>NC_069499.1:528351621-528951621 GCF_027579735.1 Bombina bombina | reverse complement strand
AATTTTTATATGTGGTAATCAGAAAACCCTGAGGAAAACTAATAATGGTATAGACTTTTCTTTGCCGAAAATAATTTATATTCAATAATATTGCTTTAGTTTTTACTAATGACCTTGGGTGTATTCCATCTGGGCCTGGAGTTTCATTTACCTTAATATTATCCAGTTGTTTCCTTAAATATCCTGTAGACATAACCCAGCTAATGATATGGGCTGCCATGTTCTAGTTTTTTCCAAAGTATCCCCCATTGGTTCTTCTCTTGTGTATACTGAAGAAAAGAACTGGTTTAGTAACTCAGCCTTCTCCCTGTCACTGTTAATCATGTTGCCCTCCACACATTTTAATGTACCTATATTGTCCTTATATTGTTTTGCTATTTATGTACTTTAAGGGTTAGACTTAGAGTCCTTTGCAATTAAACTTTCATTTTCAATTTTGGCTAATTTAATTGCTTTTTTGCATGCTTTGTTACATTCCTTATTTATTTATAAAATATTTTACCAGGAAGGATACATTGAGATTTCTCTCGTTTTCAAGTATGTCCTGGTCCACAAAACATTGCATTGATACAATAGGGTACAATAAAATACAAAAACAGTGGCCCAGATTACAAGTTTTGTGTTAGAGGCTATGCGGTGCTAACGAGCAGTTTTCATTTACTGTTCACTTACATGCAGCGCTGGTATTACGAGTTTTTACAAACCCGTCGTTAAAAGACAAGAAGTGAGCGTTGAGCAAAATTTTGCTCATTACCGCACTTCAATACCAGCGCTGCTTAAGTCAGCGGTGAGCTGGTGGTACGTGCTTGTGCACGATTTCCCCATAGGAATCAACGGGGAGAGCCGGCTGAAAACAAGTCTAACACCTGCAAAAAAGCAGCGTAAAACTCCTTAACGCAGCCCCATTGATTCCTATGGGGAAATACAATTCATGTCTACACCTAACACCCTAACATGAACCCCGAGTCTAAACACCCGTAATCTTACACTTATTAACCCCTAATCTGCCGCCCCGACATCGCTGACACCTAAATTATAATTATTAACCCCTAATCTGCTGCCCTCAACATTGCCAAACCCTACATTATATTTATTAACCACTACTCTGCCGCCACCTAACTACACTTATTAACCCCTAATCTGCCGCCCCCAACACCGCCGCCACTATAATAAACATATTAACCCCTAAACCGCCATACTCCCGCCTCGCAAACATTAGTTAAATATTATTAACCCCTAATCTGCCGGCCCTAACATCGCCGCAACCTACCTACATTTATTAACCCCTAATCTGCCGCCCCCAACGTCGCCACCACTATATTAAAGTTATTAACCCCTAAACCTAAGTCTAACCCTAAACCTAACACCCCCTAACTTAAATATAATTAAAAGAAATCAAAATAAATATTACTATCATTAACGAAATTATTCCTATTTAAAACGAAATACTTACCTGTAAAATAAACCCTGTTACATTGTAGCTAGCTTAGGATTTATTTTTATTTTACAGGCAAGTTTGTATTTATTTTAATGAGGTAGAATAGTTACTAAATAGTTATTAACTATTTAATAACTACCTAGCTAAAATAAATACAAAAGTACCTGTAAAATAAAACCTAACCTAAGTTACAATTACACCTAACACTACACTATAATTAAATAAATTTACTAAATTAAATACAATTAAATAAATGACATACAACTACCCAAATTAAATTAAATTAGCTAAAGTACAAAAAAACAAAACACTAAATTACAGAAAATAATAAACAAATTACAGAAATTTAAACTAATTACACCTAATCTAATAGCCCTATTAAAATAAAAAAAAAACAAAAAAAAAAAAAAAACCCTAGCCTAAACTAAACTACCAATGGCCCTTAAAAGGGCCTTTTGCGGCGCATTGCCCCAAAGTAATCAGCTCTTTTACCTGTAAAAAAAAATACAAACAACCCCCCCAAAAGTAAAATCCACCACCCACACAACCAACCCCCCAAATAAAAACTTATCTAAAAAAAAACCCTAATCTAAAAAATAACAAAACATTGCATTGATACAATAGGGTACAATAAAATACAAAAACAGTGGCCCAGATTACGAGTTTTGCGTTAGAGGCTAACGAGCAGTTTTCATTTACTTCTCACTTACATGCAGCGCTGGTATTACGAGTTTTTACAAACCCTTCGTTAAAAGACAAGAAGTGAGCGTTGAGCAAAATTTTGCTCATTACCGCACTCCAATACCAGCGCTCCTTAAGTCAGCGGTGAGCTGGTGGTACGTGCTCGTGCACGATTTCCCCATAGGAATCAACGGGGAGAGCCGGCTGAAAACAAGTCTAACACCTGCAAAAAAGCAGCGTAAAACTCCTTAACGCAGCCCCATTGATTCCTATGGGAAAATACAAATCATGTCTACACCTAACACCCTAACATCAAAACACCCTAACATGAACCCCGAGTCTAAACACCCGTAATCTTACACTTATTAACCCCTAATCTGCCGCCCCGACATCGCTGACACCTAAAATATAATTATTAACCCCTAATCTGCTGCCCTCAACATCGCCGAACCCTACATTATATTTATTAACCTCTACTCTGCCGCCACCTAACTACACTTATTAACCCCTAATCTGCCGCCCCCCAAGCCCGCCGCCACTATAATAAACATATTAACCCCTAAACCGCCATACTCCCGCCTCGCAAACATTAGTTAAATATTATTAACCCCTAATCTGTCGGCCCTAACATCGCCGCAACCTACCTACATTTATTAACCCCTAATCTGCCGCCCCCAACGTCGCCGCCACTGTATTAAAGTTATTAACCCCTAAACCTAAGTCTAACCCTAAACCTAACACCCCCTAACTTAAATATAATTAAAAGAAATCAAAATAAATATTACTATCATTAACTAAATTATTCCTATTTAAAACTAAATACTTACCTGTAAAATAAACCCTGTTACATTGAAGCTAGCTTAGTATTTATTTTTATTTTACAGGCAAGTTTGTATTTATTTTAACAAGGTAGAATAGTTACTAAATAGTTATTAACTATTTAATAACTACCTAGCTAAAATAAATACAAAAGTACCTGTAAAATAAAACCTAACCTAAGTTACAATTACACCTAACACTACACTATAATTAAATAAATTTACTAAATTAAATACAATTAAATATATTACATACAATTACCCAAATTAAATTAAATTAGCTAAAGTACAAAAAAACAAAACACTAAATTACAGAAAATAATAAACAAATTAAAGAAATTTAAACTAATTACACCTAATCTAATAGCCCTATTAAAATAAAAAAAAAAACAAAATAAAAAAAAACCCTAGCCTAAACTAAACTACCAATAGCCCTTAAAAGGGCCTTTGCGGGCATTGCCCCAAAGTAATAAGCTCTTTTACCTGTAAAAAAAAATAAAAACAACCCCCCCAACAGTAAAACCCACCACCCACACAACCAACCCCCCCAAAAAAAAGTATCCAAAAAACTCCCCTAATCTAAAAAATAAACCCACCCAATACACCCTTAAAAAAAAACTAACACTAACCCCCTGAAGATCGACTTACCGGGAGACGTCTTCATCCAAGCCGGGCGAAGTGGTCCTCCAGACGGGCAGAGGTCTTCATCCAAGCCGGGCAGAAGTGGTCCTCCAGACGGGTAGTGTTCGCTTTAACCCACTCCAGTTGATACCACACATGAGGCAAGGTGTATAGAATTACCAAGGATGGGTTAAAAAATAATAGTATGTGGAAAGATATCTGTCATGTATGTCCCTCGATGATGTATGTTCAGAAAAAAACATATAGGCAGTTTAATATACGTCGCTCCGTTACTGCACAATAAGGCTTGGATCAGCAAAATGCCTAGAGGTGTCCACAGTTGTCTTTCAGTGTAGATATCCATAACGATGAGACCATCACCCTTTAGAGTCTCGAGGAGTGGTTTTGATATTTGTGAGCCAGGTTGCAGTGTGTCCCTTGTCGGGCATTCATCTGCAGCATACATGGTGTCCCTCTGTGAAACCGTATCTTTTGTAGCGTGAGACACATATGACCCGTCGGCTGCACTGCAGTGATCTGCAAGAGGTTCTCTCCATGACTCCACAATCTCAGTAATTGTGAGACACTCGCTGCTGTCCTCCAGGTTACTGCACGAGGTACACTGAAAGGCTGTTACCCGTGAGTGCTCCATTTTAACAACGTGGTTTTCCAGGATCAGAAGCAACTCTTCTTCCCACATGGCCACCATCTGTGCTGTCTTGTCAAAAGAACTACTCACACAAGTGCGAAGCGACAAGCAATATCTAGCCCGAGTGGTGCTGGTTATCTTAAATGCTTTTCAGGATTATAAGCACAAAACGTGCTTGCTAACTCAGGGCCCTGAGGTGCCCTGACGGGGGGGGGGGGGCATTGTGCAGGCCAAGATCTCAAAGTAGCTCCGAGCACTGATGCCAGCAGTGATTTCTTTCAAGACTAGTTTCATAATATGTGCCTTCTGTAGAAGATATCAGTATAAGAAATTGTCTCTCAAAGCCCAGCGTAATTCTGTAAACATTTCTGCCCTATATTTCTCACTGTTATTTCTCACAACTTAAGAAGAGGTGGCACTCATTTTGATTGTTTAAAAAAACTAAAACTTTAGCTCTATTATCTGTAAAATTTCATGAAAATTGATTTGGTAGATTTTGCTGCAGTACCATTTAAATGATCATTTGATTATATGTAAATAAAGTGTAATATTTTCCACATATTATGAATTTAAAATAACCTGAAAGGATTAACTTCAAGTTTTTTACACAATCGCTATTTTTGTGGTATAAAATGTCACTATTTTAAGGCAATGTAATGTCAGGTGCAACAGGAAGAGTTGAACAAAAGGCTTAAAACTGCTGCTATACGTACTGACACCAGCAATATATAGAACTAAAAGCTTACACTTTCTAGAAAATAAAGAGCATCTCTCTATTGTTGCACAATTGCAGAACCAGCTTTCAGCTGTATATATAAAGAGGGCTTTCACAGTTAGAATTACAGAAAATCAGTGTAAAATAGCCAAAATGGGAAAGGTACTGATAACAGACCTACACACAATATATGTAGAGTTATTTCATTAAGATGATTCATTAGATTTGAATAGAAAAATGAAATATATTGGTATTTTTTAACAAAAAAAATGAAAATGATCATAGATAGAAATAGCTAATGTGAATATATTGGAATATAATTTTTTTTTTAAGAAATAGCATTGCAAATATATTGTGTATATGTATAGGGCCCCTTTCTATTTTATTGAAACACCATTAATAACATTTTTTTTTAATGAATACAGACAACTTAAATGTTACTGTTAAATTACTTTTAATTTAAAACTAGATTTCATATGGTTTAATAGTATTGTAAGCACGTGTATTGTATTACTAATTCATTTGTATTCTAGATCATTTTCTACGAGGACAAGAACTTCCAGGGTCGCTCCTATGAGTGCAATTCTGACAGTACTGATCTACACTCGCACTTCAGTCGCTGCAACTCCATACGAGTAGAGAATGGTAATTGGATGGTGTACGAACGCGCTAACCAGGAGGGGCATCAATACTTCCTTAAGAGGGGTGAATACCCTGATTACAAGCACTGGATGGGACTCAATGATACCATCAGCTCATGTCGTATTATACCACAAGTGAGTAGAGAAACTGATACAGCTATACATTTCTATTGTTAATGTTCTATTGTTCCTACTGGTCTCTATTACTATCCACCCAATGTTTCTTTTTTGATTTTCTCTTCCTTTCATATTTTCTATTTATCATGTTTTTTCTTTATTTAACCCCTTAATGACCGCAGCACTTTTCCATTTTCTGTCCGTTTGGGACCAAGGCTATTTTTACATTTTTGCGGTGTTTGTGTTTAGCTGTAATTTTCCTCTTACTCATTTACTGTACCCACACATATTATATACCGTTTTTCTCGCCATTAAATGGGCTTTCTAAAGATACCATTATTTTTATCATATCTTATAATTTACTCTAATTTTTTTTATAAAATATGAGGAAAAAATGGAAAAAAACACACTTTTTCTAACTTTGACCCCCAAAATCTGTTACACATCTACAACCACCAAAAAAATCCCATGCTAAATAGTTTCTAAATTTTGTTCTGAGTTTAGAAATACCCAATGTTTACATGTTCTTTGCTTTTTTTGCAAGTTATAGGTCCATAAATACAAGTAGCACTTTGCTATTTCCAAACCACTTTTTTTCAAAATGAGTGCTAGTTTCATTGGGACACTGATATCTTTCAGGAATCCCTGAATATCCATTGACATGTATATTTTTTTTTTAGAAGACATCCCAAAGTATTGATCTAGGCCCATTTTGGTATATTTCATGCCACCATTTCACCGCCAAATGCGATCAAATAAAAAAAATTGTTCACTTTTTCACAAATTTTTTCACAAACTTTAGGTTTCTCACTGAAATTATTTACAAACAACGTGTGCAATTATGGCATAAATGGTTGTAAATTCTTCTCTGGGATCCCCTTTGTTCATAAATAGCAGACATATATGGCTTTGGCGTTGCTTTTTGGTAATTAGAAGGCTGCTAAATGCCACTGCGCACCACACGTGTTTTATGCCCAGCAGTGAAGGGGTTAATTAGGGAGCATGTAGGGAGCTTGTATGGTTAATTTTAGCTTTAGTGTAGTGTAGTAGACAACCCCAAGTATTGATCTAGGCCCATTTTGGTATATTTCATGCCACCATTTCACCACCATATGCGATCAAATTTAAAAAAACGTTAAATTTTTCACAATTTTAGGTTTCTCACTGAAATTATTTACAAACAGCTTATGCAATTATGGCACAAATGGTTGTAAATGCTTTTCTGGGATCCCCTTTGTTCAGAAATAGCAGACATATATGACTTCGGCGTTGCTTTTTGGTAATTAGAAGGCCGCTAAATGCTGCTGCGCATCACACGTATATTATGGCTAGCAGTGAAGGGGTTAATTAGGTAGTTTGTAGGGAGCTTGCAGGGTTAATTTTAGCTTTAGTGTAGAGATCAGCCTCCCACCTGACACATCAGACCCCCTGATCCCTCCCAAACAGCTCCCTTCCCTCCCCCACCCCACAATTGTCCCCGCCATCTTAAGTACTGGCAGAAAGTCTGCCAGTACTAAAATAAAAGGTTTTTTTAATTTGTTCTTTTTTTTTTTTTAGCATATTTACATACCCAGTTTCAAGAAAAAAACGTGTTTTTTTAAAACAAAAATAGAAATTCTGTAGTGTAGATTCACCCCCCCCTAACAGACAAACCCCAACACCTTAATTGATTAATAAATAAAAAACTTTTATTCCCTTTTTTATGCTTTTTTTTTTTTACTTTTTTCTGTAGTGTAGCGGTTCCCACCCGCTCCCTCCCCGTGCACGCGCCCGCCCCCGCCCTTCCGTGCACGCGCGTGCGTCAGTGCGCCCCCCCGATCGCCCACGCCCACGATCCCGCCCCTCCTGCACGTCGCCAAGGCCATCGATGGCCACCACCCGCCTCCCACCAGCCTCCCACCCACCAACGCGGTAAGCCAACAATCTCCGGTGCAGAGAGGGCCACAGAGTGGCTCTCTCTGCACCGGATGGCTTAAAAATGTTATTGCAGGATGCCTCGATATTGAGGCATCACTGCAATAACCGGAAAGCAGCTGGAAGCGAGCAGGATCGCTTCCAGCTGCTTTCCAGACCGAGGACGTGCAGGGTACGTTCTCAGGCATTAACTGCCTTTTTTCTGAGGACGTACCCTGCACGTCCTCAGTCATTAAGGGGTTAATTAGCACACATAGCTTTCTCCATCCCCAGTAATCTCTTTCTTACAATACTTATCATACTTTTATTCCACAGAATGGTGTACTTGGCTCTATAGAACTTTTCCGTATCTATGGCCCTAAAATTTCACTTCTCTCTTCATTCCTTTGAAAAAAAAAAACTTCAAAAGTTAAAAATGCCCAATAAGAAAAAATACATGTAATTATAGAGTAAAATTACCTCATATTCAGATTGCAAAATAAGGACATTTTTTTTGAAGATATAAAAAAACAGATAATTAAGTTACAGGAATAAACGTAAGAACTACAATATCTTAATATTCTTTACTTCTTGGCTAGTCTATTTTTGTTTTTGCAAGAGGCACAAACTATAACTCATCTTAGTCTTGCATTATTTCACTAAAAACTCTGTATGTTATTGATTTCCCTTTCATCACATTACAAAACAACTGTTTTAAACTAGTAAAATGTATTTTAAATATTAGAAGCACCTATATTTATTTATGTGTTGCAATTAGAAATCGGGCATGATACTTAAAAATTTTTTTATATTTATATTATAAAGAAATTATACATTCATTCGTTGCATGATTACACAGTGATCTATACCTAATAAACCTTGCTGGGATTGCAAGTTGCCCTTTTACAGACCACTGTGGTACCTTGCATAGTGGTGCCTTGTACTGCTGCAATCTAAGTTAATATAAATCAATATGTGATGTTCTTAGTGCTGTTTAACTTGTGTTCTCTTCATCCCAACTGTCCCGGATCCTGCAGGATTATCAGGGGTTTTGCGGTTTTGCTGTTTTCCCACACTCAGTATCTCTAGCTAGGGCAACTGTTTCTAGGGAATTTTCCTTGCCCCACTGACAGTATCCTTGCAACCCTGCCCAGAACAATACTGAGGCCACACCCCTTTCAATGTGACCTTACGCACAAAACACAGATGGCCACCACCAATCCCCTCACTTCCCTTTTACTGAAGACCTCTGGGAAATGTTGGGAGGTATGGTTACTTATACTTACTTTTGCAATTCCAGAGAGTTTGTCTTGTATACAAAGCATTTGGTAGTATGATATTTGAGTCCCAATGAATTAAAGGGAAACAGCTACATGAAATGAACCAAGTACCCTTAAAGGCTTACTATAGATAAAACATTATGGATAATGTAAATAAAACCATAATTTCAGTTTACTAAATCATACTGCATTCATAAATAACATGCATAGCTCTCATTCTCTGAAAGCTATTTCAGTTACAGCTTTATTACTTCCAAGCTACTGACTGAATCAAGTTATGAAACATTTTGGTGCTGATATTGTTAAGTTTCTTATCTTGTTTTCATTTCATTGCAGCACCGTGGAGTCTTCCGTATTAGAATTTATGAGAGGGAAGAATTCAGAGGTCATACAATGGAGTTCAAAGAGGATTGTCCAAAGGTCTTTGAAGAATTTAATTCTGAAGATATTAACTCTTGCAATGTTCTTGAGGGACACTGGATTTTCTATGAGCTGCCCAATTATAGAGGAAGACAATATTACTTGAGACCAGGAGAGTACAGAAGATATACCGAATGGGGTGCAGTTTCTCCTAAGGTTGGCTCCTTCAGAAGGATTCAGGATATATACTAGGCATTGTCATGTGTAAAATGCTTCAATTTTGAATAAAATGACATAAAATAACAAACTGATATAAGTTGTTGCTTGCTAACGCATTTCTTTTTTTATCAATATTCTTGTATTTTTGTATTATCTGCAATGGGCACAATTTATTAAAAGCAATGTCCAGTTTCCTTTTCTCTTCAGGTTTTTCATGACCACCAGCTCCTATGTTATTCTGTGCCGCTGATTCACTAAAGCTTATTCATCTCTCCATTGGTTAAAATAGCATCTAAACTAGATAAACCGGAGCTGCTGGTTAAGTTGTAGAGATTGGAGAGGGCTTTTAGTAAATTTTGCCCAGTGACTATTTTAGAAGCTCATTTACCAAAATGCAACAGTTATATTGAAAGTACAATATTTCTTAAATGAAAAAAAAACAAACACATTAAGTTAAACATACAATACTAATTTGCATGTTGTTGGTCAAGTGCTGTCTGCCACTTAAAGACATGCATGATGCACATAAACCTGTCATATTTTGAATGAGTTTCCAGATGGATAACAGAGGCATTTAGAAGTAGAATACTTTTCCATAAATATATTTCAAATTATGTCCTTTACTGGGGTCATATTACCACCGTTCTTCCCACTAGAATTTTCTTTGAAAGGACATTAAAGGGACATTAAGGTGCTGGACACAACTACCCTTAAAAGGTTACTACTCACTATGCTATTTATTTTCCTCCTTTTGCTACAGCTCTATTTAAAGCCATTTTCCTGTTTTAACCCCTGAAATATTATCTGATAGTGTGGATCAACCTTTTTGTAATGGGGCTGCCATCTTGGAGCACAATAGTCTAACATACTGTGAAAGAAGCAGTGTTTATTTACATATCAATGAGGTAGTCAACTTTTTGAAAACTGAATACTATGCTTCAGGTTAGGGTACATGATACAAAGCAGGGACTGTACATTTTTGCAAAGGCTGCATTGCTTTATATTATTGTTGAGAGTTATATTTTGTTTAACTGTTAAACTGTAAATAAATAAATAAAATAAAATCAAAAAAGTAAAGTTTATATGATGCATCATGCACCCTAACTCCAAGCAAATGACACAGCTGTAAAAAAGTGGGAAGTTTTACTGATCTGTGAGTGTGCACTGCTTCTGTCACAAGCTGTGAGAATACCTGATCTCTAATATGGAGGTGCCCAGTACAAAGAGGCGGAGCTTCAGTATCTGTCACCTTTAAGGCATTAAAAAAGGAGAACTGATTTTAAAACAGCTGCAGAACTAGGATGAAATGCATGACCTTTAAAGTCGTCAATCCCCGGCCTAACCTTATAACAATTATTAGCTAACATAATTACTATAAATAAGGAGTTACACACAACTTTGGTATAAAAATTGGCCGCAGCCATTTTATTAACAACATAAGTTAAATATTGTGTAATAAATATTTTCAAACATTTTAACAGAACATACCTGATGTTCATAAATAACATTCCAATCAAAACTGTCAATTCCCCACAGCGGTGCTAGTTCCCAAACCCACAAAACAAGATGGCCGTTATTCAAAAACTGGACTCAACTATATCCCCGTTGAGTCCGTCCAAGGACACCTACACTTTAATAGGGAACCCCTTGCCCCTATAAAACCAGTTGCCCACTCACCCCATGGAGAGGCAACTACTTAAAATCCTCAAAATCACTTGGCCATATTGCTTACCATATTTGTCTGGGAACTAGCACCCCCGCCTTGCTGCGACAAACACGAAACAAGGAAGGAAAACAAAATTAGGGAGGGAGGGAGGGAGAACTTTCCACATAGGTTTGATAAATAATCTGATGACAGATTCTCCCGCTCTTTCCTTAAAAGCGTAACAGCGCGTGCTAAGCCCGCCCCCTTACAGATACCAACCAATCACACACTAGGCCTAATTCCTCCAACGGTCAAATCCCCTTCCCGTTACTTCGAACTCCCAGGGGCTCCCTGACCTTTAAAGTCGTCAATCCCCGGCCTAACCTTATAACAATTATTAGCTAACATAATTACTATAAATAAGGAGTTACACACAACTTTGGTATAAAAATTGGCCGCAGCCATTTTATTAACAACATAAGTTAAATATTGTGTAATAAATATTTTCAAACATTTTAACAGAACATACCTGATGTTCATAAATAACATTCCAATCAAAACTGTCAATTCCCCACAGCGGTGCTAGTTCCCAAACCCACAAAACAAGATGGCCGTTATTCAAAAACTCGACTCAACTATATCCCCGTTGAGTCCGTCCAAGGACACCTACACTTTAATAGGGAACCCCTTGCCCCTATAAAACCAGTTGCCCACTCACCCCATGGAGAGGCAACTACTTAAAATCCTCAAAATCACTTGGCCATATTGCTTACCATATTTGTCTGGGAACTAGCACCCCCGCCACCGACTGGACTGACCGAACAGCCCAGTCCCGCCAAACCCAAAATTTTTTCCAATGCTTCTTTTATATCAAAAAGAAATAGCTGCAGCCCAAATTGGTTAAAATGAACACCATCTTTTAAGTAGAATTCCTCAGCCCCTTCTACTTCGAAATCTGGGTGGAAAACAACACCTCCCCCCAACCTTTTAACGAAAGAGCTAACTATTTTGTTAACTTTCTTGCGGCTCTTTTCTAACCTATCATAATCCCTTGCTGATCTCCAAACCAGCCTAGGAGTAATCTGTGACCAGACTATTTTTATTCCGGGATAAAGCTCCTTTATATTGCCCAAATCCCTTTTAATTCTTCTCACTAATTCTTTTTGAGGAATCATACCTAAATCATTTCCCCCCAAATGCACTATCAAAACATCAGGGTGATGAAAAACTTTGCTATAATCTAGAAAAACAGGAAACAAGATTTCCCAGCACATGCCCCTAATCCCAAACCATTTGACCTCCCATTGATCAACTGGACACCCGAGCTGAAGGCCGCCCATTTTCTTACTGGCCTCAGCATTGGCCCAGTATATAAACGAATGCCCCATCACCCATACGATCCTCACACCTAAAATAAAAGAAATAAAGAGAGTATTCAGGATGATTTCAGCTCAAACATTCCAAAACATACGCTCTATTCAAGGTTTTTGTTTTTTTTTATACCCTCAAATCAGGCCTAACATAGGATTTATAACGACTTGAACCCCATCTACCAATCTTTTTTACTATATCCTCTCTGAGACCTAACATAGCAGCTTCAGTAGCAGCTCCAATCCGGAATGAGTGAGACCCGAACTCTAATGGATTAAAACCCAATAAAACAATTGAACCTTTTAAAATGGCTCTAAATTGATACTGTGACAAAAAGGAACCATCTGAGTGAACCAACAAAGGGCCATCTTGCAAAGGCCGTATGGACCCATAAAGCATCATTACCTGACATGGACATATCTCTCCACCACTAGGGAACAGCACTATATTCTTGCCTTTCCCATAGATGTCCATTTTACTACTTCTCAGTAAGATTTCTACCCTGCTCTCGTTCCATAATACATCTTCTTTTTGTAAACCTCCTGAAACTTTCTTGCTAGGGCTTACCAATTCCGAAAGTCTAAATGCCCCAAAAAAGGCCAATACAAAGGCCGTTCTGAACAATATTACTTCAAATCTTGATGCACAAATCTCAGCCAATACTACCCAAAAAATTTTAAGTAAAGAAAATGTAATAGGCCTTCTCTTATCTCTAACCTTTGCCTTTTTCTTCAAGCCTTTAAGAACTTGACGTACCCAAAAAACTTTTGTAACATCAGACAGACAAAAGCTAGGGCCGCCAATCTTTTTTCCATATTAGATGGTGACAAACCCAAAGTTCCCCAATGCCACATCCATTCCAATAAGCAACCTGTGACATCATCAGACCCTTCTTTGATTTCAGATTGACATAACCACATTTCCCATTCCCTCCAAACTGATACATAGGACGTCCAAGTACATGGAGCCAAAGATTTTTTAATTAATTCAGCCAATCCTCCGTCCCAAGCTTCCAAAGTTGGTCCGGAAACATCGCGCCAGCTACATCCGCTTGAGGAGCCAATTCTCGAAAGCGACACCACTGTGAACGAGATAAAGAATCCGCTATCAAATTAAGCTTACCAGGGATATGCTTTGCCCTGACAAATACATTCATACTTAAACATTTCAAGACTAGTACTCTTAATAAACGCAAAACTGGTAATGATGATGCAGATAAAGAATTAATAGCAGAAACCACGCCCATATTATCCGTCTGGAACAATATGGATTTATTCATCAAATCAAGTTCCCACACAAACAGAGCCACCAGAATCGGAAATAGTTCAAGGAAAACTAGGTTCCTAGTTAAACCCAACTCGACCCACTCTTGAGGCCACACCTCTGCACACCAATGCCCCTGAAAATAAGCCCCGAAACCAACACCACCAGCTGCATCTGTTATCAAATCCAAATCAACATTAGAGATCCTAGCTTCCATAAATATTGCAACACCGTTAAAATTTTTAAGGAACTCCAACCAAACTTTCAAATCATCCTTGTGGCCTTTTTTAATCCTTACAAAGTGATGAGGCTTACTAACACCAGACGTAGCCAGTGACATTCTTCTAGAAAAAACTCTACCAATAGGAATGATTCTGCAAGCAAAATTCAATTTTCCCAGCAGAGATTGCATTTCTCTCAAAGTCACCTTACGGTCCACCAAAAAATGCTGAATCATTTCTGACAAATCCACGATCTTTTCAACAGGTAGACTACATTCCATTTTTTTGGAATCGATTGTAATACCCAAGAATTTAAGGGCCGTAACTGGACCCTCAGATTTTTCCATTGCAATAGGAACCCCAAAATCAGATGCCATTGAATAAAAACAATCCCTTAACTTCAAACAAACGTCCGAATCAGGGGGACCAACAAAAAGAAAATCATCCAAATAATGGACTACTGACGAGAATCCAGACTTGAATTTAACGACCCATTCCAAAAAGGAACTAAAACACTCAAACAAAGAACAAGAAATAGAACAACCCATCGGGAAGCAAAGGTCAATGTAGAAAGACCCCTCAAAACAACAACCCAACAGATAATGTGAAGAAGGATGAACCGGAAGTAACCGAAAAGCAGCCTCAATATCCACTTTAGCCATTAAAGCAAATTGACCAGCCTCTCTAACCAAATTAACTGCCATATCAAATGATGTATAAGACACAGACGATAATTCATCCGGAATATCATCATTCACAGATCCATCCTTTGGAAAAGATAAATGGTGAATAAGACGAAATTTACCAGGTTGGTTCTTAGGAACCACTCCTAAAGGAGAAATACGCAAATGAGGGATAGGAGAGATTTTAAAAGGACCTGCCATTCGACCCAAAGAAACCTCCTTCTCAAGTTTACTCCTAACAACCTCAGGCCATTCCCTAGCAGACTTAAGGTTACCCCTGTAATGAACAACACCCCCTGAAGATGGGATTCTGAAACCAAACTCAAAACCATGCAGCAATAATAAGGCCTTTTCACCAAAGCCCTTCTGTTTAGTGTAGAGTACGAGCCACAGCTCCATCCCGCTTAGCCTCACCGGAGTTAATCCCTTTTTCAGGAAGCTCCTGGGTTCCTCCCAATTTGTTCTTTTTGAAACACTTAATGGAAGGGTGGGATCCCCCACACCCTGAGCATTCGTGTCTGAATTTACAGGACGATCCCCATTTACAGAACTTTTCATTGAAAGCAAAACAGAAACCTTTTTTGACTGTTGCCGACGAACCACTTTGAAGAGACCTGCCGGCACCCCCGCGAAAAGGCTGCGAAGACCTTAACGGGGTCATCACTTTTAGCCATAGACCCATATCACGATCATCCCATTTCATCTCAGGCTTAACCGACAAACGTTGTCAAAATTGTTCATCATAAACCCACCAAGCCATACCCCCATATGTTCTCTGAGCAGCGGCTATTTCATCTAAATAGCAAAAAAGAGCCGCGCCATGATCAGGGAACTTAACAGCAAATACACTAGCATAAATAACAAAAGCCTGGAACCAGTTAGTAAATGTTTTTGGTAACTTTCTGTAACGTTTTTTCCTCTCTTCCTCCTCCTTCTTGGACGCATCCTTTTTTGAGTCTTCAGGTATCTCAAAAGACTGGTCAAGAGGAAGGAGGGAAAATAATTCAATAAACTCTCTCTTGTATATCTTTTCCCTTAACTCAACCGTCAAGTGCATACCCAAAGGCCCGATAGAACACAAACAAGACCTGGCCAAGGCCGTGTCAGCAATCTTAAGCTCAGGACCCCCAGACGCTTTATTATCAACATTAGCCACTTTTGGCTGGGACAAACCAACCACTTGAGATTGGGGTACCGACCCTACATCTTTTGTTCCTTCACCAACAATCCCTAATACCCCATTTTGAGGAGCCAATCCAGGGGGAACCCATGAATTGGCAACTCCCCCCGAGACTTTGGCCCCTTCTAACTTGGCTAACAAGTCCCTTAAACCCGCTACAACAGTTATAGATAAAGGATCAGCATGCACACCAACTGTTTCAACCCCCACATTCAGATTCACAGCCCCAGATCCCTCATTACCTGTACCAGGATCCTGAGACGCTGCAGACGGATCCCCTTGAGATGCAGCCGTAACCTTCTCTATATTCTGGAAACCAGTAGTCCTGGGATCCGTATTAGCTATTAATTGTTGACCTTTTTCCGCCTGCAAAAAAGAAACATGTGACAAACCCCCTGAAGGTGCCCAAATTCCAATGCCCCTACTAGCCGTAGACATAACCAACCTACTATCCACTAAAACACCCTTACCCCTCTTAGCAGATGAAACCTCAAACCTTTCTCCCCTTAAATCCCCATACCTCTTGCGTTGTCTACCTCTACCTTGTATTCTCCCAATCCCAGACCTGTTTGGACGTTGAACAGAATTAACCGAGCTATGAAAAGTATTATTAAGACTCTGTCCCATTATGCCTTGAAGACCAAAATTAAAATTGTTGGCCGTACTCACCCTTGTTTCTTCTCCCCTTGCATTAAAACGTTCCGCCCCCGGAATGCCGTCCTCAATATCAAGCCTGATATTTTCCGTCCAGGATTCCTGCAGACCATAAGCATCCCCACTTAGGCCGTCATTTCCCACCATTAAAAAACCCGGAGAATTCTCAGGCCATGACCCAGTCTCATTCCCTTCTAAAAGAAAAACATCGTTAGAGACAGGTAAATTTTTAACTACATCAACATTCCTACCCCTCAAATTTCTTAACTCACCCCTTAAAACCAAATCACTTGGAACCCTGACTGACGGTCTAAACTGGCGAATGGTGTTAACTACACTGGGAGAAGGAGGAATAAAATCCTCCTCAGAAGAATCTAAATATAAAGCTAATTCTCCAACACCGTTATCAACCTCAGTGTCATGCTGACTCTCACTGACTTCAAGCCCTTCAACCCTCTCGTCTAATGCTCGATAAGCCTGTTCCTCAATATTACTACCAGGCCTTAAAATCTGTGCCGTTTTTGAAACATTATGTAACTGTTCTTCAACCGCCTGAGGCAGCTCGGTCAGACCCGACACCTTCAATCCCTCACCTTTCTTTCTCACTAAAGCACTTTCTAACCTACCTACACTCACTTGCTCCTTACCCCCACTCGGTAAACTAGGCCTCGGCGGGCCGTCACCTTTACTAACTTGCCTTTTTCCCTTAAATACTACTTTTTGGCATAAATTGGCCGTCTTACCCTTAGGCAAAGAATCACCCTTCTTTACAGGCTCTTCAAATTGTTCCGGTAGGGAACAAGTGCTCCCGGACAGCATAGCATTATCCGAAACCTCAGCTCCGGCCTGTCGACTTCCGGAACTAGAACTTGACTTCTTCCTCACAGCCGCCTTTAACCCCGGACTGGGGCTGGATTTTCTCCGTCCGCCATTACTCCCCTCCGGATCCGGATCCGAACAAACTGGGGGCCTCGAACGCCTCACAGGTCTCGAAGCAGCATCCTCGATATCGTCCCTGGGTTCGATAACCGGGCTAAACAAAGGAACGTAACTTATCCTCGAGCCAGGTAGGGCCCATTTTGGCAGCTTCCAACTTAAGTTGGTCAAAAATCTCATCAAACTGCGCCATCACCAGAATTTCAACGAACAAGCACTTTCCACATAGGTTTGATAAATAATCTGATGACAGATTCTCCCGCTCTTTCCTTAAAAGCGTAACAGCGCGTGCTAAGCCCGCCCCCTTACAGATACCAACCAATCACACACTAGGCCTAATTCCTCCAACGGTCAAATCCCCTTCCCGTTACTTCGAACTCCCAGGGGCTACCATAACATGGTGAGTAGTTTTTATTATTTTGCAGTTGAGCAGTTTAGTGTCCCTTTAAAGACAATTTTATTTTCCATAGTACGTATGTATACTTTAGGATTACATTGCAATAAGTCTTCACAAAATATTTATTTATATTATAAGGTTTTAAACTTTTACATTTGTTAACAAAATGTACAGGATTTTGCAATTTGCAGCAGAATCTAAGTAATCACCTTGAAAAGTCTAATGATGGTATTTGTTTCTGGCCAATCAAAGCAACCACTGTGTTGCTTGTAACTGGAAAAGGAAATTATAATTTCAACAACTTTTTTTTAAATGTTTCATACTAGATATAACACAACCTTGAGATAACCTAAGAAAGCATCAGCCCAAATTTATTGTGGATCACCGTATATTCAACCAAACAGAGATTAATAACATGATTGACATTTTTAAAATTTATTTATTGAAAATGAAATATGTGAATCCCCTGTTTTAGATCTCCTACTGTTCCAAAACTGATAACAATAACAATCAGCGTATACCAATAGGAACTTAAAATAAAAATTTGGAAGCAAATATTAGTATTAATACTAAACCCATCCAATTTTTTATACAGTAACAATAACAATCTATAATTCTCTAAAATAATAATAGGCAAATAATACAACAATAACAAAAAAACTGAATGATATATATATATATATATATATATATATATATATATATATAAATGTATATATATATATATATATATATAATTTATATAATCACAACATACTTTTACCTATAATTCTCTAAAATAATAATAGACAAATAATACAAAAATAACAAAAATGCGATTTGATCAGCTGTTAATCAGCAATTGATAATCTAAAATTAATTAATCTAAAATCCCATAGAATTACATTAGTTCAATGCAAATAAAATATGAGCATCCAGGTATAAAGCCTTTAGTGTGGCTCTTAAGCTGTAGAAAAAATTGAAACACTGATAGTGTACCTTGATAAGAATAAGCCAGCATTTATTCAATAGTATCTGCTCACCAGAATTGTTAATCAAGATTTGCTACACTAAACAGGTAAATCAGAACTGGATTAGTGAAAATAAGATCGATCTAGTTAGTTTCCACCCCTTCTCAGGTCTTTATCAAGACTGAATTTATTGCAATCTATAGTATGTTTAAATATTGTCTAGCTAGTATATGAATATAATTTAATTTAACATCTCCCTTAAAAACAGTTCAAAAAACTAAGTACATGCGCATATAGAAATACTTTTAAATACAAGCAAACTAAAAACAAGACCAGTATCCAGAAGTCTTGATAAAACACAGTTCTATAGGGCGAAACGTGTTGACTAAGACCACTTGTTGTAATTTCTGCCACTACAAAGAACCACTATATCTCCTGCACGCACCCTGAGGAGTTTTTATTCAGAACGCAGAAAGGTGTATCGCTGATACAGAAAATATAGAGTATTTATCTTGGAATCAGGAAAGGAACAAAGTTGCAAGTATATATATGTAACCGCTACAAATTGCAAGGAGTTACAAAACTGTCACTGGTTATATTGACACTATCCTACCAAACTCTTCTGATCTTTGACCTAGTGTTATGTGCACATAGGTCATGTGGGTATTACCTAGTTGCGGCTGCAACAAATTTATTACTACTATCGCTCCTTGAGCGAAACCCGCTACACCACCTCTTAAAGAGTGAAACCCGTCATATCATCACCTGCCAAACATTTAAAGGGACATTGAACCCAAATTTTTTCTTTTGTGATTCAGATAGAGCATGCACTTTTAAGCAACTTTCTAATTTACTCCTATTATCAATTTTTCTCCGTTCTCTTGCTATCTTTATTTGAAAAAGGAATATAAAATTTTATTTTTTGGTTCAGCCTCTGGACAGCACTTTTTTTTATTGGTGGATGCATTTATCCACCAATCAGCAAGAACAACCCAGGTTGTTCATCAAAAATGGGCCGGCATCTAAACTTACATTCTTGCATTTCAAATAAAGATACCAAGAGAATGAAGAAAATTTGATAAAAGGAGTAAATTAGAAACTTGCTTAAAATATCATGCTCTATCGGGATCATGAAAGAAAAAAATTGGGTTCAGTGTCCCTTTAAGGTTTTTTTCAGCTCTCCAAGATGCGGAAAATATATTCGCAGAGTGATCCAGTGTGTAACTGTTGGAAACGGACATCAGGTCTTATTCAGATTATATTGAAACACAAGCACTTTACTAAGGCACATAATCCAGCCTCATTCTCTTGCCTACTTTTAAGACTTACACTATAAGTGGATGCCGTCTAAGAGACAAAATATGCTTTGTTTTTAGTTTGCCTTTATTCAGAAGTATTTCTATATTTGCATGCACTTAGTTTTTTAGCTGTTTTTAAGGGAGACGTCCCTTTATAATATTTTATGCATGCACTTTATTTAGTTATTACTAGCTTTGTCAATCTTATTATTTGCGTATATAATTATTCATGCTCTCAGTGCTATATCTTTATTTTTGAGTATTGTGTGTTTCATATTAGAGTTGATTCAGATTATTTATATCTTTTTTATATTTTATATTTATATCTTTAACCCTTGGAGCACTTTTTATCCTTTCTTTTAAATATTGTCTAGCCCACAATCATAATAGCATGTTATTTTTTCCAAAATGTCTCAATGGATTTAGTGGTGTTGAGCCTATGTAGATATTAGTAAATAGGGATTCAAATAGCTCTTTCATCTTTATCTAACTTATAACACAAAGTCCTCCTTCTAGTGTTGCTATCCACAAACAAAGTCTGCCTGATCGATTGTCTTGTAGCTAGGCAGGGCCTGCACTTGATACAGAGTGTTCGCTTTAACCCACTCCAGTTGATACCACACGAGGCAAGGTGTATAGAATTACCAAGGATGGGTTAAAAAATTAAAGTATATGGAAAGATATCTGTCATGTATGTCCCTCCATGAAGTTTGTTCAGAAAAAAATATATAGGCAGTTTAATATAAGTCGCTCCGTTACTGCACAATAAGGCATGGATCAGCAAAGTGCCTAGAGGTGTCCCTGGTTGTCTTTCAGTGTAGATATCCATAACGATGAGACTATCACCCTTTAGAGTCTTGAGGAGTGGTTTTTATATTTGTGAGCCAGGTTTCAGTGTGTCCCTTGTCGGGCATTCATCTGCAGCATACATGGTGTCCCTCTGTGAAGCCGTATCTCCTGTAGCGTGGGACACATATGACCCGTCGGCTGCAACTGCAGTGATCTGCAAGAGGTTCTCCCCATGGCTCCGCAATCTCAGTAATTGCAAGACACTCGCTGCTGTCCACTGGGCTACTGCGCAAGGTACGCTAAAAGGCTGTTACCAGCGAGTGCTCCATTTTAACAAAGTGGTTTTCCAGAATCAGAAGCAGCTCTTCTTCCCATGTGGCCACCATCTGTGCTGTCTCGTCAAAAGAACTACTCACACAAGTCAGAAGCAACAAGCAATAGCTAGGCTGAGTGGTGCTGGTTATCTTAAATGCTTTTCAGGATTATAAGCACAAAACGTGCTTGCTAATGACAGGGCTCCAATCACTGATGCCAGCAGTGATTTCTTTCAAGACTAGTTTCATAAGATGTGCCTTCTGTAGAAGATCTCAGATCTATTTTTTAGATTAGCCCATTCAGAATGTATTAATTAAGGAAAATTGTTGGAAAGCTGGAGCAGCATGCAGCTATGCGTCTAAACAAGGACGCTGCCCGGAAGTTCCCCCTATCCTCTGTATTTTTATTAGAGAATGGGAGTATAAGAAATTTTCTCTCAAAGCCCAGCGTAATTCTGTAAACATTTCTGCCCTACAGTTCTCACTGTTTTTTTCTCACAACTTAAGAGGTGGCAAAACATTTATCGAAATACTCAAGAAACGATTTATTCTGAAAGGAAAACCTATGAATAGGAATTTAAGGTGCAGTGCAGTGAAAACAGCGTAAATTTATTTGTATTAGGCATATTAAAGGAATACTCAAGTCAAACTAAACTGTTATGATTAAGATAGAGCATGAAATTTTAAGACACTTTTCAGTTTATGTCAATTAATGTTTGTCACATGATACAGGGGGCCGGAAAATGGGAGAAAAAATTAATTTGCCAGAAAAAAACTACTGCTTTTTTGAAATTCAGAGCGTTATTGCATTGATTTTATTATGCATTTGTTAATTGTGCAATTCTACTGCGTTTAGTGGTGCTTTTAAACATTTGTCTCCTTCTGTACTTGCTCCTCCATTGCAAACATTTATCTAATAGAGAGCTCTTATTATTTCTATGGGAGACATCTCACTACTTGCAGAAACAGCCCTTTTTTAAATAGAATTTCACGAGGGCTGCCCATACGAGTGTCAGCATAGAAACCATATCTAGACTGGCAAATTTGAAAGAATCTGTCCCTTTATTAGGATATTCCCAAAAAATGCTGGACACACATGCAATTACTCATTTTGATTATTAAAAACTAAAACTTTAGCTCTATTATCTGTAAAATGTCATGAAAATTGATTTGGTAGATTTTGCTGCAGTACCATTTAAATGATCATTTGATGATATGTAAATAAAGTGTAATATTTTTCCACATTTTATGAATTTAAAATAACCTGAAAGGATTAACTTCAAGCTTTTTACACAATCCCTATTTTTGTGGTATAAAATGTCACTATTTTAAGGCATGTATGTCAGGTGCAACAGGAAGAGTTGAACAAAATGCTTAAAACTGCTGCTATACGTACTGACACCAGCAATATATAGAACTAAAAGCTTACACTTTCTAGAACATAAAGAGCTCTCTATTGTTGCACAATTGCAGAACCAGCTTTCAGCTGTATATATAAAGAGGGCTTTCACAGTTAGAATTACAGAAAATCAGTGTCTGTAAAATAGCCAAAATGGGAAAGGTACTGATAACAGACCTACACACAATATATGTAGAGTTATTTCATTAAGATGATTCATTAGATTTGAATAGAAACATGAAATATATTGGTATTTTTTAACAAAAAAAATGAAAATGATCATAGATAGAAATAGCTAATGTGAATATATTGGAATATAATTTTTTTTTTAAGAAATAGCATTGCAAATATATTGTGTATATATGTATAGGGCCCCTTTCTATTTTATTGAAACACCATTAATAACATTTTTTTTTAATGAATACAGACAACTTAAATGTTACTGTTAAATTACTTTTAATTTAAAACTAGATTTCATATGGTTTAATAGTATTGTAAGCACATGTATTGTATTACTAATTCATTTGTATTCTAGATCATTTTCTACGAGGACAAGAACTTCCAGGGTCGCTCCTATGAGTGCAATTCTGACAGTACTGATCTACACTCGCACTTCAGTCGCTGCAACTCCATACGAGTAGAGAATGGTAATTGGATGGTTTACGAACGCGCTAACCAGGAGGGGCATCAATACTTCCTTAAGAGGGGTGAATACCCTGATTACAAGCACTGGATGGGACTCAATGATACCATCAGCTCATGTCGTATTATACCACAAGTGAGTAGAGAAACTGATACAGCTATACATTTCTATTGTTAATGTTCTATTGTTCCTACTGGTCTCTATTACTATCCACCCAATGTTTCTTTTTTGATTTTCTATTCCTTTCATATTTTCTATTTATCACATTTGTTCTTTATTTAATTAGCACACATAGCTTTCTCCATCCCCAGTAATCTCTTTCTTACAATACTTATCATACTTTTATTCCACAGAATGGTGTACTTGGCTCTATAGAACTTTTTCCGTATCTATGGCCCTAAATGTCACTTTTCTCTTCATTCCTTTGAAAAAAAAACTTCAAAAGTTAAAAATGCCCAATAAGAAAAAATACATTTAATTATAGAGTAAAATTACCTCATATTCAGATTGCAAAATAAGAAAAAAATATTTTGAAGACATAAAAAAAACAGATAAGTTACAGGAATAAAAGTAAGAACTACAATATCTTAATATTCTTTACTTCTTGGCTAGTCTATTTTTGTTTTTGCAAGAGGCACAAACTATAACTCATCTTAGTCTTGCATTATTTCACTAAAAACTTTGTATGTTATTGATTTCTCTTTCATCACATTACAAAACAACTGTTTTAAACTAGTAAAATGTATTTTAAATATTAGAAGCACCTATATTTATTTATATGTTGCAATTAGAAATCGGGCATTATACTTAAAAAATGTTTTATATTTATATTATAAAGAAATTATACATTCATTCGTTGCATGATTACACAGTGATCTATACCTAATAAACCTTGCTGGGATTGCAAGTTGCCCTTTTACAGACCACTGTGGTACCTTGCATAGTGGTGCCTTGTACTGCTGCAATCTAAGTTAATATAAATCAATATGTGATGTTCTTAGTGCTGTTTAACTTGTGTTCTCTTCATCCCAACTGTCCCGGATCCTGCAGGATTATCAGGGGTTTTGCGGTTTTGCTGTTTTCCCACACTCAGTATCTCTAGCTAGGGCAACTGTTTCTAGGGAATTTTCCTTGCCCCACTGACATTATCCTTGCAACCCTGCCCAGAACAATACTGAGGCCACACCCCTTTCAATGTGACCTTACGCACAAAACACAGATGGCCACCACCAATCCCCTCACTTCCCTTTTACTGAAGGCCTCTGGGAAATGTTGGGAGGTATGGTTACTTATACTTACTTTTGCAAT
Source organism: Bombina bombina (assembly GCF_027579735.1). Classification (NCBI taxonomy): domain Eukaryota; kingdom Metazoa; phylum Chordata; class Amphibia; order Anura; family Bombinatoridae; genus Bombina; species Bombina bombina. The sequence continues at coordinate 528,927,138 of NC_069499.1, read as the reverse complement.
TCCAGAGATATTGTCTTGTATACAAAGCATTTGGTAGTATGATATTTGAGTCCCAATGAATTAAAGGGAAACAGCTACATGAAATAAACCAAGTACCCTTAAAGGCTTACTATAGATAAAACATTATGGATAATGTAAATAAAACCATAATTTCAGTTTACTAAATCATACTGCATTCATAAATAACATGCATAGCTCTCATTCTCTGAAAGCTATTTCAGTTACAGCTTTATTACTTCCAAGCTACTGACTGAATCAAGTAATGAAACATTTTGGTGCTTATATTGTTAAGTTTCTTATCTTGTTTTCATTTCATTGCAGCACCGTGGAGTCTTCCGTATTAGAATTTATGAGAGGGAAGAATTCAGAGGTCATACAATGGAGTTCAAAGAGGATTGTCCAAAGGTCTTTGAAGAATTTAATTATGAAGATATTAACTCTTGCAATGTTCTTGAGGGACACTGGATTTTCTATGAGCTGCCCAATTATAGAGGAAGGCAATATTACTTGAGACCAGGAGAGTTCAGAAGATATACCGAATGGGGTGCAGTTTCTCCTAAGGTTGGCTCCTTCAGAAGAATTCAGGATATATACTAGGCATTGTCATCTGTAAAATGCTTCAATTTTGAATAAAATGACATAAAATAACAAACTGATATAAGTTGTTGCTTGCTAACGCATTTCATTTTTATTAATATTCTTGTATTTTTGTATTATCTGCAATGGGCACAATTTATTAAAATCAATGTCCAGTTTCCTTTTCTCTTCAGGTTTTTCATGACCACCAGCTCCTATGTTATTCTGTGCCGCTGTTTCACTAAAGCTTACTCATCTCTCCATTGGTTAAAATAGCATCTAAACTAGATAAACTGGAGCTGCTGGTTAAGTTGTAGAGATTGGAGAGGACTTTTAGTAAATTTTGCCCTGTGACTATTTCAGCAGCTCATTTACCAAAATGCAACAGTTACATGGAAAGTACAATATTTCTTAAATGAAAAAAAAACAACACATTAAGTTAAACATACAATACTAATTTGCATGTTGTTGGTCAAGTGCTGTCTGCCACTTAAAGACATCCATGGTGCACATAAACCTGTCATATTTTGAATGAGTTTCCAGATGGGTAGCAGAGGCATTTAGAAGTAGAATACTTTTCCATAAATATATTTCAACTTATGTCCTTTCCTGGGGTCATATTAGCACCGTTCTTCCCACTAGAATTTTCTTTGAAAGGACATTAAAGGGACATTAAGGTGCTGGACACAACTACCCTTAAAAGGTTACTACTCACTATGCTATTTATTTTCCTCCTTTTGCTACAGCTCTATTTAAAGCCATTTTCCTGTTTTAACCCCTGAAATATTATCTGATAGTGAAGATCAACCTTTTTGTAATGGGGCTGCCATCTTGGAGCACAATAGTCTAACATACTGTGAAAGAAGCAGTGTTTATTTACATATCAATGAGGTTTTTGACAACTGAATAATATGCTTCAGGTTAGGGTACATGATACAAAGCAGCGACTGTACATTTTTGCAAAGGCTGCATTGCTTTATATTATTGTTGAGAGTTACATTTTGTTTAACTGTTAAACTGTAAATAAATAAATAAAATAAAATCAAAAAAGTAAAGTTTATATGATGCATCAGGCACCCTAACTCCAAGCAAATGACACAGCTGTAAAAAAGTGGGCAATATTACTGATCTGTGGGTGTGCACTGCTTCTGTCACAAGCTTTGAGAATACCTGATCTCTAATATGGAGGCACCCAGTACAAAGAGGCGGAGCTTCAGTATCTGGCACCTTTAAGGCATTAAAAAAGGAGAACTGTATTTAAAACAGCTGCAGAACTAGGATGAAATGCAATAACATGGTGAGTAGTTTTTATTATTTTGCAGTTGAGCAGTTTAGTGTCCCTTTAAAGACAATTTTATATTCCATAGTAGGTATGTATACTTTAGGATTACATTGCAATAAGTCTTCACAAAATATTTATTTATATTATAAGGTTTTAAACTTTTACATTTGTTAACAAAATGTACAGGATTTTGCAATTTGCAGCAGAATCTAAGTAATCACCTTGAAAAGTCTAATGATGGTATTTGTTTCTGGCCAATCAAAGCAACCACTGTGTTGCTTGTAACTGGAAAAGGAAATTATAATTTCAACAACTTTTTTTTTAAATGTTTCATACTAGATATAACACAACCTTGAGATAACCTAAGAAAGCATCAGCCCAAATTTATTGTGGATCACCGTATATTCAACCAAACAGAGATTAATAACATGATTGACATTTTTAAAATTTATTTATTGAAAATGATATATGTGAATCCCCTGTCTTAGATCTCCTACTGATCAAAAACTGATAACAATAACAATCAGCGTATACCAATAGGAACTTAAAATAAAAATTTGGAAGCAAATATTAGTATTTGTCAGTATATTTATGAAAATCTTAGTAGTGCTATCCAAATAATATATAAGTTTATGGCAGGGTTATAAACACAATCTTAAAATAATTTTCCTTAAAAATTGAAACCCTAATCAACCATGCATCTACTAGACCATACAATTAATATAAATATCTGAATTCTTTTATTTAGTTAATATCCATAAACATATTGAAGTATATTCGCAATAAAAGGAAATGAAACAAAATTTATATGCATTAAAACCAACTCTTAAGATATGCTATCCTTCTTACAAAACCCAGAAAAATATACCTTCACAATTCAGCCTTATTTATTTAATACAATGGGACTAAAACCTTTAACATCCAAACAATACAATTCTAAACTGTGCTCTTTCAACAATAGGATAATATATATATATATTCTGCTATTTAACTGCAATTTATCTTAATACAGAATTAACTTACAATATCAGAACTTGCACAGATGATTTACTTAGCAAATCAGATACAGATTTAAATGATATATATATATATATATATATATATATATATATATATATATATATATATATATATATATATATATATATATATATATATATATATATATAGGCTGTGAAATGCTAACTAAAACACACTGTTTCTTTAAATCTATTAAATACAAATTGACTATGCATATAACTTATCTTATAATAAAACTTTTATATACATCACCAAATAACAGCAATCCAGTTCCCAATTTTCGCAACAGATCCAATTTCACACCTCATATAAAATAAGTGTAATTGCAATGGAATAGGAGAAATATGGCCCACTTTGTTTTTGTAGTTTGACTGTGTCCCACGCAAAACAGTTTCAGTCAGTTACCAAACTTTGCAGCCCAGTCTCTCTCTTTCCTTCTGCATACGACTTATTAGTGTAATCATTGGTGTGAAATATGGGTGGCCCTTCGAAACCTTGTCCTTCTATTGGATAATCTGAATATCCCATTTCCATCAGCCAAAAAGCTTTCTGGCTGTAGTTCTCTCATGGCAACACCAGGTGGCAGCATTTTACAAACAACACAAATTCACCTTCACATTTCTAAACATTTTTAAGTAAGTTGATTATTTTCATAAAATGGTTATTTAATCAGACCATACCTTTCTACAGCAATTATTCATAATATTTGTTTTAGATAGGGTAGGGTTTTATGAATTTTCTGATCATTTTGATATGAAACATCACATATATCTAACATTTTTAATCAAGTTAATTCTTTTCTTATAAAATGGTTATTTAATCAGATCACACTCTCTGCATTAATCATATATAACCCCAATTACAGATGATTAATATTAGGTTATTTTTTCTGATTATTCTGATACCAAATATGTTATATTATTAACATTTTGTTATATTAAGGTATTTTAATACTGCTAATTATTAGCTTAAAATGCATTACAATTTTATCGGTATCCTGGCATTTATATGTGAGTAATAGCTTATTTTTAATTCAGTATTGTACTGTATTCCAAGTTAATCCTGTCTATGTAGATCTGAAATAAAAATAAATGTTAATAATCACTTCTCTTCAGGTCCATAAACATCTATTCATGTTCTTAAACACACAGAGGCTAAGATATTCATGCTTTCAAAACATACACATATATATATATATTACATATATATATATACACACACATCTCATGTCCATTAAAACATATACAGTTGTTTTGAAATCATAATGTAAGCCATTTGTCTTCACTGTGTTATTCTAACCCCCGACACAACGTCTGTGTTATGTGTATTCTGATGTTATCAGCCACACACTTAACAGGCAGCTGTCAATTTTCAGCTCCTTTGAAGAATGTTTGTATCTCTCACATTTCTTCAGACGGATCGGCATTTCCCTTGGAGGAAATTCATATATGGGCCTGTATCCTGTTCTCTGTTAAAATTACTTCCCCAACATTCCTCTAAGTGATTGTATTAAATTGGGCAGGCCAAATGACATAGAGTCATAAAACTCTGCATATAATCAAATGAGCATGGTCACTGAGTCAGTTCCTTTTGGAAAATGTCTGTGTGCTCACACCGCAGGGGTCGTGCTTCAAAAGGCTATGCTGATTTCCAATCCTGATGAATGTGTATTCACCCAGTTCTCATCTTGTAGGGGGTTTTGAATTTAATCCTGACATCAGAATTTCTATTCTACAGCACATCTGATAAAATAGATGGCTTCATATATATACACACATCCTTTTTATATTATTTCATTTACGTATATATATTAGTATATATATATATATATATATATATATATATATATATATATATATATATATATATATATATATATATATATATATATTATGTCATTTACCTTTACCCTGACATATTAATACTAAACCCATCCAATTTTTTATACAGTAACAATAACAATATATAATTCTCTAAAATAATAATAGACAAATAATAAAACAATAACAAAAAAACTGAATGATATATATATATATATAAATATATATATATATATATATATATATAAATTTATATATATATATATATATATATATATATATATATCATTTATATAATCACAACATACTTTTACCTATAATTCTCTAAAATAATAATAGACAAATAATACAAAAATAACAAAAATTCGATTTGATCAGCTGTTAATCATCAATTGATAATCTAAAATTAATTAATCTAAAATCCCATAGAATTACATTAGTTCAATGCAAATAAAACATGAGCATCCAGGTATAAAGCCTTTAGTGTGGCTCTTAAGCTGTAGAAATAATTGAAACACTGATAGTGTACCTTGATAAGAATAAGCCAGCATTTATTCAATAGTATCTGCTCACCAGAATTGTTAATCAAGATTTGCTACACTAAACAGGTAAATCAGAACTGGATTAGTGAAAATAAGATCGATCTAGTTAGTTTCCACCCCTTCTCAGGTCTTTCTCAAGACTGAATTTATTGCAATCTATAGTATGTTTAAATATTGTCTAGCTAGTATATGAATATAATTTAATAACTAAATAAAGTGCACATATAATATATTATAAAGGAACATCTCCCTTAAAAACAGTTAAAAAAAACTAAGTACATGCGCATATAGAAATACTTTTAAATACAAGCAAACTAAAAACAAGACCAGTATCCAGAAGTCTTGATAAAACACAGTTCTATAGGGCGAAACGTGTTGACTAAGACCACTTGTTGTAATTTCTGCCACTACAAAGAACCACCATGTCTCCTGCACGCACCCTGAGGAGTTTTTATTCAGAACGCAGAAAGGTGTATCGCTGATACAGAAAATATAGAGGATTTACCTTGGAATCAGGAAAGGAACAAAGTTGCAAGTATTTATATGTAACCGCTACAAATTGCAAGGAGTTACAAAACTGTCACTGGTTATATTGACACTATCCTACCAAACTCTTCTGATCTTTGACCTAGTGTCATGTGCACATAGGTCATGTGGGTATTACCTAGTTGCGGCTGCAACAAATTTATTACTACTATCGCTCCTTGAGCGAAACCCGATACACCACCGCTTATAGAGTGAAACCCGTCATATCATCACCAACATTTAAAGGGACATTGAACCCAAATTTTTTCTTTTGTGATTCAGATAGAGCATGCACTTTTAAGCAACTTTCTAATTTACTCCTATTATCAATTTTTCTCCGTTCTCTTGCTATCTTTATTTGAAAAAGAAGGAATCTAAACTTTTATTTTTTGGTTCAGCGCTCTGGACAGCACTTTTTTTATTGGTGGATGCATTTATCCACCAATCAGCAAGAACAACCCAGGTTGTTCATCAAAAATGGGCCGGCATCTAAACTTACATTCTTGCATTTCAAATAAAGATACCAAGAGAATGAAGAAAATTTGATAAAAGGAGTAAATTAGAAAGTTGCTTAAAATATCATGCTCTATCGGGATCATGAAAGAAAAAAATTGGGTTCAGTGTCCCTTTAAGGTTTTTTTCAGCTCTCCAAGATGCGGAAAATATATTCGCAGAGGGATCCAGTGTGTAACTGTTGGAAACGGACATCAGGTCTTATTCAGATTATATTGAAACACAAGCACTTTACTAAGGCACATAATCCAGCCTCATTCTCTTGCCTACTTTTAAGACTTACACTATAAGTGGATGCCGTCTAAGAGACAAAATATGCTTTGTTTTTAGTTTGCCTTTATTCAGAAGTATTTCTATATTTGCATGCACTTAGTTTTTTAGCTGTTTTTAAGGGAGACGTCCCTTTATAATATTTTATGCGTGCACTTTATTTAGTTATTACTAGCTTTGTCAATCTTATTATTTGCGTATATAATTATTCATGCTCTCAGTGCTGTATCTTTATTTTTGAGTATTATGTGTTTCATATTAGAGTTGATTCAGATTATTTATATCTTTTTTATATTTTATATTTATATATTTAACCCTTGGAGCACTTTTTATCCTTTCTTTTAAATATTGTCTAGCCCACAATCATAATAGCATGTTATTTTTTCCAAAATGTCTCAATGGATTTAGTGGTGTTGAGCCTATGTAGATATTAGTAAATAGGGATTCAAATAGCTCTTTCATCTTTATCTAACTTATAACACAAAGTCCTCCTTCTAGTGTTGCTATCCACAAACAAAGTCTGCCTGATCGATTGTCTTGTAGCTAGGCAGGGCCTGCACTTGATACAGAGTGTTCGCTTTAACCCACTCCAGTTGATACCACACGAGGCAAGGTGTATAGAATTACCAAGGATGGGTTAAAAAATTAAAGTATATGGAAAGATATCTGTCATGTATGTCCCTCCATGAAGTTTGTTCAGAAAAAAATATATAGGCAGTTTAATATAAGTCGCTCGGTTACTGCACAATAAGGCATGGATCAGCAAAGTGCCTAGAGGTGTCCCTGGTTGTCTTTCAGTGTAGATATCCATAACGATGAGACTATCACCCTTTAGAGTCTCGAGGAGTGGTTTTTATATTTGTGAGCCAGGTTTCAGTGTGTCCCTTGTCGGGCATTCATCTGCAGCATACATGGTGTCCCTCTGTGAAGCCGTATCTCCTGTAGCGTGGGACACATATGACCCGTCGGCTGCAACTGCAGTGATCTGCAAGAGGCTCTACCCATGGCTCCGCAATCTCAGTAATTGCAAGACACTCGCTGCTGTCCACTGGGCTACTGCACAAGGTATGCTAAAAGGCTGTTACCAGCGAGTGCTCCATTTTAACAAAGTGGTTTTCCAGAATCAGAAGCAGCTCTTCTTCCCATGTGGCCACCATCTGTGCTGTCTCGTCAAAAGAACTACCCACACAAGTCCGAAGCGACAAGCAATAGCTAGGCTGAGTGGTGCTGGTTATCTTAAATGCTTTTCAGGATTATAAGCACAAAACGTGCTTGCTAATGACAGGGCTCCAATCACTGATGCCAGCAGTGGTTTCTTTCAAGACTAGTGTCATAAGATGTGCCTTCTGTAGAAGATCTCAGATCTATTTTTTAGATTAGCCCATTCAGAATGTATTAATTAAGGAAAATTGTTGAAAAGCTGGAGCAGCATGCAGCTATGCGTCTAAACAAGCACGCTGCCCGGAAGTTCCCCCTATCCTCTGTATTTTTATTAGAGAATGGGAGTATAAGAAATTTTCTCTCAAAGCCCAGCGTAATTCTGTAAACATTTCTGCCCTACAGTTCTCACTGTTTTTTTCTCACAACTTAAGAGGTGGCAAAACATTTATCGAAATACTCAAGAAACGATTTATTCTGAAAGGAAAACCTATGAATAGGAATTTAAGGTGCAGTGCAGTGAAAACAGCGTAAATTTATTTGTATTAGGCATATTAAAGGAATACTCAAGTCAAAATAAACTGTGATGATTAAGATAGAGCATGACATTTTAAGACACTTTTCAGTTTATGTCAATTGATGTTTGTCACATGATACAGGGGGCCAGAAAAATTAATTTGCCAGAAAAAAATCTACTGCTTTTTTGAAATTCAGAGCGTTATTGCATTGATTTTATTATGCATTTGTTAATTGTGCAATTCTACTGCGTTTAGTGGTGCTTTTAAACATTTGTCTCCTTCTGTACTTGCTCCTCCATTGCAAACATTTATCTAATAGAGAGCTCTTATTATTTCTATGGGAGACATCTCACTACTTGCAGAAACAGCCCTTTTTTAAATAGAATTTCACGAGGGCTGCCCATACGAGTGTCAGCATAGAAACCATATCTAGACTGGCAAATTTGAAAGAATCTGTCCCTTTATTAGGATATTCCCAAAAAATGCTGGACACACATGCAATTACTCATTTTGATTATTAAAAACTAAAACTTTAGCTCTATTATCTGTAAAATGTCATGAAAATTGATTTGGTAGATTTTGCTGCAGTACCATTTAAATGATCATTTGATTATATGGAAATAAAGTGTAATATTTTTCCACATTTTATGAATTTAAAATCACCTGAAAGGATTAACTTCAAGTTTTTTACACAATCGCTATTTTTGTGGTATAAAATGTCACTATTTTAAGGCAATGTAATGTTAGGTGCAACAGGAAGAGTAGAACAAAAGGCTTAAAACTGCTGCTATACGTACTGACACCAGCAATATATAGAACTAAAAGCTTACACTTTCTAGAACATAAAGAGCATCTCTCTATTGTTGCACAATTGCAGAACCAGCTTTCAGCTGTATATATAAAGAGGGCTTTCACAGTTAGAATTACAGAAAATCAGTGTAAAATAGCCAAAATGGGAAAGGTACTGATAACAGACCTACACACAATATATGTAGAGTTATTTCATTAAGATGATTCATTAGATTTGAATAGAAAAATGAAATATATTGGTATTTTTTAACAAAAAAAATGAAAATGATCATAGATAGAAATAGCTAATGTGAATATATTGGAATATAATTTTTTTTTAAGAAATAGCATTGCAAATATATTTATGTATAGGGCCCCTTTCTATTTTATTGAAACACCATTAATACATTTTTTTTAATGAATACAAACAACTTAAATGTTACTGTTAAATTACTTTTAATTTAAAACTAGATTTCATATGGTTTAATAGTATTGTAAGGACGTGTATTATATTACTAATTCATTTGTATTCTAGATAATTTTCTACGAGGACAAGAACTTCCAGGGTCGCTCCTATGAGTGCAATTCTGACAGTACTGATCTACACTCGCACTTCAGTCGCTGCAACTCCATACGAGTAGAGAATGGTAATTGGATGGTGTACGAACGCGCTAACCAGGAGGGGCATCAATACTTCCTTAAGAGGGGTGAATACCCTGATTACAAGCACTGGATGGGACTCAATGATACCATCAGCTCATGTCGTATTATACCACAAGTGAGTAGAGAAACTGATACAGCTATACATTTCTATTGTTAATGTTCTATTGTTCCTACTGGTCTCTATTACTATCCACCCAATTTTTCTTTTTTGATTTTCTCTTCCTTTCATATTTTCTATTTATCACGTTTTTTCTTTATTTAATTAGCACACATAGCTTTCTCCATCCCCAGTAATCTCTTTCTTACAATACTTATCATACTTTTATTCCACAGAATGGTGTATTTGGCTCTATAGAACTTTTCCGTATCTATGGCCCTAAAATGTCACTTTTCTCTTCATTCCTTTGAGAAAAAAACTTCAAAAGTTAAAAATGCCCAATAAGAAAAAATACATGTAATTATAGAGTAAAATTACCTCATATTCAGATTGCAAAATAAGCACATTTTTTTTTGAAGATATAAAAAAACAGATAATTAAGTTACAGGAATAAAAGTAAAAACTGCAATATCTTAATATTCTTCTTGGCTAGTCTATTTTTGTTTTTGCAAGAGGCACAAACTATAACTCATCTTAGTCTTGCATTATTTCACTAAAAACTCTGTATGTTATTGATTTCTCTTTCATCACATTATAAAACAACTGTTTTAAACTAGTAAAATGTATTTTAAATATTAGAAGCACCTATATTTATTTATATGTTGCAATTAGAAATCAGGCATGATACTTAAAAAATGTTTTATATTTATATTATAAAGAAATTATACATTGTTTCGTTGCATGATTATACAGTGATCTATACCTAATAAACCTTGCTGGGATTGCAAGTTGCCCTTTTACAGACCACTGTGGTACCTTGCATGGTGGTGCCTTGTACTGCTGCAATCTAAGTTAATATAAATCAATATGTGATGTTCTTAGTGTTGTTTAACTTGTGTTCTCTTAATCCCAACTGTCCCGGATCCTGCAGGATTATCAGGGGTTTTGCGGTTTTCCTGTTTTCCCACACTCAGCTTCTCTAGCTAGGGCAACTGTTTCTAGGGAATTTTCCTAGCACTGCCCAGGAAACTCCCTTAAAGTGCCATGCCCCACTGACAGTATCCTTGCAACCCTGCCCATAACACTACTGAGGCCACACCCCTTTCAATGTGACCTTACGCACAAAACACAGATGGCCACCACCAATCCCCTCACTTCCCTTTTACTGAAGGCCTCTGGGAAATGTTGGGAGGTATGGTTACTTATACTTACTTTTGCAATTCCAGACAGTTTGTCTTGTATACAAAGCTTTGGTAGTATGATATTTGAGTCCTAATAAATTAAAGGGAAACAGCTACATGAAATAAACCAAGTATACCCTTAAAGGCTTACTATAGATAAAACATGATAATGTAAATAAAACCATAATTTCAGTTTACTAAATCCTACTGCATTCATAAATAACATGCATAGCTCTCATTCTCTGAAAGCTATTTCAGTTACAGCTTTATTACTTCCAAGCTACTGACTGAATCAAGTTATGAAACATTTTGGTGCTGATATTGTTAAGTTTCTTATCTTGTTTTCATTTCATTGCAGCACCGTGGAGTCTTCCGTATTAGAATTTATGAGAGGGAAGAATTCAGAGGTCATACAATGGAGTTCAAAGAGGATTGTCCAAAGGTCTTTGAAGAATTTAATTATGAAGATATTCACTCTTGCAATGTTCTTGAGGGACACTGGATTTTCTATGAGCTGCCCAATTATAGAGGAAGACAATATTACTTGAGACCAGGAGAGTACAGAAGATACACCGAATGGGGTGCAGTATCTCCTAAGGTTGGCTCCTTCAGAAGGATTCAGGATATATACTAGGCATTGTCATCTGTAAAATGCTTCAATTTTGAATAAAATGACATAAAATAACAAACTGATATAAGTTGTTGCTTGCTAACGCATTTCTTTTTCATCAATATTCTTGTATTTTTGTATTATCTGAAATGGGCACAATTTATTAAAAGCAATGTCCAGTTTCCCTCTCTCTTCAGGTTTTTCATCACCACCAGATCCTATGTTATTCTGTGCCGCTGATTCACTAAAGCTTACTCATCTCTCCATTTGTTAAAATAGCATCTAAACTAGATAAACTGGAGCTGCTGATTAAGTTGTAGATATTGGAGAGGGCTTTTAGTAAATTTTGCCCAGCGACTATTTTAGAAGCTCATTTACCAAAATGCAACAGTTACATAGGATGAAATGCAATAGCATTGAGTAGTTTTTATTATTTTGCAGTTGAGCAGCTTAGTGTCCCTTTAAAGACAATTTTATATTCCATAGTAAGTATGAATACTTTAGGATTACATTGCAATAAGTCTTCACAAAATATTTATTTATATTATACGGTTTTAAACTTTTACATTTGTTAACAAAATGTACAGGATTTTGCAATTTGCAGCAGAATCTAAGTAATCACCTTGAAAAGTCTAATGATGGTTGTCACAAATATCTCAGGATTCAGCTGCTAAGGAGTTAACTTTGTGTAGCTTGCACTCAAAACTGTTATTTGTTTTCAAGAAGAATTGTGTTTGTATTTTCTTTGAAGTGCCAGAACCCCCTAAATAGCCACCGGGGGCGCAATCCGATATAGATCGTAGTTTGCGGCGCAAGCGAGGGAACCCGCGTCGCCCGCAGTTTCAGCTTGCAACTCGAGCTATCCAATATTCAGCGCCATCAGATGCTAAACTGGCATAAGTAGGAAAAACCGGCGAGCAGGCAAAATGTGCGCAAATACACATTTTAGTCGTCGCAAGTACTTGCGCCTGTATTTTGTTCACGTAAAGTCTCAATAAAGTGTAGTTTTATGCAAATTAGCCTACGACTCGTAAAAAATAACGCCAGTTCTAAGAGATGCGCCACGTAATGACGAGATTCAAAATTCATACTTAAACCCCTGCGCAGCCGCCATTTCTTTAGTGTGTTTGGTTGGTTCTTGGAGCTACAGCACACTACAGTGAGTAGGAGAAAGTCGTTAGAGTAGAGAGAGAGGCGCATTGCATAATATTTAGTTAGGTCGGATTTGGAGGATTTGATAAGCTTGTACATTTACTGTCACTTTTTAACATATTGCACACATTTTGCATACACACATATACAAAATACACAACACTTTTTTTTGATAACACCTTACACATTTTATTTATCTTTTACAGTTTGAAAGGCTGAGTGTCTGGTTGTGATTGTGTGTGATTGAAGTGGGAGTGAGTGTGAATGTGTGAGTGTGTGTAGTGTGAGGATGTCAGGGAGAGCTAGGGCTGGGGGGAGGAGGGAAGGGGAGTTGCAGGGAGAGGATTATGGACAGGAGGAGCAGCAGGGTCCCCGCCAGGGAGTGAGCGGAGTGGGGAGAGGGAGAGCCAGAAGGGAGGATGGGAGTGGGGTTGCCCCAAGGCCAGGCACACTTAGAAGAGGGATAGAGGGTGCACATGGGGATAGAAGGGGGGAGGAGGGAGAGGATAGGGAGGAACCCACACCAGGGACATCCCAGGGAGGGAGCCAGGCGGCCCAGGACGAGGAGCATATGATGTGTCCTAACTTCAGTTTTGCAGAAAACCTCGCTCTAGTCCAGGCTGTCCTGGAGAACCATAATGCCCTCTTTGGACAAGAGAAGGGCAAAGGAGTTGCCCGTAGGCGTAAAGATGCTTGGCAGAAGGTGGTGGAGGCCGTCAATGGTGTGTCCCAACAGAGGAGGAATGTGGATGGCCTAAAGAAGAGATGGAATGATTGTAAGAGGAGAGTCAAGGAGAAGATGGGCCAGGAAGCAATGTCCCAGAGGGCAACAGGAGGTGGGCCTCACTATGAGGCGGAATACAATGAGTGGCAGGAGCTCATTCGTAGGTCCCTGAGCCTCACAGCAGTCCGTGGACTTCCAGGGGCTCGTGACTCAGGGGCTGCAACATCAGCACAGCATGCTGGTGAGTAACATCCCACACACCAGTATTATATGTATTTGAGTTATAACATCCTATATTGTCACACATTCATGTACACAATGATGAGCATGGTATTTTGCTTACTAACAACAAAATATACAATGAGATTTAACATTAAAGGGACATGAAACCCAAATAATTTTATTTCATTATTCAGATAGAGAATACAGTTTACAACAACATCCCAATTTACTTCTATTATCTATTTTTAATCATCATTTTCATAATCTTAGTTTATTAAATATCAATGCACATGGGTGAGGCAATCACACAAGGCATTGATGTGCAGCCACCAATCATCAGCTTATGAGCCTATCTAGAAATGCATTTCAGCTAAGAATATCAAGAGAATGAAGCAAATTATCTAATGGAAGTAAATTAAAAAGTTGTTTAAAATTCCATGTTTGGCTAGCTGAATCATGAATGAATAAATATGGGTTGCATGTCCATTTAATTCTACTTAACACATTGAAAATCATGATATGAGGTGGAATAGTGAAATACTAACATGTCTCAGAGTAACACAGGCCACAAGCCACATGTAGACATTTCAGTAAATGGACACTATAGTCATCACAACCATAGTGTCACTTAAAGAACACATTTTCTCCATCACTGACATGTACACAGAACTATTGTATGAAGCACATACATGTATACTTTGCATATTAAAACCCATCATATCACAAATCTCAATGTGCCCATGCATGTTATAGATTTTGACATGAGAATGTGGATAGGCCCTAGCATGTACATTGTATGCCCACATGGATATATATCTGACTGTACTAATCCCTCTCATCATTTGACTCCTCCACAGAACCTCCAGTCACCAGGGTGCCTATGCCCATGCATCCCCCTCCAACACCGGATCAAAGTATATCTCCACCTCAACCACCGGTCCAGAGAGTCCAGCAGGAGTATGCCAGACAGGACATGGGTTGGACTGCCTCAATTGAGAATCCCAATATTATGCCGCCTGCATTACAGGAGGATACCTGGCAGGAGCCCTGGCCGGAGGATTATTCCTTTGGCTTGGAGGGGGAACCACGCCAGCCCCGAAGGGTAGATGTCTTTACCCCCCCACAAGAATATCATGCCACTCAAGGATTATACCAGCAGGCTGAGTGGATGCACACCAGCAGCCAATGGGACTATCAGTCCATCCGGACATCTGTACCATCGGCAGCAGCAGTTGGAAGAGCTCCACCAACTGAAATTCATCGCCCTGCACCTCCAGCTGAGATTCCGGGGCCTGCACCTCCAGCTGAGATTCCGGGGCCTGCACCTCCAGCTGAGATTCCGGGGCCTGCACCTCCAGCTCAGATTCTGGGGCCTGCACCTCCAGCTCAGATTCCGGGGCCTGCACCTCCAGCTCAGATTCCGGGGCCTGCACCTCCAGCTCAGATTCCGGGGCCTGCACCTCCAGCTCAGATTCCGGGGCCTGCACCCCCAGCTGAGGATCAAGCAATGGAACCAGTGCCTATAGTCCCTGCTGGGGAAGAGCCCATGGATCCACTGAGTTCCGCCATGGGTGAGGAATACATTTCCCTACAGAGGAGGCAAACATTGACCTGTGAGAGTCTAACGTCAACCTGTGAAAGAATGCAGAGGGACCAACGCAGGTTCAATAGGAGCCGACAGCGTTTACAACAGTGATCCATTGAGCTGCAAAGGGACATGGTAGCATCTGTAACTGCTATGGTACAAAACCAATCACAAATGCTGAGAGTCATTTCGGACATGCAAATCCAGAGTGACCACAGATGGAGGGAACAGAACCAACTGTTGGGTGTGTTGGTGGAGCATTTCACCCACCAGCAGGACATCGCCTCAAGCATCTCGTCTGTGACCAGCACTCCTACTGGATCCACACAACCCAGGAGAGGCAGGAGACCCACTCCAGGCCCCTCAGCCCCCTCATCTAAGAGGCCTAAAAGAAAATAAATCTTATTCTATTTCATCCAAAATCTTGTCCTCTGTTATTTACCATATAATTTATAGTGTAGAAGGCCCAGCACTAGTACCCAGGCAAATAGGTGCACGCTGTAGGGACCCTGCACTAGTCCCTTGTAGAATCCAAAGAAGCAGAAAAACAGCAGCACCTTATGAATGCAAAAATTCTTCCTTTATTGGTTTGACATCATGGCAGACAAGAGATACAACGTTTCGGTCATACACTGACCTTAATCATGATTAAGGTCAGTGTATGACCGAAACGTTGTATCTCTTGTCTGCCATGATGTCAAACCAATAAAGGAAGAATTTTTGCATTCATAAGGTGCTGCTGTTTTTCTGCTTCTTTGGATTTACCATATAATTGTCATCCACATACATGTGAGGTGTGTTTTAGTACAGTAATATTGTTAAAACATATAATAATACCTGTGTTGAAATGGCCAAAAAAGGTATTATTATAATGTTTCTGACATATTCGTGTTCGATAAACCACATCACATAGTTGTGTCTGAACGGTACATATAGTAATATTCACTTCTAAGATGTAAATCAAGGTTTCTCACATCCAATATAAATTTACACGTTGGTATATATAACTAATAATGTATTTAAAGAAGCTGTGAACATAAGGTATAAGTATCCATTATCCTCATTCTTAATGATAGTGAACTAAACATGAATAAAACAAATGAGAAATATACAGTAATTAGGGTTGTTAAAGGGACATGAAAGCAAGATTTATTCCTTCATGATTTGTAAAGAGCAGACAATTATAAACAAATTAATAATTTGCTTCTATTATTTATGTTGCTTCATTCTATTGATATTCTTTGCTGAAAAGCATATCTAGATATGCTTGGTAGCTGCTGATTAGTAGCTGTATATAGATGCCTCCTGTGATTGTTTCACTGTGTGCATTGCTATGTCTTCATTAAAGTATATCTAAAGAATCAATGAAAATAGGTAATTGAAGTCAATTTTAATGTTTTTTAAAATTATATTCTCTATCCTTAATCATGAAAGAATATGTTTGTGTATAGTGTCCCTTTAAGGGAAGGGGGTTGGGATGTAGTAGTTTCACTTACATGCAGTGGAAATCCAAAGTTTGAAATTCTGCAAGACATGATATATACACATGCAATGGTTGGTGAGGTACTGTCAAACATCATAATACATGTGAATGTTACGGTTTACTGTACTTATGAATAAGTAACTTACAGGTGAAGTATTCCCGGATGACATAATCCCTCACTTCATTCCCCCTCAGTGTCCCCCTGTCCACATCCTCAGGTATAGGAACCAGCTGCTGCTGCTGCTCTGGGTCAATGTCCCCCAACAAATGTGTGTCCACAGCAATGTTGTGTAGAATACAGCAAGCATTGACAATGGAACACACTTTGTTGGGGTTATACTGTAGTGCTCCGCCTGTAACATCCAGACACCTGAACCTGGTTTTTAATAGGCCAAAGCTCCTTTCAATTACATTCCTTGTTCTTATGTGTGCCTCCTGGTACCTGAGTTGTGGCTTTGTAATGGGGTGCACCAAGGGGGTTAATAGCCATGGTCTGCAGCCGTACCCTGCGTCACCTGTCATGTAACATATGTGTTTGGATTACTCCAGGTACATCATGTGCTTTAAAGGGACACAACATGGATTTCATATAAAAGATAGATTTAATAAAAACATTAAATTTGTGCATTATAAGCAATCTACTTTTATGCCAGTATTAGTCTAGACCAAAAATCTATTTTAAAGGACCAGTCAACACAGTAGATTTTCATTATCCAAAAATGCTAGATAACAAGACAATGCAATAGCACTTAGTCTAATATCAAAGTTATTTTTTTATTACAATTTAAAGTGTTATGTATTTTTAAACTCCCCCTGTACCATGTGACATCCATCAGCCATTCACAAATGCATACACACTTATTCTTGCACATGGTCAGTAGGAGCTGGTGACTCAAAAATATAAAAGATACAAATACTGTGCACATTTTGTTTATGGAAGTAATTTGGAGAGTTTATTAAAATTAAAAGTCCTATCTGAATAATGGAAGTGCAATTTATACTAGACTGTCCATTTAATAAGAACCTGCAATTGTTAGCAGCTTGATAATTTACTTAGATTAGATCATTTTCTCCATTCTATAGATAACTTTTGATAACAAGCATATTAGATATGCTCAATAGCTGCTGATTGGTGGCTGCACATAGAAGCCTCATATGATTGGCTCATATATGTGAATTGCAATTTTTTAAAAATAAGATATCTAAAGAATAAATACAATGAGATAATAGAAGTGAATTGTAATGCTGATTAACATTGTATTCTCTATCTGAAAATGAGATTAAAATTTGTGTTTAGTGTCCCTTTAGTAGAAATATACAGACAGAATGAAGGTACTCACCAAGCAGCCATCCTCCCGAGAGTGTTCCATTTTCAAACATATTGAATAAGGAGGTCTGGCGCAGGATGTAGGAATCATGTGCACTCCCCGGGAAGCCTGCATACACATGTAAGAATTTCAGATTGGTATCGCAGACCATCTGGCAATTCAATGAGTGAAACCCTTTCCTGTTAATATAGAGGAGTGGCTCCTCATGTGGGGCCACGATACGCACATGTGTGCAATCAATTGCCCCCATGACATTAGGAATACCCCCCAGTCGATAGAAGCCTTGTTTAAGACGGATCCATTCCTGGGGGGTACGGGGGAAATGAATGTATCGTTGTGTCTGGTTATCTAGAGCAGTCAGAACCTCCCCTAGAATCCTGGAGAAGGTAGACTGCGCTAGGCCAGACACAAGCCCCTCTGTTGACTGGTATGAGCCAGTTGCCAGGAAGTGTACAACACACAACAGCTTCTGCATACCAGTCAGAGCTTGGTTCCTATACGCTTGACGGTCAATATCATCCTTCAAGACCTCATATAGGTCAATGAGGCTTGCAGAAGTCAAGCGATACTTTTCCCTGACCTCCCCTTCTGTCATCCCAAACAGGGTGACCCTAACCCTGTGTACCCTTGGTGCTCTTCCCCTCTGCTGATGCCTTCGTCTTATAGGCCCTGCTGGCCTATGGGCAGCTGCAGCAACAGCAGCATGGGGAGCACCAGGAACAGGGACAACAGCAGGAGGAGCAGGGAGGGCAGCAGCAGCAGCTGGAGCAGGGACAGCTACAGCACCATGACCAGGGACCTCAGCAGCAGGGATACCATCCAAAACAGGGGCTTGTAGGGGTTCCAGCACCCCTTGTGCCCCACGACACTGTCTCACTCTAAATGCAATATAATGCAAGGGAAACATGGTGGCTAATGAGGGTGTGCATTTGCAGGTGTTTTAAGGCTGCAGGTGAGAGGTTGTGCTGTTTGTGATTGGTTTGACACACTTGCAGGGGCAGGAATAATAAATGCTTTTAAGAGGTTAACTATTTGTGAACAAGCTGCTGCTATGTATATTGTTAAGCATGCATTTGTTAGGCCTTCAGAGAGTTACGTTGGTTTCTAAGTCAGTGCAAGGGTTCCTGCGCCTTCAATTTGTGGCGAGCTGAGAATGGAGTAGATTTTGTGAAATCTGCGCGCGTAAGTCCTTACGCCGTATATTGGATAGCAAATTGCGCGTGTTTTGTATGTCAGTCTATGGGCCAAAAAACTACAGGCGACGCCAGAAATCTATGCGCGTAACTTCTAGCTTACGCCGTATATAGGATACCAAACCCGCGCAAATATTGGCGTCGCCAACTTTTGCGGGTGACGATTTTTATCGGATCGACCCCCAAATGTTAGTGTGTATGCATTGGGTCATAAAGTCACTGAAACTCTTAGTCACAGAGATACACAGGATAAAGTTTATGGCTTAAGCTGTCAATAGAATGCCTGATGCAAAACAGGCTCTTCATTACAAAAACTGACCAGGTCACTGACAGGACATTGGTATATTATGTACATATGTGGGTTAAAACTGTTATAACCTTAACGGCAGGTAAATATGACAACCTATGGCATATTTGATATCAAACCGGTTCTCCCAATAAAACTAAGAGGTTCTAAATATGTAAATATAGAAATTTCTTACCTAGCAGGAATGATAATGGATTGTATAAATTCAGGCAAGAAATTAGTCTATTGAAGGTTGTAAAAACAGGGGGGTTTCTTAGCCCGCCCAGGAGAGTGCGGTTAAGCAACCTGATCTCTGAAAAGTAGGGTTTAAGAATCTTATTTTTTAACAATAAGATTGTCATTCTTACAAGGGGAGCTGCTGTACAGAAGTAAGGAGCCATCATTTTCATGCCAGCCCCTGGCGCATATCTTGAAGACTAGGAAAGTATTCAATTCTGTTTTTCTCCTTTTTATTTAAAAATACTGTTTGCGTGTGTAATTTTATTTGTAACAACTTTTTATTAATAATGCATTGTGCATAATATTTTTGGCATAATAAATAATTCCTTTATTAAGTTTGGCCTTTGTCTAATAATTGAACCACGTTACTGAAAGAGACTGGAATATTAGAACTGTATAATTTTAGGTTATTTTCTGCTAAATTGTATTTCTAGAGTTAATGTGTAAAGTCTGGGGTTTTCCTTAAGATTTTCCCTTTAATAAATTTGGTGACAGCATTTGAGCTATAGGATTTATAGTTTATTGTGGGTGGCATTGGAAAGGGAGTGTTGGGCATTTCTCTTACGTCTAGTACAGATTAAGGGAGTGCGAATTAACTCTTGCACCCACTAAACTGAATCCCAAGCTTGCCTGGTGTGGCTATATTGTGACCTATATTTCTGTGCCAAATAAGTGACTGGCGCAGGGTTGGATAACCTTGGTTCGTCACAATGGTATTTGTTTCTGGCCAATCAAAGCAACCACTGTGTTGCTTGTAACTGGAAAAGGTAATTATAATTCCAACAACTTTTTTTTAATTTTTCATACTAAATATAACACACCCTTGAGATAACCTAAGAAATAATCAGCCCAAATTTATTGTGGATCACCGTATATTCAACCAACCAGAGATTAATAACATGATTGACATTTTTAAAATGTATTTATTGAAAATGAATGTGAATCCCCTGTTTTAGATCTCCTACTGATCAAAAACTGATAACAATAACAATCAGCGTATACCAATAGGAACTTAAAATAAAAATATGGAAGCAAATATTAGTATTAATACTAAACCCATCCAATTTTTTATACAGTAACAATAACAATCTATAATTCTCTAAAATAGTAATAGACAAATAATACAAAAATAACAAAAAAACTGAACGAGATATATATATGAGATATATTTATAAACAGATAGACTGGCGAACCAGTCATGAAGGAGTGGTGTCTATTTTGAATATAGCAAATAAATGCTTATGGTAAGCCCAATGCTGATCGAGTTCATAACCCACAAAAATACTTAAAAGCCATAATGCAAGGGTCCGCTCTGCGTTTTGAACCCGTAGCCAACAATAATGTGAGTCTAAATGAAAAATACTAGAACAGCAATACCCTTGCGCTAAAAGATCGGAGCTTTAGGAACTAGCGGTTTGTTCACTCACCCACCATGTAGAGGAATGTAGCGTCTCGAACAGAAATAAGCCGGTGTCCTAAGAAAGCATACTGGCACAAGCGGTAGAAACCCTCTTCCTGTGCTAGCTCTGTGTGGCGTACCACGTGCTCAGGAACAGGCCAATCCTCAGCCCAAATGGCTTGTGTACTTGATGACGTCACCGTCAGCTGGTGCAGTCCCACTTTTGAAGTTCTTATCGAGCGACTTGTATCCAAATCCACAAGGTGATGTATTCTTAATGACATCACCGTCAGCTGGGGGACTCTGTAACCAATCAGATGGTGCAGTCCCGCTTTTGAAAATTCTTCTTATTGAGCGACTAGTACCCAAATCCAGAAGGTAATCTTTGTGTGGTGAGGAGTAATAACACTGTACCGCTGTTCCCAGCTAGACCCTAAATATAGCGCAAGTCCTGGAGGAGATTTTTTTGGATATCCCACAGACTTAAAAATTTCTCGTTCTAAGCAAAAAAAGTGGATTCCCCACAATCCACAGTAAACATGTAAAAAGAAGTATATCCAGAACGAGTTGTTGAAAATCAGTTGTAGCTTTATTCCTTAAAATTGTATGAAACAACATACAGCAACACGGGGTTAGTGAAGACAAAAAAACTTCTGACCGGTTTCGGTCGTATTGAATCATTCTATGATTACGGTCAATACGACCGAAACCGGTCAGAAGTTTTTTTGTCTTCACTAACCCCGTGTTGCTGTATGTTGTTCATACAATTTCAAGGAATAAAGCTACAACTGATTTTCAACAACTCGTTCTGGATATACTTCTTTTTACATGAGATATATTTTTATATATATATATATATATAATTTATATAATCACAACATACTTTTACCCATAATTCTCTAAAATAATAATAGACAAATAATACAAAAATAACAAAAATGTGATTTGATCAGCGGTTAATCAGCAACTGATAATCTAAAATTAATTAATCTAAAATCCCATAGAATTACATTAGTTCAATGCAAATAAAATATGAGCATCCAGGTATAAAGCCTTTAGTGTGGCTCTTAATCTGTAGAAAAAATTGAAACACTGATAGTGTACCTTGATAAGAATAAGCCAGCATTTATTCAATAGTATCTGCTCACCAGAATTGTTCATCAAGATTCGCTACACTAAACAGGTAATTCAGAGCTGGATTAGTGAAAATAAGATCAATCTAGTTAGTTTCCACCCCTTCTCAGGTCTTTCTCAAGACTGAATTTATTGCAATCTATAGTATGTTTAAATATTGTCTAGCTAGTATATGAATATAATTTAATAACTAAATAAAGTGCACATATAATATATTATAAAGGAACATCTCCCTTAAAAACAGTTAAAAAAAACTAAGTACATGCGCATATAGAAATACTTTTAAATACAAGCAAACTAAAAACAAGACCAGTATCCAGAAGTCTTGATAAAACACAGTTCTATAGGGCGAAACGTGTTGACTAAGACCACTTGTTGTAATTTCTGCCACTACAAAGAACCACCATATCTCCTGCACGCACCCTGAGGAGTTTTTATTCAGAACGCAGAAAGGTGTATCGCTAATACAGAGATTATAGAGGATTTACCTTGGAATCAGGAAAGGAACAAAGTTGCAAGTATATATATGTAACCGCTACAAATTGCAAGGAGTTACAAAACTGTCACTGGTTATATTGACACTATCCTACCAAACTCTTCTGATCTTTGACCTAGTGTCATGTGCACATAGGTCATGTGGGTATTACCTAGTTGCGGCTGCAACAAATTTCTTACTACTATTGCTCCTTGAGCGAAGCCCGCTACACCACCGCTTATAGAGTGAAACCCGTCATATCATCACCTGCCAAACATTTAAAGGGACACTGAACCCAATTTTTTTCTTTTGTGATTCAGATAGAGCATGCAATTTTAAGCAACTTTCTAATTTACTACTATTATCAATTTTTCTTTATTTGAAAAAGAAGGAATCTAAACTTTAATTTTTTGGTTCAGCACTCTGGACAGCACTTTTTTTATTGGTGGAAGCATTTATCCACCAATCAGCAAGAACAACCCAGGTTGTTCATCAAAAATGGGCCGGCATCTAAACTTACATTCTTGCATTTCAAATAAAGATACCAAGAGAATGAAGAAAATTTGATAAAAGGAGTAAATTTGAAATTTGCTTAAAATATCATGCTCTATCGGAATCATGAAAGAAAAAAATTGGGTTCAGTGTCCCTTTAAGGTTTTTTTCAGCTCTCCAAGATGCGGAAAATATATTCGCAGAGGGATCCAGTGTGTAACTGTTGGAAACGGACATCAGGTCTTATTCAGATTATATTGAAACACAAGCACTTTACTAAGGCACATAATCCAGCCTCATTCTCTTGCCTACTTTTAAGACTTACACTATAAGTGGATGCCATCTAAGAGACAAAATATGCTTTGTTTTTAGTTTGCTTTTATTCAGAAGTATTTCTATATTTGCATGCACTTAGTTTTTTAGCTGTTTTTAAGGGAGACGTCCCTTTATAATATTTTATGAGTGCACTTTATTTAGTTATTACTAGCTTTGTCAATCTTATTATTTGCGTATATAATTATTCATGCTCTCAGTGCTTTATCTTTATTTTTGAGTATTGTGTGTTTCATATTAGAGTTGATTCAGATTATTTATATCTTTTTTATATTTTAGATTTATATATTTAACCCTTGGAGCACTTTTTATCCTTTCTTTTAAATATTGTCTAGCCCACAATCATAATAGCATGTTATTTTTTCCAAAATGTCTCAATGGATTTAGTGGTGTTGAACCTATGTAGATATTAGTAAATAGGGATTCAAATAGCTCTTTCATCTTTTATTTGCATTGAATGTCTATTGCATTTTTATGGGGATTTTAGATTAATTCAGTTTAGATTTATTATTAATTAATTATCAATGGCTAGTTAATTTCTGATGAAATCACAAAACAAAAACTATTTCTTAAAAAGAAATAATGTGTACACTTAGCAATCTTTTAAAAGAAATTAGATGTTAGAATGCTGTAGAATTCTTTATTATAGACAATGTGCCACTCATTTTCAGAGGTAAAATATAGGCCTGCAGAATGTATAATGGACATAAATCCATTGGTTCATTTATTATCCATAAACATTTTAGAGGGATTTCATTTTAAGTTTAATGTTTTTTTAATTGATAAAATTGGAACACCTGAGATCAGCGCTCCACAAAATCTCTGTAAAAAAATAATATATGAGATGCTGTAATAAAAATTGTTATGAACAAAATGATATGAGCATAGAAGAATCTATATAATTTATGTTATGTAAAATGCATATAGTTTGTGTATGCATAGTTTTTAATGATAAAAAAAAAATGCTACCAGTCTTACAAAAAATACGTCTTTGTCATAGAGATGGCTTGATGAGCGATGTAAAAAGCTGTGCAAAAAATGTCACTGTTTTCGGTAAGGTAGCATTTATTCTTCAGTTAACTTATCTATCAGTGATTTCTATTCCAAAATGTTCAACAAGTTTTGCCTATCTTTTTCAGGGTTTCTCATGAAAATTTATAGCAAAAGTAAAAAAAAAAATGCTACTCGTTTTGCATCGAGAACTATCCCTAGCATTATTCTGAGTAAAGTAAAGTTATTTTTCACTTTTTTTTTTAACATGTAAGCCTTAAGTTCTTGAAACCCCTTTAGCCTATTTGGCACAGCAATTTTTTTATGCATGTTCAGATTTTAATAAACACAATTGAATCAGTTTAATAAAAAAAATGACAATTATTACTAAACTCACACTATGAAGCGTGCACACAAATAAAATATGATAATCTGAATGTTGGTTCATTACAGCCAAACAATTGCAATAAAAACCAAACCCAATAAAAAACAAATAAAAAAATGTATACTAATGGCTGTGCATTAGAATAGAAAGACAGTAACTACTCACAGTTATGGAACACATATATAAAAGAACAAGTAGTAATTAAACTTTATCTAACTTATAACACAAAGTCCTCCTTCTAGTGTTGCTATCCACAAACAAAGTCTGCCTGATCGATTGTCTTGTAGCTAGGCAGGGCCTGCACTTGGTACAGAGTGTTCGCTTTAACCCACTCCAGTTGATACCACACGAGGCAAGGTGTATAGAATTACCAAGGATGGGTTAAAAAATAAAAGTATATGGAAAGATATCTGTCATGTATGTCCCTCCATGAAGTATGTTCTGAAAAAAACATATAGGCAGTTTAATATGAGTCGCTCGTTACTGCACAATAAGGCATGGATCAGCAAAGTGCCTAGAGGTGTCCCTGGTTGTCTTTCAGTGTAGATATCCATGACGATGAGACTATCACCCTTTAGAGTCTCGAGGAGTGGATTTTATATTTGTGAGCCAGGTTGCAGTGTGTCCCTTGTCGGGCATTCATCTGCAGCATACATGGTGTCCCTCTGTGAAGCCGTATCTCCTGTAGCGTGGGACACATATGACCCGTCGGCTGCAACTGCAGTGATCTGCAAGAGGTTCTCCCCATGGCTCCGCAATCTCAGTAATTGCAAGACACTCGCTGCTGTCCACCGGGCTACTGCATGAGGTACGCTGAAAGGCTGTTACTTGTGAGTGCTCCATTTTAACAAAGTGGTTTTCCAGAATCAGAAGCAACTCTTCTTCCCATGTGGCCACCATCTGTGCTGTCTCGTCAAAAGAACTACTCACACAAGTCAGAAGCAACAAGCAATAGCTAGGCTGAGTGGTGCTGGTTATCTTAAATGCTTTTCAGGATTATAAGCACAAAACGTGCTTGCTAATGACAGGGCTCCAATCACTGATGCCAGCAGTGATTTCTTTCAAGACTAGTTTCATAAGATGTGCCTTCTGTAGAAGATCTCAGATCTATTTTTTAGATTAGCCCATTCAGAATGTATTAATTAAGGAAAATTGTTGGAAAGCTGGAGCAGCATGCAGCTATGCGTCTAAACAAGGACGCTGCCCGGAAGTTCCCCCTATCCTCTGTATTTTTATTAGAGAATGGGAGTATAAGAAATTTTCTCTCAAAGCCCAGCGTAATTCTGTAAACATTTCTGCCCTACAGTTCTCACTGTTTTTTTCTCACAACTTAAGAGGTGGCAAAACATTTATCGAAATACTCAAGAAACGATTTATTCTGAAAGGAAAACCTATGAATAGGAATTTAAGGTGCAGTGCAGTGAAAACAGCGTAAATTTATTTGTATTAGGCATATTAAAGGAATACTCAAGTCAAACTAAACTGTTATGATTAAGATAGAGCATGAAATTTTAAGACACTTTTCAGTTTATGTCAATTAATGTTTGTCACATGATACAGGGGGCCGGAAAATGGGAGAAAAAATTAATTTGCCAGAAAAAAACTACTGCTTTTTTGAAATTCAGAGCGTTATTGCATTGATTTTATTATGCATTTGTTAATTGTGCAATTCTACTGCGTTTAGTGGTGCTTTTAAACATTTGTCTCCTTCTGTACTTGCTCCTCCATTGCAAACATTTATCTAATAGAGAGCTCTTATTATTTCTATGGGAG
Source organism: Bombina bombina (assembly GCF_027579735.1). Classification (NCBI taxonomy): domain Eukaryota; kingdom Metazoa; phylum Chordata; class Amphibia; order Anura; family Bombinatoridae; genus Bombina; species Bombina bombina. The sequence continues at coordinate 528,900,380 of NC_069499.1, read as the reverse complement.
ACATCTCACTACTTGCAGAAACAGCCCTTTTTTAAATAGAATTTCACGAGGGCTGCCCATACGAGTGTCAGCATAGAAACCATATCTAGACTGGCAAATTTGAAAGAATCTGTCCCTTTATTAGGATATTCCCAAAAAATGCTGGACACACATGCAATTACTCATTTTGATTATTAAAAACTAAAACTTTAGCTCTATTATCTGTAAAATGTCATGAAAATTGATTTGGTAGATTTTGCTGCAGTACCATTTAAATGATCATTTGATGATATGTAAATAAAGTGTAATATTTTTCCACATTTTATGAATTTAAAATAACCTGAAAGGATTAACTTCAAGCTTTTTACACAATCCCTATTTTTGTGGTATAAAATGTCACTATTTTAAGGCAATGTAATGTCAGGTGCAACAGGAAGAGTTGAACAAAATGCTTAAAACTGCTGCTATACGTACTGACACCAGCAATATATAGAACTAAAAGCTTACACTTTCTAGAACATAAAGAGCTCTCTATTGTTGCACAATTGCAGAACCAGCTTTCAGCTGTATATATAAAGAGGGCTTTCACAGTTAGAATTACAGAAAATCAGTGTAAAATAGCCAAAATGGGAAAGGTACTGATAACAGACCTACACACAATATATGTAGAGTTATTTCATTAAGATGATTCATTAGATTTGAATAGAAAAATGAAATATATTGGTATTTTTTAACAAAAAAAATGAAAATGATCATAGATAGAAATAGCTAATGTGAATATATTGGAATATAATTTTTTTTTTTAAGAAATAGCATTGCAAATATATTGTGTATATATGTATAGGGCCCCTTTCTATTTTATTGAAACACCATTAATAACATTTTTTTTTAATGAATACAGACAACTTAAATGTTACTGTTAAATTACTTTTAATTTAAAACTAGATTTCATATGGTTTAATAGTATTGTAAGCACGTGTATTGTATTACTAATTCATTTGTATTCTAGATCATTTTCTACGAGGACAAGAACTTCCAGGGTCGCTCCTATGAGTGCAATTCTGACAGTACTGATCTACACTCGCACTTCAGTCGCTGCAACTCCATACGAGTAGAGAATGGTAATTGGATGGTTTACGAACGCGCTAACCAGGAGGGGCATCAATACTTCCTTAAGAGGGGTGAATACCCTGATTACAAGCACTGGATGGGACTCAATGATACCATCAGCTCATGTCGTATTATACCACAAGTGAGTAGAGAAACTGATACAGCTATACATTTCTATTGTTAATGTTCTATTGTTCCTACTGGTCTCTATTACTATCCACCCAATGTTTCTTTTTTGATTTTCTATTCCTTTCATATTTTCTATTTATCACATTTGTTCTTTATTTAATTAGCACACATAGCTTTCTCCATCCCCAGTAATCTCTTTCTTACAATACTTATCATACTTTTATTCCACAGAATGGTGTACTTGGCTCTATAGAATTTTTCCGTATCTATGGCCCTAAATGTCACTTTTCTCTTCATTCCTTTGAAAAAAAAACTTCAAAAGTTAAAAATGCCCAATAAGAAAAAATACATTTAATTATAGAGTAAAATTACCTCATATTCAGATTGCAAAATAAGAAAAAAATATTTTGAAGACATAAAAAAAACAGATAAGTTACAGGAATAAAAGTAAGAACTACAATATCTTAATATTCTTTACTTCTTGGCTAGTCTATTTTTGTTTTTGCAAGAGGCACAAACTATAACTCATCTTAGTCTTGCATTATTTCACTAAAAACTTTGTATGTTATTGATTTCTCTTTCATCACATTACAAAACAACTGTTTTAAACTAGTAAAATGTATTTTAAATATTAGAAGCACCTATATTTATTTATATGTTGCAATTAGAAATCGGGCATTATACTTAAAAAATGTTTTATATTTATATTATAAAGAAATTATACATTCATTCGTTGCATGATTACACAGTGATCTATACCTAATAAACCTTGCTGGGATTGCAAGTTGCCCTTTTACAGACCACTGTGGTACCTTGCATAGTGGTGCCTTGTACTGCTGCAATCTAAGTTAATATAAATCAATATGTGATGTTCTTAGTGCTGTTTAACTTGTGTTCTCTTCATCCCAACTGTCCCGGATCCTGCAGGATTATCAGGGGTTTTGCGGTTTTGCTGTTTTCCCACACTCAGTATCTCTAGCTAGGGCAACTGTTTCTAGGGAATTTTCCTTGCCCCACTGACATTATCCTTGCAACCCTGCCCAGAACAATACTGAGGCCACACCCCTTTCAATGTGACCTTACGCACAAAACACAGATGGCCACCACCAATCCCCTCACTTCCCTTTTACTGAAGGCCTCTGGGAAATGTTGGGAGGTATGGTTACTTATACTTACTTTTGCAATTCCAGAGATATTGTCTTGTATACAAAGCATTTGGTAGTATGATATTTGAGTCCCAATGAATTAAAGGGAAACAGCTACATGAAATAAACCAAGTACCCTTAAAGGCTTACTATAGATAAAACATTATGGATAATGTAAATAAAACCATAATTTCAGTTTACTAAATCATACTGCATTCATAAATAACATGCATAGCTCTCATTCTCTGAAAGCTATTTCAGTTACAGCTTTATTACTTCCAAGCTACTGACTGAATCAAGTAATGAAACATTTTGGTGCTTATATTGTTAAGTTTCTTATCTTGTTTTCATTTCATTGCAGCACCGTGGAGTCTTCCGTATTAGAATTTATGAGAGGGAAGAATTCAGAGGTCATACAATGGAGTTCAAAGAGGATTGTCCAAAGGTCTTTGAAGAATTTAATTATGAAGATATTAACTCTTGCAATGTTCTTGAGGGACACTGGATTTTCTATGAGCTGCCCAATTATAGAGGAAGGCAATATTACTTGAGACCAGGAGAGTTCAGAAGATATACCGAATGGGGTGCAGTTTCTCCTAAGGTTGGCTCCTTCAGAAGAATTCAGGATATATACTAGGCATTGTCATCTGTAAAATGCTTCAATTTTGAATAAAATGACATAAAATAACAAACTGATATAAGTTGTTGCTTGCTAACGCATTTCATTTTTATTAATATTCTTGTATTTTTGTATTATCTGCAATGGGCACAATTTATTAAAATCAATGTCCAGTTTCCTTTTCTCTTCAGGTTTTTCATGACCACCAGCTCCTATGTTATTCTGTGCCGCTGTTTCACTAAAGCTTACTCATCTCTCCATTGGTTAAAATAGCATCTAAACTAGATAAACTGGAGCTGCTGGTTAAGTTGTAGAGATTGGAGAGGACTTTTAGTAAATTTTGCCCTGTGACTATTTCAGCAGCTCATTTACCAAAATGCAACAGTTACATGGAAAGTACAATATTTCTTAAATGAAAAAAAAACAACACATTAAGTTAAACATACAATACTAATTTGCATGTTGTTGGTCAAGTGCTGTCTGCCACTTAAAGACATCCATGGTGCACATAAACCTGTCATATTTTGAATGAGTTTCCAGATGGGTAGCAGAGGCATTTAGAAGTAGAATACTTTTCCATAAATATATTTCAACTTATGTCCTTTCCTGGGGTCATATTAGCACCGTTCTTCCCACTAGAATTTTCTTTGAAAGGACATTAAAGGGACATTAAGGTGCTGGACACAACTACCCTTAAAAGGTTACTACTCACTATGCTATTTATTTTCCTCCTTTTGCTACAGCTCTATTTAAAGCCATTTTCCTGTTTTAACCCCTGAAATATTATCTGATAGTGAAGATCAACCTTTTTGTAATGGGGCTGCCATCTTGGAGCACAATAGTCTAACATACTGTGAAAGAAGCAGTGTTTATTTACATATCAATGAGGTTTTTGACAACTGAATAATATGCTTCAGGTTAGGGTACATGATACAAAGCAGCGACTGTACATTTTTGCAAAGGCTGCATTGCTTTATATTATTGTTGAGAGTTACATTTTGTTTAACTGTTAAACTGTAAATAAATAAATAAAATAAAATCAAAAAAGTAAAGTTTATATGATGCATCAGGCACCCTAACTCCAAGCAAATGACACAGCTGTAAAAAAGTGGGCAATATTACTGATCTGTGGGTGTGCACTGCTTCTGTCACAAGCTTTGAGAATACCTGATCTCTAATATGGAGGCACCCAGTACAAAGAGGCGGAGCTTCAGTATCTGGCACCTTTAAGGCATTAAAAAAGGAGAACTGTATTTAAAACAGCTGCAGAACTAGGATGAAATGCAATAACATGGTGAGTAGTTTTTATTATTTTGCAGTTGAGCAGTTTAGTGTCCCTTTAAAGACAATTTTATATTCCATAGTAGGTATGTATACTTTAGGATTACATTGCAATAAGTCTTCACAAAATATTTATTTATATTATAAGGTTTTAAACTTTTACATTTGTTAACAAAATGTACAGGATTTTGCAATTTGCAGCAGAATCTAAGTAATCACCTTGAAAAGTCTAATGATGGTATTTGTTTCTGGCCAATCAAAGCAACCACTGTGTTGCTTGTAACTGGAAAAGGAAATTATAATTTCAACAACTTTTTTTTTAAATGTTTCATACTAGATATAACACAACCTTGAGATAACCTAAGAAAGCATCAGCCCAAATTTATTGTGGATCACCGTATATTCAACCAAACAGAGATTAATAACATGATTGACATTTTTAAAATTTATTTATTGAAAATGATATATGTGAATCCCCTGTCTTAGATCTCCTACTGATCAAAAACTGATAACAATAACAATCAGCGTATACCAATAGGAACTTAAAATAAAAATTTGGAAGCAAATATTAGTATTTGTCAGTATATTTATGAAAATCTTAGTAGTGCTATCCAAATAATATATAAGTTTATGGCAGGGTTATAAACACAATCTTAAAATAATTTTCCTTAAAAATTGAAACCCTAATCAACCATGCATCTACTAGACCATACAATTAATATAAATATCTGAATTCTTTTATTTAGTTAATATCCATAAACATATTGAAGTATATTCGCAATAAAAGGAAATGAAACAAAATTTATATGCATTAAAACCAACTCTTAAGATATGCTATCCTTCTTACAAAACCCAGAAAAATATACCTTCACAATTCAGCCTTATTTATTTAATACAATGGGACTAAAACCTTTAACATCCAAACAATACAATTCTAAACTGTGCTCTTTCAACAATAGGATAATATATATATATATTCTGCTATTTAACTGCAATTTATCTTAATACAGAATTAACTTACAATATCAGAACTTGCACAGATGATTTACTTAGCAAATCAGATACAGATTTAAATGATATATATATATATATATATATATATATATATATATATATATATATATATATATATATATATATATATATATATATATATATATATATATATATATAGGCTGTGAAATGCTAACTAAAACACACTGTTTCTTTAAATCTATTAAATACAAATTGACTATGCATATAACTTATCTTATAATAAAACTTTTATATACATCACCAAATAACAGCAATCCAGTTCCCAATTTTCGCAACAGATCCAATTTCACACCTCATATAAAATAAGTGTAATTGCAATGGAATAGGAGAAATATGGCCCACTTTGTTTTTGTAGTTTGACTGTGTCCCACGCAAAACAGTTTCAGTCAGTTACCAAACTTTGCAGCCCAGTCTCTCTCTTTCCTTCTGCATACGACTTATTAGTGTAATCATTGGTGTGAAATATGGGTGGCCCTTCGAAACCTTGTCCTTCTATTGGATAATCTGAATATCCCATTTCCATCAGCCAAAAAGCTTTCTGGCTGTAGTTCTCTCATGGCAACACCAGGTGGCAGCATTTTACAAACAACACAAATTCACCTTCACATTTCTAAACATTTTTAAGTAAGTTGATTATTTTCATAAAATGGTTATTTAATCAGACCATACCTTTCTACAGCAATTATTCATAATATTTGTTTTAGATAGGGTAGGGTTTTATGAATTTTCTGATCATTTTGATATGAAACATCACATATATCTAACATTTTTAATCAAGTTAATTCTTTTCTTATAAAATGGTTATTTAATCAGATCACACTCTCTGCATTAATCATATATAACCCCAATTACAGATGATTAATATTAGGTTATTTTTTCTGATTATTCTGATACCAAATATGTTATATTATTAACATTTTGTTATATTAAGGTATTTTAATACTGCTAATTATTAGCTTAAAATGCATTACAATTTTATCGGTATCCTGGCATTTATATGTGAGTAATAGCTTATTTTTAATTCAGTATTGTACTGTATTCCAAGTTAATCCTGTCTATGTAGATCTGAAATAAAAATAAATGTTAATAATCACTTCTCTTCAGGTCCATAAACATCTATTCATGTTCTTAAACACACAGAGGCTAAGATATTCATGCTTTCAAAACATACACATATATATATATATTACATATATATATATACACACACATCTCATGTCCATTAAAACATATACAGTTGTTTTGAAATCATAATGTAAGCCATTTGTCTTCACTGTGTTATTCTAACCCCCGACACAACGTCTGTGTTATGTGTATTCTGATGTTATCAGCCACACACTTAACAGGCAGCTGTCAATTTTCAGCTCCTTTGAAGAATGTTTGTATCTCTCACATTTCTTCAGACGGATCGGCATTTCCCTTGGAGGAAATTCATATATGGGCCTGTATCCTGTTCTCTGTTAAAATTACTTCCCCAACATTCCTCTAAGTGATTGTATTAAATTGGGCAGGCCAAATGACATAGAGTCATAAAACTCTGCATATAATCAAATGAGCATGGTCACTGAGTCAGTTCCTTTTGGAAAATGTCTGTGTGCTCACACCGCAGGGGTCGTGCTTCAAAAGGCTATGCTGATTTCCAATCCTGATGAATGTGTATTCACCCAGTTCTCATCTTGTAGGGGGTTTTGAATTTAATCCTGACATCAGAATTTCTATTCTACAGCACATCTGATAAAATAGATGGCTTCATATATATACACACATCCTTTTTATATTATTTCATTTACTTATATATATTAGTATATATATATATATATATATATATATATATATATATATATATATATATATATATATATTATGTCATTTACCTTTACCCTGACATATTAATACTAAACCCATCCAATTTTTTATACAGTAACAATAACAATATATAATTCTCTAAAATAATAATAGACAAATAATAAAACAATAACAAAAAAACTGAATGATATATATATATATATAAATATATATATATATATATATATATATAAATTTATATATATATATATATATATATATATATATATATATATATATCATTTATATAATCACAACATACTTTTACCTATAATTCTCTAAAATAATAATAGACAAATAATACAAAAATAACAAAAATTCGATTTGATCAGCTGTTAATCATCAATTGATAATCTAAAATTAATTAATCTAAAATCCCATAGAATTACATTAGTTCAATGCAAATAAAACATGAGCATCCAGGTATAAAGCCTTTAGTGTGGCTCTTAAGCTGTAGAAATAATTGAAACACTGATAGTGTACCTTGATAAGAATAAGCCAGCATTTATTCAATAGTATCTGCTCACCAGAATTGTTAATCAAGATTTGCTACACTAAACAGGTAAATCAGAACTGGATTAGTGAAAATAAGATCGATCTAGTTAGTTTCCACCCCTTCTCAGGTCTTTCTCAAGACTGAATTTATTGCAATCTATAGTATGTTTAAATATTGTCTAGCTAGTATATGAATATAATTTAATAACTAAATAAAGTGCACATATAATATATTATAAAGGAACATCTCCCTTAAAAACAGTTAAAAAAAACTAAGTACATGCGCATATAGAAATACTTTTAAATACAAGCAAACTAAAAACAAGACCAGTATCCAGAAGTCTTGATAAAACACAGTTCTATAGGGCGAAACGTGTTGACTAAGACCACTTGTTGTAATTTCTGCCACTACAAAGAACCACCATGTCTCCTGCACGCACCCTGAGGAGTTTTTATTCAGAACGCAGAAAGGTGTATCGCTGATACAGAAAATATAGAGGATTTACCTTGGAATCAGGAAAGGAACAAAGTTGCAAGTATTTATATGTAACCGCTACAAATTGCAAGGAGTTACAAAACTGTCACTGGTTATATTGACACTATCCTACCAAACTCTTCTGATCTTTGACCTAGTGTCATGTGCACATAGGTCATGTGGGTATTACCTAGTTGCGGCTGCAACAAATTTATTACTACTATCGCTCCTTGAGCGAAACCCGATACACCACCGCTTATAGAGTGAAACCCGTCATATCATCACCAACATTTAAAGGGACATTGAACCCAAATTTTTTCTTTTGTGATTCAGATAGAGCATGCACTTTTAAGCAACTTTCTAATTTACTCCTATTATCAATTTTTCTCCGTTCTCTTGCTATCTTTATTTGAAAAAGAAGGAATCTAAACTTTTATTTTTTGGTTCAGCGCTCTGGACAGCACTTTTTTTATTGGTGGATGCATTTATCCACCAATCAGCAAGAACAACCCAGGTTGTTCATCAAAAATGGGCCGGCATCTAAACTTACATTCTTGCATTTCAAATAAAGATACCAAGAGAATGAAGAAAATTTGATAAAAGGAGTAAATTAGAAAGTTGCTTAAAATATCATGCTCTATCGGGATCATGAAAGAAAAAAATTGGGTTCAGTGTCCCTTTAAGGTTTTTTTCAGCTCTCCAAGATGCGGAAAATATATTCGCAGAGGGATCCAGTGTGTAACTGTTGGAAACGGACATCAGGTCTTATTCAGATTATATTGAAACACAAGCACTTTACTAAGGCACATAATCCAGCCTCATTCTCTTGCCTACTTTTAAGACTTACACTATAAGTGGATGCCGTCTAAGAGACAAAATATGCTTTGTTTTTAGTTTGCCTTTATTCAGAAGTATTTCTATATTTGCATGCACTTAGTTTTTTAGCTGTTTTTAAGGGAGACGTCCCTTTATAATATTTTATGCGTGCACTTTATTTAGTTATTACTAGCTTTGTCAATCTTATTATTTGCGTATATAATTATTCATGCTCTCAGTGCTGTATCTTTATTTTTGAGTATTATGTGTTTCATATTAGAGTTGATTCAGATTATTTATATCTTTTTTATATTTTATATTTATATCTTTAACCCTTGGAGCACTTTTTATCCTTTCTTTTAAATATTGTCTAGCCCACAATCATAATAGCATGTTATTTTTTCCAAAATGTCTCAATGGATTTAGTGGTGTTGAGCCTATGTAGATATTAGTAAATAGGGATTCAAATAGCTCTTTCATCTTTATCTAACTTATAACACAAAGTCCTCCTTCTAGTGTTGCTATCCACAAACAAAGTCTGCCTGATCGATTGTCTTGTAGCTAGGCAGGGCCTGCACTTGATACAGAGTGTTCGCTTTAACCCACTCCAGTTGATACCACACGAGGCAAGGTGTATAGAATTACCAAGGATGGGTTAAAAAATTAAAGTATATGGAAAGATATCTGTCATGTATGTCCCTCCATGAAGTTTGTTCAGAAAAAAATATATAGGCAGTTTAATATAAGTCGCTCGGTTACTGCACAATAAGGCATGGATCAGCAAAGTGCCTAGAGGTGTCCCTGGTTGTCTTTCAGTGTAGATATCCATAACGATGAGACTATCACCCTTTAGAGTCTCGAGGAGTGGTTTTTATATTTGTGAGCCAGGTTTCAGTGTGTCCCTTGTCGGGCATTCATCTGCAGCATACATGGTGTCCCTCTGTGAAGCCGTATCTCCTGTAGCGTGGGACACATATGACCCGTCGGCTGCAACTGCAGTGATCTGCAAGAGGCTCTACCCATGGCTCCGCAATCTCAGTAATTGCAAGACACTCGCTGCTGTCCACTGGGCTACTGCACAAGGTATGCTAAAAGGCTGTTACCAGCGAGTGCTCCATTTTAACAAAGTGGTTTTCCAGAATCAGAAGCAGCTCTTCTTCCCATGTGGCCACCATCTGTGCTGTCTCGTCAAAAGAACTACCCACACAAGTCCGAAGCGACAAGCAATAGCTAGGCTGAGTGGTGCTGGTTATCTTAAATGCTTTTCAGGATTATAAGCACAAAACGTGCTTGCTAATGACAGGGCTCCAATCACTGATGCCAGCAGTGGTTTCTTTCAAGACTAGTGTCATAAGATGTGCCTTCTGTAGAAGATCTCAGATCTATTTTTTAGATTAGCCCATTCAGAATGTATTAATTAAGGAAAATTGTTGAAAAGCTGGAGCAGCATGCAGCTATGCGTCTAAACAAGCACGCTGCCCGGAAGTTCCCCCTATCCTCTGTATTTTTATTAGAGAATGGGAGTATAAGAAATTTTCTCTCAAAGCCCAGCGTAATTCTGTAAACATTTCTGCCCTACAGTTCTCACTGTTTTTTTCTCACAACTTAAGAGGTGGCAAAACATTTATCGAAATACTCAAGAAACGATTTATTCTGAAAGGAAAACCTATGAATAGGAATTTAAGGTGCAGTGCAGTGAAAACAGCGTAAATTTATTTGTATTAGGCATATTAAAGGAATACTCAAGTCAAAATAAACTGTGATGATTAAGATAGAGCATGACATTTTAAGACACTTTTCAGTTTATGTCAATTGATGTTTGTCACATGATACAGGGGGCCAGAAAAATTAATTTGCCAGAAAAAAATCTACTGCTTTTTTGAAATTCAGAGCGTTATTGCATTGATTTTATTATGCATTTGTTAATTGTGCAATTCTACTGCGTTTAGTGGTGCTTTTAAACATTTGTCTCCTTCTGTACTTGCTCCTCCATTGCAAACATTTATCTAATAGAGAGCTCTTATTATTTCTATGGGAGACATCTCACTACTTGCAGAAACAGCCCTTTTTTAAATAGAATTTCACGAGGGCTGCCCATACGAGTGTCAGCATAGAAACCATATCTAGACTGGCAAATTTGAAAGAATCTGTCCCTTTATTAGGATATTCCCAAAAAATGCTGGACACACATGCAATTACTCATTTTGATTATTAAAAACTAAAACTTTAGCTCTATTATCTGTAAAATGTCATGAAAATTGATTTGGTAGATTTTGCTGCAGTACCATTTAAATGATCATTTGATGATATGGAAATAAAGTGTAATATTTTTCCACATTTTATGAATTTAAAATCACCTGAAAGGATTAACTTCAAGCTTTTTACACAATCGCTATTTTTGTGGTATAAAATGTCACTATTTTAAGGCAATGTAATGTTAGGTGCAACAGGAAGAGTAGAACAAAAGGCTTAAAACTGCTGCTATACGTACTGACACCAGCAATATATAGAACTAAAAGCTTACACTTTCTAGAACATAAAGAGCTCTCTATTGTTGCACAATTGCAGAACCAGCTTTCAGCTGTATATATAAAGAGGGCTTTCACAGTTAGAATTACAGAAAATCAGTGTCTGTAAAATAGCCAAAATGGGAAAGGTACTGATAACAGACCTACACACAATATATGTAGAGTTATTTCATTAAGATGATTCATTAGATTTGAATAGAAAAATGAAATATATTGGTATTTTTTAACAAAAAAAATAAAAATGATCATAGATAGAAATAGCTAATGTGAATATATTGGAATATGATTTTTTTTTAAGAAATAGCATTGCAAATATATTTATGTATAGGGCCCCTTTCTATTTTATTGAAACACCATTAATAACATTTTTTTTAATGAATATAAACAACTTAAATGTTACTGTTAAATTACTTTTAATTTAAAACTAGATTTCATATGGTTTAATAGTATTGTAAGCACGTGTATTGTATTACTAATTCATTTGTATTCTAGATCATTTTCTACGAGGACAAGAACTTCCAGGGTCGCTCCTATGAGTGCAATTCTGACAGTACTGATCTACACTCGCACTTCAGTCGCTGCAACTCCATACGAGTAGAGAATGGTAATTGGATGGTTTACGAACGCGCTAACCAGGAGGGGCATCAATACTTCCTTAAGAGGGGTGAATACCCTGATTACAAGCACTGGATGGGACTCAATGATACCATCAGCTCATGTCGTATTATACCACAAGTGAGTAGAGAAACTGATACAGCTATACATTTCTATTGTTAATGTTCTATTGTTCCTACTGGTCTCTATTACTATCCACCCAATTTTTCTTTTTTGATTTTCTCTTCCTTTCATATTTTCTATTTATCGCGTTTTTTCTTTATTTAATTAGCACACATAGCTTTCTCCATCCCCAGTAATCTCTTTCTTACAATACTTATCATACTTTTATTCCACAGAATGGTGTATTTGGCTGTATAGAACTTTTCCGTATCTATGGCCCTAAAATGTCACTTTTCTCTTCATTCCTTTGAGAAAAAAACTTCAAAAGTTAAAAATGCCCAATAAGAAAAAATGCATGTAATTATAGAGTAAAATTACCTCATATTCAGATTGCAAAATAAGCACATTTTTTTTGAAGATATAAAAAAACAGATAATTAAGTTACAGGAATAAAAGTAAGAACTACAATATCTTAATATTCTTTACTTCTTGGCTAGTCTATTTTTGTTTTTGCAAGAGGCACAAACTATAACTCATCTTAGTCTTGCATTATTTCACTAAAAACTCTGTATGTTATTGATTTCCCTTTCATCACATTACAAAACAACTGTTTTAAACTAGTAAAATGTATTTTAAATATTAGAAGCACCTATATTTATTTATGTGTTGCAATTAGAAATCGGGCATGATACTTAAAAAATGTTTTATATTTATATTATAAAGAAATTATACATTCATTCGTTGCATGATTACACAGTGATCTATACCTAATAAACCTTGCTGGGATTGCAAGTTGCCCTTTTACAGACCACTGTGGTACCTTGCATAGTGGTGTCTTGTACTGCTGCAATCTAAGTTAATATAAATCAATATGTGATGTTTCCTTGCCCCACTGACATTATCCTTGCAACCCTGTCCAGAACAATACTGAGGCCACACCCCTTTCAATGTGACCTTACGCACAAAACACAGATGGCCACCACCAATCCCCTCACTTCCCTTTTACTGAAGGCCTCTGGGAAATGTTGGGAGGTATGGTTACTTATACTTACTTTTGCAATTCCAGAGAGTTTGTCTTGTATACAAAGCATTTGGTAGTATGATATTTAAGTCCCAATGAATTAAAGGGAAACAGCTACATGAAATAAACCAAGTACCCTTAAAGGCTTACTATAGATAAAACATTATGGATAATGTAAATAAAACCATAATTTCAGTTTACTAAATCATACTGCATTCATAAATAACATGCATAGCTCTCATTCTCTGAAAGCTATTTCAGTTACAGCTTTATTACTTCCAAGCTACTGACTGAATCAAGTTATGAAACATTTTGGTGCTGATATTGTTAAGTTTCTTATCTTGTTTTCATTTCATTTCATTGCAGCACCGTGGAGTCTTCCGTATTAGAATTTATGAGAGGGAAGAATTCAGAGGTCATACAATGGAGTTCAAAGAGGATTGTCCAAAGGTCTTTGAAGAATTTAATTATGAAGATATTAACTCTTGCAATGTTCTTGAGGGACACTGGATTTTCTATGAGCTGCCCAATTATAGAGGAAGGCAATATTACTTGAGACCAGGAGAGTACAGAAGATATACCGAATGGGGTGCAGTATCTCCTAAGGTTGGCTCCTTCAGAAGAATTCAGGATATATACTAGGCATTGTCATCTGTAAAATGCTTCAATTTTGAATAAAATGACATAAAATAACAAACTGATATAAGTTGTTGCTTGCTAACGCATTTCTTTTTCATCAATATTCTTGTATTTTTGTATTATCTGCAATGGGCACAATTTATTAAAAGCAATGTCCAGTTTCCTTCTCTCTTCAGGTTTTTCATGACCACCAGCTCCTATGTTATTCTGTGCCGCTGTTTCACTAAAGCTTATTCATCTCTCCATTGGTTAAAATAGCATCTAAACTAGATAAACTGGAGCTGCTGATTAAGTTGTAGAGATTGGAGAGGGCTTCTAGTAAATTTTGCCCAGTGACTATTTTAGAAGCTCATTTACCAAAATGCAACAGTTACATTGAAAGTACAATATTTCTTAAATGAAAAAAAAAAAAAAAAACCACATTAAGTTAAACATACAATACTAATTTGCATGTTGTTGGTCAAGTGCTGTCTGCCACTTAAAGACATTCATGGTGCACATAAACCTGTCATCTTTTGAATGAGTTTCCAGATGGGTAGCAGGGGCATTTAGAAGTAGAATAATTTTCCATAAATATATTTCGTTTATTTATGTCCTTTCCTGGGGTCATATTACCACCGTTCTTCCCACTAGAATTTTCTTTGAAAGGACATTAAGCTGCTGGTCACAACTACCCTTGAAAGGTTACTACTCACTATGCTATTTATTTTCCTCCTTTTGCTACACCTCTATTTAAAGCCATTTTCCTGTTTTAACCCCTGAAATATTATCTGAAGGGAAGATCAACCTTGTACTGGGGCTGCCATCTTGGAGCACAATAGTCTAACATACTGTGAAAGAAGCAGTGTTTATTTACATATCAATGAGGTTTTTGACAACTGAATAATATGCTTCAGGTTAGGGTACATGATACAAAGCAGGGACTGTACATTTTTGCAAAGGCTGCATTGCTTTATATTATTGTTGAGAGTTATATTTTGTTTAACTGTTAAACTGTAAATAAATAAATAAAATAAAAGCAAAAAAAGTAAAGTTTATATGATGCATCAGGCACCCTAACTCCAAGCAAATGACACAGCTGTAAAAAAGTGGGCAATATTACTGATCTGTGAGTGTGCACTGCTTCTGTCACAGGCTGTGAGAATACCTGATCTCTAATATGGAGGCACCCAGTACAAAGAGGCGGAGCTTCAGTATCTGGCACCTTTAAGGCATTAAAAAAGGAGAACTGATTTTAAAACAGCTGCAGAACTAGGATGAAATGCAATAACATGGTGAATAGTTTTATTATTTTGCAGTTGAGCAGTTTAGTGTCCCTTTAAAGACAATTTTATATTCCATAGTAGGTATGTATACTTTAGGATTACATTGCAATAAGTCTTCACAAAATATTTATTTATATTATAAGGTTTTAAACTGTTACATTTGTTAACAAAATGTACAGGATTTTTCAAAGCAGAATCTAAGTAATCACCTTGAAAAGTCTAATGATGGTATTTGTTTCTGGCCAATCAAAGCAATCACTGTGTTGCTTGTAACTGGAAAAGGGAATTATAATTCCAACAACTTTTTTTTAAATGTTTCATACTAGATATAACACAACCTTGAGATAACCTAAGAAAGCATCAGCCCAAATTTATTGTGGATCACCGTATATTCAACCAAACAGAGATTAATAACATGATTGACATTTTTAAAATTTATTTATTGAAAAGGAATATGTGAATCCCCTGTTTTAGATCTCCTACTGATAAAAAACTGATAACAATAACAATCAGCGTATACCAATAGGAACTTAAAATAAAAATATGGAAGCAAACATTAGTATTAATACTAAACCCATCCAATTTTTTATACAGTAACAATAACAATCTATAATTCTCTAAAATAATAATTGACAAATAATACAAAAATAACAAAAGAACTGAATGATATATATATATATATATATATATATATATATCATTTATATAATCACAACATACTTTTACCCATAATTCTCTAAAATAATAATAGACAAATAATTTAAAATATAACAAAAATGTGATTTAATCAGCGGTTAATCAGCAACTGATAATCTAAAATTAATTAATCTAAAATCCCATAGAATTACATTAGTTCAATGCAAATAAAATATGAGCATCCAGGTATAAAGCCTTTAGTGTGGCTCTTAAGCTGTAGAAATAATTGAAACACTGATAGTGTACCTTGATAAGAATAAGCCAGCATTTATTCAATAGTATCTGCTCACCAGAATTGTTCATCAAGATTTGCTACACTAAACAGGTAAATCAGAGCTGGATTAGTGAAAATAAGATCGATCTAGTTAGTTTCCACCCCTTCTCAGGTCTTTCTCAAGACTGAATTTATTGCAATCTATAGTATGTTTAAATATTGTCTAGCTAGTATATGAATATAATTTAATAACTAAATAAAGTGCACATATAATATATTATAAAGGAACATCTCCCTTAAAAACAGTTAAAAAAACTAAGTACATGCGCATATAGAAATACTTTTAAATACAAGCAAACTAAAAACAAGACCAGTATCCAGAAGTCTTGATAAAACACAGTTCTATAGGGCGAAACTTGTTGACTAAGACCACTTGTAATTTCTGCCACTACAAAGAACCACCATATCTCCTGCACGCACCCTGAGGAGTTTTTATTCAGAACGCAGAAAGGTGTATCGCTGATACAGAGAATATAGAGGATTTACCTTGGAATCAGGAAAGGAACAAAGTTGTAAGTATATATATGTAACCGCTACAAATTGCAAGGAGTTACAAAACTGTCACTGGTTATATTGACACTATCCTACCAAACTCTTCTGATCTTTGACCTAGTGTTATGTGCACATAGGTCATGTGGGTATTACCTAGTTGCGGCTGCAACAAATTTCTTACTACTATTGCTCCTTGAGAGAAGCCCGCTACACCACCGCTTATAGAGTGAAACCCGTCATATCATCACCTGCCAAACATTTAAAGGGACACTGAACCCACATTTTTTCTTTTGTGATTCAGATAGAGCATGCAATTTTAAGCAACTTTCTAATTTACTCCTATTATCAATTTTTCTTCGTTCTCTTGCTATCTTTATTTGAAAAAGAAGGAATCTAAACTTTTATTTTTTGGTTCAGCACTCTGGACAGCACTTTTTTATTGGTGGATGCATTTATCCACCAATCAGCAAGAACAACCCAGGTTGTTCATCAAAAATGGGCCGGCATCTAAACTTACATTCTTGCATTTCAAATAAAGATACCAAGAGAATGAAGAAAATTTGATAAAAGGAGTAAATTAGAAAGTTGCTTAAAATATCATGCTCTATCGGAATCATGAAAGAAAAAAATTGGGTTCAGTGTCCCTTTAAGGTTTTTTTCAGCTCTCCAAGATGCGGAAAATATATCCGCAGAGGGATCCAGTGTGTAACTGTTGGAAACGGACATCAGGTCTTATTCAGATTATATTGAAACACAAGCACTTTACTAAGGCACATAATCTAGCCTCATTCTCTTGCCTACTTTTAAGACTTACACTATAAGTGGATGCCGTCTAAGAGACAAAATATGCTTTGTTTTTAGTTTGCTTTTATTCAGAAGTATTTCTATATTTGCATGCACTTAGTTTTTTGGCTGTTTTTAAGGGAGACGTCCCATTATAATATTTTATGCGTGCACTTTATGTAGTTATTACTAGCTTTGTCAATTGTATTATTTGCGTATATAATTATTCATGCTCTCAGTGCTGTATCTTTATTTTTTAGTATTGTGTGTTTCATATTAGAGTTGATTCAGATTATTTATATCTTTTTTATATTTTATATTTATATCTTTAACCCTTGGAGCACTTTTTATCCTTTCTTTTAAATATTGTCTAGCCCACAATCATAATAGCATGTTATTTTTTCCAAAATGTCTCAATGGATTTAGTGGTGTTGAACCTATGTAGATATTAGTAAATAGGGATTCAAATAGCTCTTTCATCTTTTATTTGCATTGAATGTCTATTGCATTTTTATGGGGATTTTAGATTAATTCAGTTTAGATTTGTTATTAATGAATTATCAATGGCTAGTTAATTTCTGATGAAATCACAAAACAAAAACTATTTATTTCTTAAAAAGAAATAATGTGTACACTTAGCAATCTTTTAAAAGAAATTAGATGTTAGAATGCTGCAGAATGCTTTATTATAGACAATGTGCCACTCATTTTCAGAGGTAAAATATAGGCCTGCAGAATGTATAATGGACATAAATCCATTGGTTCATTTATTATCCATAAACATTTTAGAGGGATTTCATTTTAAGTTTAATGTTTTTTTAATTGATAAAATTGGAACACCTGAGATCAGCGCTCCACAAAATCTCTGTAAAAAAAAATATATATGAGATGCTGTAATAAAAGTTGTTATGAACAAAATGATATGAGCATAGAAGAATCTATATAATTTATGTTATGTGAAATGCATTTAGTTTGTTTATGCATAGTTTTTAATGATAAAAAGTTTTGCTTATCTTTTTCAGGGTTTCTCATGAAAATTTATAGCAAAAATAAATAAAAAAATGCTACACGTTTTGCATTGAGAACTATCCCTAGCATTATTCTGAGTAAAGTAAAGTTATTTTTCACTTTTTTTTTTAACATGTAAGCCTTAAGTTCTTGAAACCCCTTTAGCCTATTTGGCACAGCAATTTTTTTATGCATGTTCAGATTTTAATAAACACAATTGAATCAGTTTAATAAAAAAATGACAATTATTACTAAACTCACACTATGAAGCGTGCACACAAATAAAATATGATCATCTGAATGTTGGTTCATTACAGCCAAACAATTGCAATAAAAAACGAACACAAAATAAAAGGTGTTAATTGCATCTATGAGATAAAAACATATACATAAGTCATCATCAGTACTGAATCAGATGCCATATTTTCCTTTTATGGGATAGATTACGAGTGAAGCATTAAATCCTCTAGGCTTTGACTTTTTGTGCTCGTCGGGTAGCACACGTATTACAAGTTGAAAGTAAAAAGTCTGAACATCACAACCGCATTAATGTTCCCCTATATATATATATATATATATATATATATACAGGGAGTGCAGAATTATTAGGCAAATGAGTATTTTGACCACATCATCCTCTTTATGCATGTTGTCTTACTCCAAGCTGTATAGGCTCGAAAGCCTACTACCAATTAAGCATATTAGGTGATGTACATCTCTGTAATGAGAAGGGGTGTGGTCTAATGACATCAACACCCTATATCAGGTGTGCATAATTATTAGGCAACTTCCTTTCCTTTGGCAAAATGGGTCAAAAGAAGGACTTGACAGGCTCAGAAAAGTCAAAAATAGTGAGATATCTTGCAGAGGGATGCAGCACTCTTAAAATTGCAAAGCTTCTGAAGCGTGATCATCGAACAATCAAGCGTTTCATTCAAAATAGTCAACAGGGTCGCAAGAAGCGTGTGGAAAAACCAAGGCGCAAAATAACTGCCCATGAACTGAGAAAAGTCAAGCGTGCAGCTGCCAAGATGCCACTTGCCACCAGTTTGGCCATATTTCAGACATCTTGAAAAAAGCATTTCTGCTGAAACGCGTAGATCGATGACCTGATCTGTGGAAGCTGGCCAGCCCTATCTTTGCCACACTGAACGTCTCATTCTGGACCACTGCAAAAAGTTAAAAAGGCAGTACGAGTGATCTAAATCACAGAGGAGTTGATCTGGATACTTGCTGTGTTCGAGCATAATCTGTTACCTGGAATCTTAAGTAACTGGATACATTTCCATTCAAAAAAACATCCACCGGCAACCTGACTAGGCTATTGGCGGAGGAGCGACATCACGTGAATGATACACGTCACAGTCGGATCTAACGGCTGACTCAGAAGACGCCAATATTCGGAGAAGTCAGGGAAAGGTATTTAAAACATCTACCTTTCGAATTCTGGTGAGTTTGTATACCCAACTTGGGGATTCTTAAAAAGACTTCTAACGGAATTTATTGCTATATAGAAAAGGAAAACAGTATTTATCATTCTGCAACAAATTATAGACTTATCGCCTCTATTCAAAAGTTTGGCAAGTAAGAGATACTAAGTCATATTATTTCTCCTACACAGACGTCGTAAACACTTTGCACACTTGTTTTTGAAAAAGTCAGTTTATGATACAAGCATTTCTCACAGCACTGCTGCAACATTTGTGTAGCAAATATCACTGGAAACAGTTGCAATTCATTGAAAAAAAGCATTGCTGCAAAAACTTTAAAGAAACACGCTGAAATATACCTCTAAAGTTCTTTATGTTGTAAAAAAGGTGCACCTTATTATAGATTACATTTGTTCATGTTATTAGTGTGTTGTATTGTATAATTAACTAATTTTAAAACAATCGATTAAATTAAAATTAAATATTTTAAATAAAATTGTTTTTTATTTTAATCACATTTCACATTTATGGTAGAGCTCTTTTGAGCGCACTCTTATCCTTTGTATTCCCATATTTCAGAGCTGCAACATCACTGGAGTGCCCAAAAGCACGAGGTGTGCAATACTCAGAGACATGGCCAAGGTAAGAAAGGCTGAAAGACGACCACCACTGAACAAGACACACAAGCTGAAATGTCAAGACTGGGCCAAGAAATATCTCAAGACTGATTTTTCTAAGGTTTTATGGACTGATGAAATGAGAGTGAGTCTTGATGGGCCAGATGGATGGGCCCGTTGCTGGATTGGTAAAGGGCAGAGAGCTCCAGTCCGACTCAGACGCCAGCAAGGTGGAGGTGGAGTACTGGTTTGGGCTGGTATCATCAAAGATGAGCTTGTGGGACTTTTCGGGTTGAGGATGGAGTCAAGCTCAACTCCCAGTCCTACTGCCAGTTTCTGACACCTTCTTCAAGCAGTGGTACAGGAAGAAGTCTGCATCCTTCAAGAAAAACATGATTCTCATGCAGGACAATGCTCCATCACACGCATCCAAGTACTCCACAGCGTGGCTGGCAAGAAAGGGTATAAAAGAAGAAAATCTAATGACATGGACTCCTTGTTCACCTGATCTGAACCCCATTGAGAACCTGTGGTCCATCATCAAATGTGAGATTTACAAGGAGGGAAAACAGTACACCTCTCTGAACAGTGTCTGGGAGGCTGTGGTTGCTGCTGCACGCAATGTTGATGGTGAACAGATCAAAACACTGACAGTATCCATGGATGGCAGGCTTTTGAGTGTCCTTGCAAAGAAAGGTGGCTATATTGGTCACTGAATTGTTTTTGTTTTGTTTTTGAATGTCAGAAATGTATATTTGTGAATGTTAAGATGTTATATTGATTTCACTGGTAAAAATAAATAATTGAAATGGGTATATATTTGTTTTTTGTTAAGTTGCCTAATAATTATGCACATTAATAGTCACCTGCACACACAGATATCCCCCTAAAATAGCTATAACTAAAAACAAACTAAAAACTACTTCCAAAACTATTCAGCTTTGATATTAATGAGTTTTTTGGGTTCATTGAGAACATGGTTGTTGTTCAATAATAAAATTAATCCTCAAAAATACAACTTGCCTAATAATTCTGCACTCCCTGTATATACATATATATATATGTGTGTGTGAATATTTATTTAAAAATACTTTTGAACATATTCCCCTATGTGAAAAACATTGGAATGTGAAATATTCATTCATATACATATTTAGACATGTATGTATCTCTATGTTAAAGCCCTTTGCATTCCTTTTTAACACCGGAGACCTCATATCTTTGAGCCCTTATAACTTTATAATGCAATATTTTTTTATTGAATAATTCGAATGAAACCGTGTTATTATGGGTGTAATTTATTTTATGTGTTTTGTTCAACTTTTTTGTCTTGCGTAACAGTTAACCAGAACTTTGAAGACACTTCTGATGCATGCAAAGAGCCATGATAAACCCCTTTTCGCTTGTGGGCAACTGTTAGTGTGTCACTCGTAATCTAGCCCTATGTTGGCTGAATTTTGCCTTTGCCTATATTTGTATTAAGGTGCAGTCTGCCAAAAATGTATGAATGCTTTACTCTCAGGATATTGGTCTAAGGAGACTTATAGATGTCATTGAAAAAAAACCTCAATGTGAGAGTAGGAAACCTTATATGTTTAATTAACAAAAAGGAAACTATATCTGCGGCACCACTAGGGCTGAATATATATGGGGTATCAGTCTACAAATTACGTTAGCAAATTAGAAACTATAAACATGTAGTATCGAAATCCTGTGGGATATATTTAATACGTGCTAAAAAAAACTTCTAAAAAACAATTAAAACATGACATCAATAGGAAGGGCAACAGTAAAAAACATGACAAAGTTTTAAAAAAATCACATATCCATACATACAAAAAAGATTAAAAGTTCATCAAAGGGATTCCAAGTTGGAATTGTGAATCCAATGATTACCGAAAGTGAATTGCGGTTGATCCGATTGGGAGTCCTTTCTTATTTTATCTGTCTGTGAGCTAAAAGTGTAACTTTTTAGTTACCGATTTCTTGGAGCTGTCACTGTGAATGAGAGATAGGGAAGTGGCATAAGCAAGGCAGTTATCATACAAGATTTTTCATTCCATTTTGTTGTCATAATAATAAATTGGTTGTTAAGAGATCAGTAACTGAAAAGTTACAATTTTAACTCACCGACGGAGAAAACAAGTAAGGACCAGGCAGGAAAGGACTCCCAATCGGATCATTCGCAATTCACTTTTGATAATCATTGGATTCACATTTACAGCTCGGAATCCCTTTGATGAACTTTTTTTATTTTTTTTGTATGTTGTCGTATGCATATGGGATTTTTTTAAAACTTTGTCATGTTGTTTTTTTTGTTTTTTTTTTATATATAAACATTTTAATTTGGACAACAGAAAATAGATTATCAAGTGATAATCATAAGACCTAACTGTCGTGTGAAGACTCTAAGAGGAACGGTATGCCTTTGTGTGTCCACAGCAGAACATAAATCAGTATATTTTAACACGGAATAAATATTATTGTTCACCTTAATCTCCCCTCAGAACATTGGGAGGTTTAAGGAGTTTCTTCAGTTACCTATTGTAATAGCATCTAGGTGATTATGAAGTAGTTTTGAGTGGTAAAAAAAAAATTGTATTTCGAGGCGACAGGGCAAAAAAAAGGGAAAAGGGGGAGATGGGGAAACAGCTTGATAAGTATGGAAAGCCTTAAAAGGCGGACCACACCTTTTGAATGTCAGCACCCTTGTCCAGACTCTGTTGTTCCCTATTTGTCTACTCTCGTCCAGTCTTCTCAAGCCACCCAGACCTGGCCATGTAATCCCAATTTACCCATAAATTTTAAAGAGTATTCTTCCATTGTGCGGATATATTCATTGATGTCCCTAACCATTCGAAATTAAATCTGGGAAGTTCCCAGCCAGCTTCTCGCTATGGCCAGCTTTGTGGCCAGAAGGATGATAATGCACAATGTTCTCTCCGGCTGGGTCAGTTTTCCCAGCCCTAGGTGAAAAAGGGCAGTGTCTGGTGTCAATTTGTGGATTAAGCCCATTTGGTCTAGTACCGTCGCTACCTGGTCCCACACTTCCCTTAATTTACTGCAACTCCACCAAATATGAAAGTGAGATGTTTTATGCCCCAAACGGACCACCCGAGGGTGCGAGTTCGGCAAGCTGAGCAACAGCACCCTGACCAAATGATCAGGGGATGGGTGTGGTGCGACCTGTGCCAAATTCCGGAGCTCAATTCATGTTTTAATGAAGGCCTTAGTAATAGGATTGTCCAGGCCCATAAGTGTATCAGCATGCTGTGGGACCCATATAAGGTCCTCAAGGAGTAAGCCCGCTGGGAGTACTGCTTGTTCAAGCTGTCCCTATCTAGTGTCCTTGGGCGGTGTCCCCCAAGCCGTTATATGGGAGAGCATGGCAGCTTTATAGTAAGTAAGAACATTAGGAGCTGCAAGTCTCCCACTTAGGATAGGTTTTTGCAGCTGTTGCAACGCAATCCGTGGGGGTATTCCCTGCCAGATAAACCTGATTATCACAGATTGGAAGTGATTCAAGGTATAGATCAGGATCATCAGCGGGATGCACTGAAAAAGGTATGTGACCTTAGGTAGTAACATCATTTTTACCAACTGAATTCTCGCTATCCACAAAATCTCAAATCTGGACTATTTAGCAGTAAGAGTCTCAAATTCTTTTAAAAGTGGGTCGTAATTGGTCTAAATCCCTTTTTTAGGGTCAGACGAGAGGATAACCCCCAAGTGTTTCAGATGGCTTGTAGACCAACTGAATGGGTAAGTCACTTTGAGAGAGCTGTGCCGAGGAAAATTTTTAAGGCCAGAGCCTCCGTTTCTGTATAGTTAAGCTTATAATAGGATAGATTGCCGAACCTTCCAAGAATCTCAAATACCGCCGGTAAGGAAGTCTCAGGTTCTGTGACAAACAGGGTAAGATCATCTGCAAATAATGCAAGCTTCTGTAAGGTGTCATGTATCAGTAATCCTTGTACTTCGTACAAGGCTCAATGATAAGTACAAAAAGGAGGAGGGACAGCGGGCACCCATGTCTGGTCCTGTTCATGATATCAAAGGGTTTGGAGCAGAATCCCTTCCCTCTAACCCTTGCAGAGGGATTGGAGTAGAGAGCCATGATGGCTGTGATAAGATAGACTGGGAAGCCAAAGGCTCTTAGGACCTTTCATGGTGGGAACGTGGTATAGGGTAAGAGAGGGGGAATAAAAGGGAGGGGGTTATAGCAGGGGGGACCTGCTAGAAGAGACTAGGTAGGGATAAGGTTATAGGAGATTAAAAGGCCCGTTGCCTCGGCGTGGCAGAGACTTCCTAACTCTGCCGTAAATATGCGGAGGACTCTGTAGTCCCCTAACCGCAAGTTATATGGTGGGGGGGGCAGAGCTAGCAATAATCCCAGCCTCCCCCGATCAAAGTGAGTTCAAAGGAACTTAAATATTTAGATAACATCATTAGAAATACATATATTAGATAAAACTGTAAACCAAACATAGTGTCAATGCAGACCAATTAAATACACAAAATGTTCAGGCCCAATCATAGGCAGTATATAGTAGATTAGATGTGGACACAGCCAAGGCGACCCAGGTCAACCATAACACATGTCCACATCCATACATAACTAGTTATATGTAATGGTAACTGTCATATAGTATTAATCAACGCATCACTTATTTGTGTCCCCAACCGCCCACAACCTGACCCTCCCCTTCTCCAATGCTAAGGCACCAATACTGGCTCAAGGAGGCAGATATCATATTATCATCACATCATGAGCGGGAGTGAACACAAACCTCCCCCTGAAATACCGGATATGAAAAGCAAAGTAAGGAAACTAGACCCATGCATATGCAAAACATGCTTGAGAACACTTTAACTTCTTTTGTAAACATGAGTCTTACATTGTGTCCCCATCTGGCAATGCACCCCTAGATTCATGGTTAGAGGGGTCTGTGCCAAGAAGGCTGATTTTTCTCTAATTGCACTCCATTGCCAGACGGGAACACATGTCCCCCCTCACACCTGCAATGGGAAAATAAACAGTCAAACAAAGTGCATATGTGAAATGTTAAGAATTTTAAATCACTATCTCCGACCTACAGAGCGGGGTCTTCCCCTCAGCCTGCCCTGAACAAATGAGAACAGTTAACTCTTTTTTTAGCAGTCCTATGACTAGGGGCCCAGCCAAGAGACTGGGTCTATATGAATCAAATGCCATGTCATCATCCCGCATATTATCAGTAAGATGTAAGGGCAAATGTTGCATGCTTTTAGGTAACACCCCATATCTTTGTGTTCCCAGTCCTCCAGTCTTTAAGTTCTAAGGCAAGAATACTAGCCCAGGAAGATGGGTATCGCAATCAACAACATGTCATGGGTGGGAGTGAACACAAACCACCCCCTAGAACACCTGAAGTGGAAAACATGGTATATAGTAAAGATATTAGACTTGTGAAAGCGTAGTCATACAGGGGAAAGCTTTAACCTTTTTGTAAACCTGGAACCTAGTTCCTGATGTCCCCATCTGGCAATGCATCCCCTCTCTCACAATTGACGGGGCCTGGGACTCTTATTCCAGCCAAAATGGCCGCTCTTTCTCTAATTGCACCCCACTGCCAGATGGGAACCTGTGTACCCTAACATATCTGTAGTGGAAATTTAAACATTCAGGTTAAGTGCATAAATACAACTGTAAACATTTTAACTTACAGGGGGAGCCATGGGACGTCCAGCACCTTAGCCGCCCCAATCCCAAACATCACATGGTGTACCCAACAGTATACATCTTCTGGTGCCAGTGGGTCAGGCATTTAACAGTGGGCCCCCCAGATTCCATTCTGGGGCATTTACCCTTAGATCAGAATTCCCCCTAGGCAGGTGAGCAGGGACATTGGGTTCATTCAGAGGACTCCTTGGGGAGGCTGGGGGTCCTGATCTTGGTGGTCCAGATACCATGTCCTCAAATGTTCCTGCCCCTGTCAGGGCGTTAGAATAGTATGTTGTGCTCCATCTTTCGTGACTATTAATTTAGTCAGGAACCTCCATCTGTACCTGATCTGCTTGTGTCTCAGGATTCTGATGACCTCTGAAAAGCTCCTCCTCTGTCCCAGGGTGTATGAGGAAAGGTCCAGGAACAGGGAGACATCCTTAAATTGCCCATTGAGCAGTGGGGAGCACAGCATAGCCCTCGTCAGTTTGTCCTTGTAGGAGTAGTAGTGTAAGCAAGCTATGGTGTCTCTGGGCTTACCAGGAGGAAGGTTCCTAGATCTCACTGTTCTGTGAATCCGGTCTATTCTACAAGTGTCGCCAGAAGCTGGGCCCAGGATTGACTGGAATAAGCACAGAGCATACTCTTCTAGGTCTTGTGGGAGAACTGACTCGGGGATCCCCCTCAGCCTTACATTATTTTGCCGCTTGACAAAGGGATAACTCCCGAAACATTGCTCTGCTGTTCACCTGTGTGTTCATAATAAATTTTTTTGTGCTGCCACATCTTTTGATTTTTTGTTATTTCGCCTGCATCAGTCTTCCAGGTCTGCCACTTTTGCCTCCAGGGATGATACTTGATCTGCCAGGCTTTGTGTTTGCCCGACCCAGTTAGTATGGTCCACCATGAGGTCCTCCTGTTTCCTTTCTATTATGTCGGTACGCTCATTGATGGAAGAGATATCTCGTCTTAGGTCTTCAAAAGTCAAGCGGTAGAGCCCCCTACTTCCTCTGGGAGTGCTGGAGCTGGAGAGCCTACTGTCCAGGCGATCATCAGGTAGGTCTGAGGTGAGAGACTGCTCATCTTCGGATCTGGCATTATCTCTGTCCCTATGAGGATGGAAGTGGTCCATCACGGTCTTCCTAGGCCCAAAGTTACCTTTTTGTTTTTTCTTAGCTTGTTGCGACATGCTGGGATGTCAATGCCTCTATTGGTACACCAGGTATAGTGGTTGATACTCAGATGCCATCTTCTTGAAATGGAAGGGGGGTATGCAGAACCCTTTAAACTGACAATTGGTTAACAGGTGAGCCCATGGTATGCAAAACTTAGATATCCCAGGCAAGGTCTTCCCTAGGAGGGTGTCTTACATATCTGCTGTGTACTTTATGTGCATTGAAGTGTACACTCCGCCTTCATGACCAATGCCTGAGAAACCACCTACTATATGGCCCTCTCCTGGGGAGGTTGTCACCATAGGACGATGTGGGGAAAAGGAATGGGGATATGACCCGCTAACAGTAACTCAGCGGGAAAGGGAGGAGAGGGCACAGTGTATATCTGAGGAAGCAAGGAATCGTTAAGTAGTATACATAGGTAACCCCTCAAATGCATATACATTAAACAGGCAATGAGAGCATAAGATTACGGTTGTACAGAAAAAAAAAATGACACTACACTTTGAGAAGATTGCTCAAAGACACCTCAGCTGTCGCAGCAGCTATTGACATATGCATATATCATGTAATGGTATTACTGAGTCCGGGCAGTTTGGGTGCAGATTGTTAGTAATATTTTTTTTTAAAGAGAGATCCTTAACTACCACGTGGTGATGTTTGTGTAGGGTGGTTATTCTCGCCAGTACTCACGATATCTTATGGTTCCGCTTGGTCTCCCTCCAATAGGTTTTTACGACCCACACTATGTCTCTCTAATGTACGCTGCCTTTATGTGCGTTGCCTTCAGGAGGGATGTGCCGTTATGTTTTTCCCTTCTCCCCTCAGGCAAGATGGCGCCGGCGCTTTCACGCTTCTTGTGGTTCAACTGTCCGGGTGCTGGGGCGCAGATTGTGTCCCCACATGCTGTTTTGGCCGACACCGACCGATCCCTGGATGTTTGGGACCTTATGACTGTGTAAGACTGGTGCGCTGTAGGCGGCTCTATTAAAACTTTCAGCCCTCAATCCCTGCTGCTGCTCAGTAGCTCCACCTCCATGTCCATGGTCAATTTTTTAAAAAATGTATTATTCCAATTACTTTTGAGGTACTACTAGCACTGTTTGTGCCATCCAGCTGGTCCTCTTGCAAGAAAAATAGTGATGACCACAGCAATAGTGATGACCAATCAGCCAATCAGATTGAGCTTGCATTCTATTGGCTGATCGGAACAGCCAATAGAATGCGAGCTCAATCTGATTGGCTGATTGGATCAACCAGTCGGATTGAACTTGAATCTGATTTGCTGATTCCATCGGGCTGAAGTCTTGATCCAAGCGGCGGCTGAAGAGGTCCATCATCGGGCAGAAGTCTTCATCCTATCCGGGCAGAGGAGGACATCCGGACCGGTAGACATCTTCATCCAAGCCGCATCTTCTATCTTCATCCATCCGGAGCGGAGCGGAGCCATCTTCTTCCAGCTGACGCGGATCCATCCTTTTCTACCGACGCCTACTCGCCGAATGATGATTACTTTAAATGACGTCATCCAAGATGGCGTCCCTCGAATTCCGATTGGCTGATAGGATTCCATCAGCCAATCAGAATTTCCCTACCTTAATTCCGATTGGCTGATAGAATCCTATAAGCCAATCGGAATTCGAGGGACGCCATCTTGGATGACGTCCCTTAAAGGAACCGTCATTTGTCGGGAAGTCGTCCGTGAAGATGGATGGATCTGCGCTGGGGGTCTTGAAGATCAGCCGGTCGTCATCGGATTGAAGAACATAGAAGATGCGGCTTGGAAGAAGATGTTTGCTGGTCCGGATGTCCTCTTCTGCCCGCTTGGATCAAGACTTCAGCCGGAGGATGGACATCACTCTTCAGCCCCCACTTGGGCTTGGATCAACACTTCGGAGGCTTGGATCAAGACTACCGAGGACGGATTGGTGAACCTGGCATGGTGAAGATAAGGTAGGAAGATCTTCAGGGGCTTAGTGTTAGGTTTATTTAAGGGGGGTTTGGGTTAGATTAGGGGTATGTGGGTGGTGGGTTGTAATGTTGGGGGGGGGGTATTGTATGTTTTTTTTTACAGGCAAAAGAGCTAAATTATTTGGGGCATGCCCCGCAAATGGCCCTTTTCAGGGCTGGTAAGGTAAAAGAGCTTTGAAGTTTTTTAATTTAGAATAGGGAAGGGCATTTTTTTATTTTGGGCGTCTTTGTTATTTTATTAGGGGGCTTAGAGTAGGTGTAATTAGTTTAAAATTGTTGTAATATTTTTCTAATGTTTGTAAATATTTTTTTATTTTTTGTAACTTAGTTCTTTTTTATTTTTTGTACTTTAGTTAGTTTATTTAATTGTAGTTATTTGTAGGTATTGTATTTAATTAATTTATTGATAGTGTAGTGTTAGGTTTAATTGTAACTTAGGTTAGGATTTATTTTACAGGTAATTTTGTAATTATTTTAACTAGGTAACTATTAAATAGTTATTAACTATTTAATAACTATTGTACCTGGTTAAAATAAATACAAAGTTGCCTGTAAAATAAATATTAATCCTAAAATAGCTACAATATAATTATAATTTATATTGTAGCTATATTAGGGTTTATTTTACAGGTAAGTATTTAGTTTTAAATAGGATTAATTTATTTAATAAGAGTTAATTTATTTCGTTAGATAAAAATGATATTTAACTTAGGGGGGTGTTAGTGTTAGGGTTAGACTTAGCTTTAGGGGTTAAAAAATTTATTAGAATAGCGGTGAGCTCCGGTCGGCAGATTAGGGGTTAGTTATTGTAGGTAGGTGGAGGCGACGTTGTGGGGGGCAGATTAGGGGTTAATAAATATAATATAGGGGTCGGCGATGTTAGGGGCAGCAGATTAGGGGTACATAGGTATAATGTAGCTGGCGGCGGTGTACGGAGCGGCAGATTAGGGGTTAATAATAATATGCAGGGGTCAGCGATAGCGGGGGCGGCAGATTAGGGGTTAATAAGTGTATGGTTAGGGGTGTTTAGACTCGCGGTTCATGTTAGGTGCAGACTTAGGAAGTGTTTCCCCATAGAAAACAATGGGGCTGCGTTAGGAGCTGAACGCTGCTTTTTTGCAGGTGTTAGGTTTTTTTTCAGCTCAAACGGCCCCATTGTTTTCTATGGGGGAATCGTGCACGAGCACGTTTTTGAATTTGGCCGCGTCCATAAGCAACGCTGGTATCTAGAGTTGCAGTGGCGGTAAATATGCTATACGCTCCCTTTTTGGAGCCTAACGCAGCCATTCTGTGAACTTTAAATACCAGCGGTATTTAAAAGGTGCGGGAGAAAAAAAGCCAGCGTAGCTAATGCACCCCTTTGGCCGCCAAACTCTAAATCTAGCCGTTTATTTGGTAGCTTAATTTTAGTTTAATAGTTATATTAGTTTAATTGTTAGTTTAAACTTAGTTTTTTTTTAATTTGACAGGTTAGTTTTAATTTAATTTAAGATAGGGAAATTGTAATTTTAATATAAAGTTAGGGGGCATTAGGTTTAGGGGTTAGTAGTTTAAATGAGTTTATTGCGATGTGGGGGGCTTCGGGTTTAGGGGTTAATAAGTTTATTATAGTGGTGGCAGTTTTGGGGAATGGCAGAATAGGGGTTAATGAATTTTCATAGTGGCGGCGATGTCGGGAGCGGCATATTAGGTGTTAATAACATTATGTACGTGTTGGCGATGTCGGGGGCGGCAGATTAGGGGTGTTTAGATGTGGTTTTTATGTTAGGGTGTTAGGTTTAAACGTAACTTTTTTTTCCCCATAGACATCAATGGGGCTGCGTTACGGAGCTTTTCATTCTGCGATCGCAGGTGTTAGTTTTTTTTCTAACACTCTCTCCCCATTGATATCTATGGGGAAAGCGTGCATGAGCACGTCAAAACAGCGCTTGTATTTTGTGCGTTATGGAGCTCAACGCAACCATATAGCATGCACAAGCCAGCTGTTTGAAAACTTGTAATGGCAGCGCTATGGAGGGTGAAATAATTGCCATTGTTAAATACCCTCTATCGCGCATAACTTTTAATCTACCTGTAAGTAAAATTAGGTGCGTCTGTGTTGGAATTTAACAGACACAGACACTGTTATGGAATGGTTGCCATGCATGTAGAGATGATGATTTAAGAAAAAAATTGAGTGGTCTCTAATTTTTTTCCAGAGCTGTATAGAAATATGTATTTAAAATAAAAATAACATGTATGTAAATATACAGTAAAACACATGATTAAATATTATTATATAATTATTATTTACACACACACACATATATATATATATATACTGTATATATATATATATATATATATATATATATTTATACGCTGTGTTTGGTGCAACTTTTTTTTTAATTCCTAATCCTTTACACAAGATCTTCAGTCACAACGTGTGCAAATTACACGCCCACTATATTCTGATATTGCTAGCGTGCCACTTGTTATCTAGTCCATTATCTTTAGCATCATATAACAAGTCATACAATTCTCTCAATTGTCTATTGACCAGATCAGTCTTAAGTTTCTTATATGTAGTTTCATCATTAATTAGGCTATACGTTTCAGCCAAATAGTCAATGGCATCAGAAAGGCAGGAATAAGTGCTGACAACAATTTGAAATAGAGGGAATAAAGCCTCAGATTACATAAACACATAAAAACATATGTCTATACATAAATTGTGGGCAACTGTATAATAAAGATAAGAAACAGAAAAAGGGGCGCTTACCAATCCGGGGAGGTCCGTGACTTAGAGCAGCAGTGATCAAGTGTGGAGGAACCACACAAAACATGTCTGCAGTTGTCGTTAGAGACCCTGGATTGCCAATACAGAGCTGAGGCTCTTTCTGTTTTTAGGTGTTACCAATAAAGAATAGCTTTTTATCCTTATAACGTCACCCTGGCTGCTTTCTTCTTCTTGTTCTACTGTGAACCCCGGAAGTCTTTGATATTGTGTATAATAAAGACACTGGTGTCTACAAAGTCAATATATTTCAAAGCAAAGTATTACAGAGTTTATTTCCTTATAAATAATTAATTTTTAAAAAAGGGCAAGATTACAAGTAGCGTGCTAAATTTTTTCTTTGTTCGTGCAAATACCGCACAAAGTAAACTTTTAACGAGAGTGGGTTAGAGTGCTTATTGCAAGTTTAAAACCTGCTATTTTCAAGATTTTGGATATCACGACCATGTTGACTTCTTCTCCCCATATACGTCAATGGAGAGCACTGAAGAAAAAAACCTAACACTTATCGCCGCCCAGTAACCCGACACTGTGTAAGACTTACAGCGCTAAACCTGAAGGTAGTTATAAATACTTTACATTCCAATGTTTTTCACATATAATAAAATGTTCTTTATTTAATTACTGTTTATCTCTTAATATTTATCTGATATTTTTTTTAAAATATTTACTGTAAAAACCATTTAAAGGGACATAATACTCATATGCTAAATCACTTGAAACTGATGCAGTATAACTGTAAAAAGCTGACAGGAAAATATCACCTGAGCATCTCTATGTAAAAAAGGAAGATATTTTACCTCACAATCTCCTCAGCTCAGCAGAGTAAGTTCTGTGTAAAAAGTTATACTCAGCTGCTCCCAGCTGCAGGTAAAAAAATTAAAAAAAATTAAGAAATGAACAGCAGCCAATCAGCATCAGCAGTGCTGAGGTCATGAACTCTTACTGTGATCTCATGAGATTTGACTTAACTCTCATGAGATTTCATAGTAAGCTTCCTTTACCTGATTGGTGAAATAATATGAGAGTGCACGATGCTAGTCCCTTCAGATGTCCCAGGACAGACACACTAAAATGCTGCTTAGAAATCCTTTACAATGGGAGGTGGCTACTGAGGAACTTTTGAGGTAAAATATCTTTCTTTTTTACATAGAGATGTTCAGGTGATATTTTCTAATCAGCTTTTTACAGCTATGCTGCATCACTTTCAAGTGTTTAAACATTTGGGTATTATGGCCCTTTAAATATTAAAATGTTTAAACTTTTAAGGTATTTGAGTATAAAGGACTCCATAGTGTATATACACCCATAAACACACACACACACATATCCTATAATATAAAAGGCCAAGTGTTGTTGTCCAAAGCCGTCATGCCCAGTAGAGACTGCACGAGGACAAACACACCTTGCCTTCAACAAACTAAGCTGGGCTGTCTGCTGGCACCTAATCTGTGAAGGGGGCAGAGCTTACTGGCCATGAAAAGGCGGGGCCATGCAATGAAGGGGCGGAGCTTGGTGTGAATGGGCGGAGTTTGCACATAACAGGGGCGGGGCCGGACGGGAGCTGCCATGGCTGTCTGAGTGTCTGCACGAGAGAGAGCAGCACAAGAGGGGAGATATAGAGCAAAAAAGGGTGAGAGAGAGCAAAAGAGAAGGGTGAGAGAGAGCAAAAGAGAGGGGGAGAGAGAGCAAAAGAAAAGGGTGAGTGAGAGTAAAAGAAAGGGGGAGACAGAGAGAGCAAAAGAGAGGGGGGAGACAGAGCGAGAGAGAGAGAGAGAGAGAGCAAAAGAGAGGGGAAAGAGAGCAAAAGAGAGGGGGTGAGAGAGAGAGATCAAAAGAGAGGGGGGAGAGTGATTAAAAGAGAGGGGGGAGAGAGAGAGCAAAAAAGAGGGAGAGAGAGAGAGCAAAAGAGAGAGGGAGGGAGAAAGAGAGAGAGAGAACAAAAGAGAGGGGGTAGAGAGAGCGAAAAAGAGAGGGGGGAGAGAGAGAGCAAAAGAGAGGGGGAGAGAGACCAAAAGAGAGGGGGAGTGAGACCAAAAGAGAGGGGGGAAAGAGAGAGCAAGCAAATGAGAGGGTGAGAGAGAGAGCAGGCAAAAGAGATGGTGAGAGAGAGAGTGCAAAAGAGAGGGGGGAGAGAGAGCAAAAGAAAGGAGATAGAGAGCGCAAAAAAGAGGGGGAGAGAGAGAGCAAAAGATAGGGGGAGAAAGAGCAAAAGAGAGGGGGAGAGAGAGCAAAAAAGAGGGGTAGAAACATCAAAAGAGAGGGGAGTGAGAGAGCAAAAGAGAGGGGGGAGGGAGAGCAAAAGAGAAGGGGCAGAGAGAGCAAAACAAATGGTAGGGAGAGAGCAAAAGAGAGTGGGAGAGAGCAAAAGAGAGGGGTGAGAGAGAGAGCAAAAAAAAGTGGGAGAGTGAGTGCAAAAGAGAGGGGAAGAGAGTGCAAAATAGAGGGGGAAGAGAGAGAGAGCAAGAGAGGATTGAGAGAGAGAGAGCAAAAGAGAGGGGGAGAGAGAGCAAACGAGAGGGGGAGAGAGAGAGCAAAAGAGAGAAGGGAGAAAGAGAGCAAAAGAGAGGGGGAAATAGAGAGAGCGCAAAAGAGAGGGTGGAGAGAGAGAGCAAAAGAGAGGGGGGAGAGAGAGAGCAAAAAGAGGGTGAGAGAGAGCGCAAAAGAGAGGGGGGAGAGAGAGAGCAAAAGAGAGGGGGTGAGAGAAAGCAAAAGAGAGGGGGAAGAGAGAGAGTAAAATAGAGGGGGAAGAGAGAGAGAGCAAAATAGAGGGGGGAGGAAGAGAGCAAGGGGTGGGACCGCTGTACTGCAAAAAATAGCCTGTGTACACGAGCTTTAGGACTAGTATATATATATATATATATATATATATATATATATATATATATATATATATATATATATATATAATATTTGTACAGAAGATCAGCACTCACCAACACTCACAACCACTCTGTGCCAGGCCAAATAAATCCAAAATAGTATAAGCTGAAGTAGCACAGGACCCGGTGGTGATCCGTGAATGACCCACAGCAATAACAGCCAGCACCAGAGAAATGTTAAATCATCAATTTAATGCAAAAACAGCATAACGTTTCATCCCCCACAGGAGCCTTGGTCACATGCAGCAAGTCGAATGAAAGACAGGCCTGCATTAAATTGGTGATTTAACATTTCTCTGGTACTGGCTGTTATTGCTGCGGGTCATTCACGGATCACCTCCGGGTCCTGTGCTACTTCAGCTTATACTATATATATATATATAAATAAATAAATTAGCTCTTTCCGTTGAAACACCTTGTCATATACTATATACCTTTTAACACATAAAAAAAATATTTATATGAATATTTTTTAGCAGATAGTGTATATATGAGAGTAACACTTAATTTTAATGTATTGGTGCACATTTTTTTTTAAACCTTACACCTTACGCTAGTTCTTCACTCACGCAAACCTGACTCACTCAAATTTAGTTTGCACTTCAGCAAACACGTTTACTTTCAACTTTAATGTGCGCGCAACTAAGAGCAGTTACGATAGTGCACTTGTAATCTAGCCCTATATAGGTCTAATTACTTTTCTTCCATTTAATCATCTGTAGTATGTGTAAATAATAAAAACTAATAGTATCATAACACTCAAAATCACTTTATACAGAAGCCTAGCTTATACTTATTATCCTTAGTGGTTTACAGCAAACGCTCATGTAGCTTACCAGGGAAAATAATGCAATTTAAGAACACTGGACTCAGCCAATTGTTATCTGTCAGCTGATTTACAATAAACTCAATGAACTCAATAAACTCAGTACACCTGTTCTGTCTAGTGAGCCATCCAATTATCAAGTAATCTACATGTTTCAACTATTTCAGCCTTAAAGGGACAGTAAAGTAAAAATTAAACTTAAATTGATAGGCTAGAGCATGACATTTTAAACAACTTTCCAATCTATTTTTATTATCAATTTTACTTAGTTTTCTTGGTATTGATTTTAAAAAATAATTCTAGGTGAGCTCAGGAGTGCCTTAAACCATCTGGCAGCAGTGTTTGCAACATTGTTTATAGCAATGCTATACATAGTTACAAACACTGCTGCTACAGACTGCTATAGACACATGTACACCCCTAAGCTCTTATCAATCTACCTAGGTTTATTCTTCAACAAGGAATACCAAGAGATCAAAACACATATGATTATATAAGTAAATTGGAAAGCTGTTTTAAATTGCATGCCCTATCTGAAACATGAACGTTTAATTTTGACTTTACTGTCCTAAAATACCTGATAAGATCTCCATCTTGCTTTATGTAGCCCAGTGTTGCATACATCTGCTAACCCTTTGATAGCCAATGGAAAATTAATAATTATCAAATTAATTGCTCATTGCTCATAAACACAATGACAGCTACAGTAATTATTTTTTTATATTTTAACAATCAATCATAATCTCCCTTTTTCCTGTTGAACATACATTCTTTTCTATTTTCTACAAATGTGATTCCATAGCTTTCTTTACATTTATTATATTGTATCCTTTCCCCTCAAATCTATCTGCTGTAATCACTTAGTTCTAAATAGTTATTTCTTACTTGTCAGCATATTATTCTTCCATTGATCTAAGAAGAATTGTTAGAATGGATTCAATTATTGGCATTGACATTTTAAAGAAAGTCTTTTTTCATCATCCCTTCTATAATCTCTATTTTTATGTCTAGGAAACTCTTTTTATGACACATTAAATTTAGTCCAACATTATTCTTATTAATAGGCTGACCATATTGCCGCTTTAAGACGGAACAGATATGAAAAATACATATGTCAGGGTTCTTATACAAAACCATTTCTTTAAACAGCCCTGACATATGTATTTTTCATATGTGTCCCTTTTTAAAGCGGCAATATGGTCAGCCTACTTATTAAGGTCACACATAAACATTTTTTGAAGTTCCACAACCCCATAGGGGTCCTGAGAAATAGGACGTCAAAGTGGCCATAACTATGGGCAAGCCTCGTGTCCATTGCTTTACATTTTAGCTGCAATTAATAATCCCCATAAAACTATAATAGTTGTTAGATAAAATACAATTAACACATTAAACAATAAAATCCCCTTGCATTATTGTTGTATTGATATTATAAATTAAAAACAACTCAACCACCTAAATCCCTATATTATGTGCAATATTACTATATAGTGAGCAAAATATCATCTGTAACAAGAATAATATTATTTTACCAATCCATAGAATATTATTTATAAAGTTTAAAAATGGGTGGAGACCCTCAAATAAGAAGTCAACCCATCATATTTATTTAAGAAATAATCAGTATATTACTATAAATTAGATAAGGGTGAGTCAATTCCTGAAATAATATTAGGCATCATAATGGATTTTTTTAAGCTTTTAGGAATCTTGAGAAGAAAATAAAATATGTTCATGGATCTGAGAATTTTAAAACTGTATATTCAGAATTGTTATAATTACTATTATCTTTAGTATTATATAACAAGTCATACAATTCTCTCAATAGCCTATTGGCTTTAAAGAGCGTGATTGGCTTTAAAGGGAGAGTCTTCTTGATTTGTTTTATTGTTTTAAAAGATAAATAATGCCTTTACTGCCCATTCCCCAGCTGGCACAACCAACATTATTATATTAATATACTTTATAACATCTAAACCTCTAAATCTTTGTCTATTTCTAAGCCCTTGCAGGCCGCCTTTTAGCTCAGTGCATTTCATTAGCTTTTCACAGCCAGACAGTGCTAGTTCATGTTTGCCATATACTGCAGATAACATTGTGCTTGCTCCTGTGGAGGTATGCACGCACCAGCTGCAATAGGCTAAAATGGAAGTTTGATAAGGAGGGGGGGGGCAGTCTGCAGAGGCTTAGATACAAAGTAATCACAGAGGTTATACAAAACTAGAGATTGAGTAATAAAGGGATTATCTATCTTTTTAAACAATAAAAAAATTCAAGTAGACTATCCCTTTAAGTCTTTTATTTTATACAAAATATGGCCTGTTGTTCTGCCTTGAGGACTGGAGTTGAATGTGTGGAATTTAAAATTCTATTTATTAGGGTGTATTTGTTTGTAAAGATGACTATGTATATCTCAAATATATATATATATATATATATATATATATATATGTATATATATATATATATATATATATATATATATATATTATATTATATAGGACAATTCCCCTTAAAGGGACACTCAACCCAATTGCTCAGATAGAGCATGCAATTTTAAGCAACTTTCTAATTTACTCCTATTATCATTTTTCTTTGTTCTCTTACTATCTTTATTTGAAAAAGAAGGCATCTAAGCTTTTTTTTTTGGTTCAAAACTCTGAAAAGCACTTTTTTATTGGTGGATCAATTTATCCACCAATCATCAAGAACAACCCAGGTTGTTCACCAAAAATGGGCCGACCTCTAAACTTACATTCTTGCATTTCATATAAAGATACCAAGAGAATGAAGACAATTTGATAATAGGAGTAAATAAGAAAGTTGCTTAAAATGTAATGCTCTATCTGAATCACGAAAGAAAAAAATTGGGTTCAGTGTCCCTTTAATGTTGATGCTTTCCCAAATCTACTTAGCCTCCAGCTATATGATCTATTCCCTATTAGGAAGCAATCAGGAATAGGACCCAAGGACACACACACATTTTTAAGCCCACAATGGCACATGGCAGCACTCTGCAGGTAAATCAAACCTCAATGCTTTTTCTCTATGCATTTAGTAATAGTTTTATGGTAGCTGTTTGATTTATCTCTGTGCAAATACTATAGACACTGATACTTTACTATAGTTTAGTAATATAACCCCTATATTTCATAATCAAATTTGCCTGGTTATAATAAAAATGAATGTTTTATTATAGCTTAATAATTTTATTGGTTTAAGTGAGAGGTTGTAGATTCAATAAAAGATATGTGTTCTTAGGAAAGATCTCAAAATAATTCTTGGACTCGACGAAAAGAGCCAACTCTTGGAGTCACAGCTCCCCACTCTGCGTATCTTCTGTACTCTCCAGGTCTCAGGTAGTACTGACGCCCCCTGTAGTTGGGTTGCTCATAGAAAATCCAGTGTCCTTCAAGAACATTGCATGAGTGGATGTCATGGTAGTTGAATTCTTCATGGACTTGGGGACAATCTTCAGTGAATTCCATCATTTGACCTCTGAAGTCCTCTCTCTCATAGATTCTAACTCTAAAGGATCCACGGTGCTGTGAAAAATAGCAAACACCTGATGAGCTAAGAAGAGTTTTTTTTTTTTATTGTAAAATATAATGTAATATATAATAAATGTTTGAATCAATGTAGAGTTACTATTAACATTTGTTAACCATCTTTTAAGATAAGACGCAGTATTGTTTAGAGACTTCTAAATATTAGTAGTAGACTGAAAAAAAATGTATAAAGGCTACAATGTTAAAAGCAAATTTATTTTTTTACCTGCAGCTGGGCAGCAGCTGAGTATAACTTTTTACACAGAACTTACTCTGCTGAGCTGAGGAAATTGTGAGGTTAAATATCTTCCTTTTTTACATAGAGATGCTCAGGTGATATTTTCCTGTTAGCGTTTTACAGTTATGCTGCATCAGTTTCAAGTGATTTAGCATATGAGTATTATGTCCCTTTAAGTGATGTAGGGCGAACATGATTCGCTGAGACGATTCATGTCCTCCCGCCATATGATAAATCTGCTCCTATGGCTTAAAATTTTTATA
Organism: Bombina bombina; assembly: GCF_027579735.1. Lineage (NCBI taxonomy): Eukaryota > Metazoa > Chordata > Amphibia > Anura > Bombinatoridae > Bombina > Bombina bombina. The sequence continues at coordinate 528,860,598 of NC_069499.1, read as the reverse complement.
AGATAGAGGGTCGTGGTTCTTAGCGGTGATCCATCAGCGGATGTACAGTGTCAGTTTTGCCTTGTGCAACGTTGCCCTCTGCTCTTACGCAAGAACAGGGCCTGTCAGTCTCCCCATATGAATAGTTTGTTATGCCAGACTGTTGCTTTTTAACAGAAAGCAGAAAATAAACCGATCCCAATTTGGCAAAAATAACTCTCACTGAATTGGTATTGGTTTTAACTTTGTCTAATATATATATATATATATATATATATATATATATATATATATATATATATATTCATGGCAAAGATGATAACTTTAAAGAATACTATAAAGATAATTTATTGTATGCAGAAAATGGAATTTTATACGTTTTAGATAAATTAACCATCATTTTAATAATTAATAGCTAGACAGTGTCTTCATGAAAAATAGGCATTATATATCATAATATCCAGCACTGCCACAAAGTGTCAAAATCTAATTTTATAATATTAAGCAGGTAACTGTAAATTTATAGAAAACAGATGTATTACCTGAGGGATGACACGGCAAGATCTAATGGAATCATTATAACCCATCCATTGCTGGAAGTCAGGGTACTCTCCCCTCTTTAGGTAGTATTGGTGACCAGTGTAGTTGGGGCGCTCATAGAGCATCCAGTTTCCGTTCTCTACCCTGATGGAGTTACAGCGATTAAAGTAAGAGTGAAGGTCAGAACAGTCAGAGCTGCACTCGTGGAAGCGGCCCTGGAAGTTCTTGTCCTCATAAAAGATAATCTGAAAAATAAAATGAAACATGTACATACCTTATTTAGGTAACTCTTTGTTTTATTGTATATATGACGATTTTTGGTAGCTAACATCATACTTTTCTGAACCAAGAAAACCAATATTTTACTGGAGATATGTCATAGCCTTGCTCTTTTTAAAAATGTCACATTCTTTTCATACAGAGGTCACAACATCTCAACTGTCTTTGCAATGTATGCTCTTCATTCTTAAAGGTATATGAAACCCACATTTTTCTTTCATGATTCAGATATAGCATACAATTTTAAGTAGTTTTCTAATTTACTCCTTTAATCAAATTTTCTTCATTCTCTTGGTATCTTTTTTTGAAAAGCAGGAATGTAAGCTTTGGAGTCAGCCCATTTTTGATTCAGCACCTGGGTAGCGCTTTCTGATTGTTGGCTAAATGTGGCCATCCCTAGCCATTGAGGAGCCCGAGGCATGGTGACAAAATGGGGCCCCCTGTCTCTCCGCCCAAACCCCGCCACAACCCCACCCCATCGCCACCCCAAACCCCGCCCAATCACCACCCCCCATCCTGCCCCCACAGTTTTAAAAATGAAAAAATCAGAGAAAAACAATGTAAAGTAAAATTATACACCAATATTCATATAACTGCATATAATGAAGAATATGTACAGATACTGCTATAAAAATCCAGTTTAAAGCATTTTAAAAACATAGTTAGAAGCTCCCAGTTTAGCACTGTTGATGAGGTTAGGCTGAGAACACAAGAACAAGCAGACAACTCCCCCTGCGTATGAAAAGACCCATTATACAACCTGGAGTCTGTAAACATCAGTATACATCTAAAACATTGGGGCTTGGTTAGTATGAAAATCAACACAATGATATTTAAAAATAAGCAAAAATATACATTTTTACAAAAACACTCCCAGATGGGCTAAATAAATGGATAATCTACAAAACATCTATGCAAAGAAAAATCTAGTGTACAATGTTCCTTTAAGATAATGAGCAACATTTTATTTAAAAAAAAATATACAAATCCACAAATGTGAAACACTATAAAATTTTATATATTGCATTTGCAATATACCATTTGTACTATTGGAACACTAATATTTCTGTATATAATGAAGAATTATGCTCTCAATTAGGGACAGTTAAGTTGAACTGAGCCTTATTTCTATGTGTTTTTTATGACGATAACAAGAACATTACAGTGACGCAAACCTCAAGTTGCAACCCAAATAGACAGTCATACATACTATGTTAGAGAGGCCAGGAGAAGTATTTTATCAAAAAGATGTAAAGATACAAATAAAGCTTATAGGGCACAAAGTATATGTCACATAACACACAGCTATAGGGCACAAAGCATATGTCACATAACACACATTAAATTGTAGCTATAGGGCACAAAGTATGTCACATAACACACATTTAGCTATAGCTATAGGGAACAAAGTATATGTCACATAAAACACAGCTATAGGGCACAACATATATGTCACATAACACTCAGATTTAGGGCACAAAGTATATGTCACATAACACAGATTTAGCTGTAGTTATAGGGTACAAAGTATATGTCCAATAACACACATTTAGTTGTAGCTATAGAATGATCTCTTTAAGAGATTCAATGTTTCTTATGAGTTACTCACATATTGATATATTCTGAATCAGAATAAATCAGTATGTGAGTGTCTCATAAGAATTCTTAGAATTCTTAAGAATTTCTGATAATCTGTGTTATAAAATATAGCAAAAAAAATAAAATAAAAAAAATAATTCCTCAGTTTTCCACTGACAGAGTGGAAGATCATGGATGTTTGGAAATTTCAGTTTTAATGATGTGAAATCTCATTGATAAGGCTATGTCATATCCTCAGTGATGTAATTGAGTATTTCATTCACAATATCATGTCAGAAATAAAAAAAAAACTATGGCCTTTGTCATTTAAAAGAGTAAAAAGGCTGCATTCCTTAGCTGTGTTACAACTGAAAGAGGTTGGCTTTGCTAAATGCCATGAAATATTTTATTGTTCCTGGAAATATTATCAAAGCAGCATGAGATTTGGAAGCAAATTGCTGGCAATATTAAAAGAACTGTCGTTTTTTTTTTTAAAGAAATAAAAACATCAGCCATGTTACAAATATCAAACAAATTAATTTTCTAGTCCATCTGATAGTGTCCATATAAAAGTAACTTATTGAACTATTTTATACTATTTTCAACAGAGGTTTATTTATTTGTTTTAGACATGAAAATACTTTCTGAGGGTACAGACAATGGAATAGAGGCAGCATACAAAGGATATATGAATGTGCTGTGATAACTGCTGAATCAGACATTATGGTCTTGTTTGAGAGTGAGAAAAAAAGAGAACATTAATCCAAAATGACCTTATTTAAATTAAACAACATGATTAATAAATGTTGAAAATAATATGTTTTATAGACCCATGACACTCACATACTATATTATATAGTCTGATAATCTATCTGATTATGGATTACATACTGAGCCTGAGCCCCCAGGAATAATTTTTTAAATAAACACACAACCTCACCTAACGTTATGCAGACTCACTCACACTGTCACTGAGTGCTGTCTGCATCACTGTAACCATCCGTGTCTCAACTCCTCTGCTGCAGACTGAACCAGAGGTTGACTTGTTTCCCGGGCACCACACCGCACCAAGAGGAGATGCACTGCGTGACATGGCACATGTCGTCCCCAATCCCCATCCCCATCCCCAATATACAACTGTGGAGGAGTCACCGCTGGGCCGGCCTGGTCTAATCTCACCTGTTGAGTCAGCTCTGCAGGTCTCAGTGGTGCAGGTCAGGGGGCCCAAGGCGGCTGCCTCGCTCGCCTTACCCTAAGGCCGGCCCTGATCAGCAAGCACTACCCAGGGTGTGGGCTCTTCCTGCTTTCTCAGTCCCTTTCAGTGGGTGTTCCATCCTAACCTCATCAACATTACTAGTGTCTATTACATGCAGTTATATGGAAATGGGTGTATATTGTCCCTTTAACTTTGTAATTTTTTGTTTAATGTCCAATGCTGCAGATTTTGCTCATGTTATATAAATATTGTTTATAATCTTTATAAACTGACCAAAACTGACTACTTTTACATTTTTACAACTTAATTTCACTTAAATTTACAAATACTTATCTTTCCTGAAAAAATACAAACAAAGTTATAATACATAAAAACAGAGAAGAAGTCTAAATACTCCTTATTTATAATGCATTGTACTGTTCTTTTGACGGTATGTTTAAACATTCTAGTGAAATTGCAGATTTTTTGTTCGGTATAAACTTCTATTCCTATTGCAACTCATTCATTTTCTTTCTGTATAAATGAATTTAACTTAGTCTAGAAGCTTGTACTTTGTAAATGTATGCATGGTCCCTAAAGAATTACATTACCTGAAAAATATTATTTTTGCAATAAAAACAAATATAAATATATATGTCAAAAGCTTGAATCATCTTGAATAAAGATACATTCTTTATATGACAACAGACCCATTGCTTTTTAGGAATATCTGTCCCTTACCTTGCCCATTTTGGCTGTAGTGCCTGCTACTGCTTCGGTGCTGTGCGGTGATAACATAGCTGCCTTTATATACCATGTGTGTTGCTAGAATTGCATTACTTGCACAATAGAAATCTTGCTGAGAACAAACAATGTATAGCATTACTCTTTTCTTTTTAAATGGGGGCCGAGAATATTCAGTGTTTTTATACTTCTCTCATCAGCTGAGAGGCCCAGGGGTAACTGCTGTTGTCAGTACATGTCATTCTGCATTGTTAATACTAAAGGTTGAAGCTTTTTCGATCTCCAAAATAATATGTTGTAAAATGGTGTAAATAAATAGAAGGAATCTACACTATTATATATAATTTGTTGAAATTATATTAACCATTTTAAATAAATATTAATAATAATTCTAAAAAAATTCTTTGTTGTTATTTAAATTTAAATTTAAAAATAAATGATATTTTGTACATATTAAATATGTTATTTGAAAACCTATTAACCAATATGGTGGCTATTTATCAAATCACAAATGGTCAACTAGGGAACCTGGCTGCCCTTGATCACAGCAAGCGTAAAGAGCAGGGTCTGTCAATCAAACTTTTTGTTTTAACTCCCCAACTCTAAGTTTGTGGAGAGGTTAAGAAGTTGGGTTGGATGTCTTCTTCTTTTTAAATTGCAGTAAGAGGCTTGCACAAGCGTTCCATCCTGTCCTGCAAGGGTTCCAAAGCAGTTTTCCACTGCTTGATAAATGAAGCCCTCTTTGTCTTTGGCAGTGCAGAATTTGCTTTGTTTTCTAAAACATTACAATCCATTAGAAGAAATACTATATGAAATGGTCAAAAAAGATTAAAACAGTGTACAGTGAAATAGGGAGATTGATTACCTATGATCAGAAGGTTACTAAACATGAGAAGGAAACAAAATTATATTTCTTTGCCTATTACGTAACTATTGGACAGATTAATAGCCTAATTCTATTTAATTAAATTACAATTTAGCTGCTAATTGTCAACACCTTTGCTGGTATCAGTACAGGCTATGGGCTCCATTTAACAAATGTCAAGTGGACATGATTAGTATACACTGTCCGCATTTAATATTGCAAGAGCATTTCACTAGAAATGCTTGTGCAATGTCGCTCTCTGTTCACTGGCGGAAATAGGTCACTAGCAGGGACTGCCAATATCAATTTTCCATCTTTTAGGTGGCAGACAGGTTAAAGGAATTGTCTAATCAAAATTAAACTTTCATGATTCAGATAGAGCATGCAATTTCAAGCAACTTTCTAATTTACTCCTATTATCGTTTTTTCCATTCTCTTTGTATCTTTATTTTAAAAAACAAGAATGTAAGCTAAGGAGCTGGCCTATTTTTGGTTGAGCACCTGGGTAGCACTTGTTGATTGGTATTTAAATGTAGCCACTAATCAGCAAGCGTTACCCAGGTGCTGAACCAAAAAGGGGCTGGCTCCTTAGATTACATTTTTTATTTTTCAAATAAATATACCAAGATAACTAGGAAAAATTGATAATAGGAGTAAAATAGAAACGTCTAGATTACGAGTCTTGAGTTAGCCTTAAAAAGCAGCTTTGAAAGGTCCCAACGCTGCTTTTTAACGCCCTCTGTTATTACGAGTCTGGCAAATACAGGTGTACCGCTCACTTTTTTTCCACGACTCGAGCATACCACAAATCCACTTACGTAAATTGCGTATCCTATCTTTTTAATGGGATTTGCCTAACGCCGGTATTACGAGTCTTGGAAAAAGTGAGCGGTAGACCCTCTCCTGTCAAGACTCCTACCGCATTTAAAAGTCAGTAGTTTAAAACGCCGTAACATAAAACTCTTAACTAAAGTGCTAAAAAGTACACTAACACCCATAAACTACCTATTAACCCCTAAACCGAGGCCCCCCCACATCGCAAACACTTAAATACATTTTTTAACCCCTAATCTGCCGACCGGACATCGCCGCCACTTCGATAAATATATTAACCCCTAAACTGCCGCACTCCCGCCTTGCAAACATTAGTTAAATTTTATTAACCCCTAATCTGCCGTCCCTAACATTGCCGACACCTACCTACATTTATTAACCCCTAATCTGCCGCCCCCAACGTCGCTGCCACTATATTAAATGTATTAACCCCTAAACCTAAGTCTAACCCTTACTTTAACACCCCCCTAACTTAAATATAATTTAAAATAATCTAAATAAAATTACTACAATTAACTAAATTATTCCTATTTAAAACTAAATACTTACCAATAAAATAAACCCTAAGCTAGCTACAATATAACTAATAGTTACATTGTAGCTAGCTTAGGGTTTATTTTTATTTTACAGGCAACTTTGTATTTATTTTAACTAGGTAGAATAGTTATTAAATAGTTATTAACTATTTAATAACTTCCTAGTTAAAATAAATACAAATATACCTGTAAAATAAATCCTAACCTAAGTTACAATTACACCTAACACTACACTATCATTAAAGAAATTACCTACATTAACTACAATTAATTACAATTAAATTAAATAAACTAAATTATGAAAAAACAAACACTAAATTGCAGAAAAAAATAAAATAATTACAACTTTTTAAAACTAATTACACCTAATCTAATCCACCTAATAAAATAAAAAAGCCCCCCCAATATAATATAAATCCCTACCCTATACTAAATTACAAATAGCCCTTAAAAGGGCTTTTTGCTGGCCATTGCCCCAAAAGTAATCACTTTTACCTGTAAAAAAAGACAATACCCCCCAACATTACAACCCACCACCCACACACCCAATCCTACTCTAAAACCCACCCAATCCCCCTTAATACAACCTAACACTACCCCCTTGAAGATCACCCTACCTTGAGACGTCTTCACCCAACCGGGCAGAAGTGGTCCTCCAGACGGTCCAAAGTCTTCATCCTATCCGGGCAGAAGAGGTCCTCCAGACGGCCAGAAGTCTTCATCCAGGCAGCATCTTCTATCTTCATCCATCTGGAGCGGAGCGGGTCCATCTTCAAGACATCCGACGCGGAGTATCCTCTTCTTCCGACGACTAACACTAAATGACGGTACCTTTAAGTGAATGAAGATAGAAGATGCCGCCTGGATGAAGACTTCTGGCCGCCTGGAGGAAATCTTCTGCCCGGATAGGATGAAGACTTCTGCCCGTCTGGAGGACCACTTCTGCCCGGCTGGGTGAAGAGATGATTACTTTTGTGGCAATGCCCCGCAAAAAGCCCTTTTAAGGGCTATTTGTAATTTAGTATAGGGTAGGGATTTTTATTATTTTGGGGGGCTTTTTATTTTATTAGGGGGATTAGATTAGGTGTAATTAGTTTTAAAAAATTGTAATTATTTTTTTTTTCTGTAATTTAGTGTTTTTTCCCCCCATAATTTAGTTTATTTAATTTAATTGTAATTAATTGTAGTTAATTTAGGTAATTTATTTAATGATAGTGTAGTGTTAGGTGTAATTGTAACTTAGGTTAGGATTTATTTTACAGGTATATTTGTATTTATTTTAACTAGGAAGTTATTAAATAGTTAATAACTATTTAATAACTATTCTACCTAGTTAAAATAAATACAAAGTTGCCTGTAAAATAAAATAAACCCTAAGCTAGCTACAATGTAACTATTAGTTATATTGTAGCTATCTTATGGTTTATTTTATAGGTAAATATTTAGTTTTAAATAGGAATAATTTAGTTAATAATAGTATTTTTATTTAGATTTATTTAAATTATATTTAAGTTAGGGTTAGGTTTAGGGGTTAATAACTTTATTATAGTAGCGGCGACATTGGGGGCGGCAGATTAGGGGTTAATAATTGTAGGTAGGTTGCGACGACATTGGGGTGGCAGAATAGGGGTTAATAACTATAATGTAGGTGTCAGCGATGTTGGGGGTGACAGATTAGGGGTTCATAAGTATAATGTAGGTGGCGGCGGTGTCCGGAGCGGCAGATTAGGGGTTAATAATATATTGTAGGTTGCGGCGATGTCGGGGGCGGCAGATTAGGGGTTAATAAGTGTAAGATTAGTGGTGTTTAGACTCGGGGTTCATGTTAGGGTGTTAGGTGTAGACATAAAAAGTATTTCCCCATAGGAATCAATGGGGCTGTGTTAGGAGCTTTACGCTGCTTTTTTGCAGGTGTTAGACTTTTCTTCAGCTGAATTAGCCCCATTGTTTCCTATGGGGAAATCGTGCACAAGCACGTTTAGCCAGCTCACCGCTACCGTAAGCAGCGCTGGTATTGAGGTGAGATTTGGAGCTAAATTTTGCTCTCCACTCACTTTTTTGCGGCTAACGCCGGGTTTAAAAAGACCTGTCATACCAGCGTTATTTGTAGGTGAGAGGTGAGCATAAACTGCTCGTTAGCCCCGCAAGCCTTACCGACAAAAACTCGTAATCTAGCCGAAAGTTTGTTAACATGGCATTCTCTATCTTAATCATGAAAGTTGAATTTTGATTATACTATCCCTTTAAGGAGCAGCAGTCTTATGACCGCTGCTTCTTAACTTTCGTTTCAGTGAATCCTGAAACGATGGGCCACTAAAGCAGAAACCGCTGCTTAATAAATGGAGCCATATGAGTGATTTTAAATGTTGGTTTATAATAAAATATTTTGTGGTAGATTACAAGTGGCATGCTATGTAGCGCTTTCGCTCACGCGCAAACACAGCCAGATGTAATCTTTTAACATGCCTGGGTTAGCATGTGTATTACAGTTTAAAGTAAAAATGCTTGCGTGCAAGAGAAAGCTGATGTGCGCAAACTGTAGGACTTCTGATAGTGTGACCGTGCTAACTTCTTTTCCCCATAGACTTTAATAGCGCATGCAAATGGAAAATCAAACCTAACACCTATAGCCCACGCGCTAACCTGATCGCGTTTAACCAAATGAGCTAATCCTAAAGGTAGTTATGCATATTTTACACTCCAATGTTCTTCACATAGAAGGAAATGTGCTTTTTATTTTTAAATATATATATATATATATATATATATAAATATATATATATATATATATATATATATATATATATATATATATATATGCATTTTTTTGTAAAATATATATCTATGCCTATATATCTATATAATTATATATAGGTATAGGTGTATACAGATATTTATAGGAATATCTATTTAAAAATACATAGAACATTTTCCCCTATGTGAAAAACATTGGGATGTAAAATATTTACAGTGCATACACAGTATAGCACATTATTAAATGTTACAATAATTTCAGGTGTTTGAGTGGAAAGGGCTCAAAAGTATATATGCCTATGTGTAATATATATATATATATATACGTACAACCTCAATTCTGAAAAAGTTGGGACAGTATGGAAAATGCAAATAACTAACAAAAGGAGTCATTTGAAAAGTAAATACACCCTGTACTATGTTAAAAACACATTATTAAAACATTATTTGATGTTTTACTTTGTGAATTTATTGTATTTTTTTAAATATACACTCTTTTTAAATCTAATGACTGTAACACACTCCAAAAAAGTTGGGGCAGTCAACTATTTACCACTGTGTAACATCACCTTTTCTTTTAATAAAACGTATTAAGCATTTGGGCACTGAAGTTAGTTAAGTTTAGCAAGCAGAATTTTCCCCCATTCATCCATTATGCATGTCTTCAGCTGCGCAACTGTACGGGGCCTTTGTTACCTTATTTTGCGCTTCATAAATCATAATGCGTCAGAAATTCTCAATCAAAGACAGGTAAGGACTGCAGCCAGGCCATGCTAGCACCTACACTCTCTGCTTATGCAACCATGTGATTGTAATCCAGGCAGAATAAGGTTTGGCGTTGTCCTGCTGGAAAATGCAGGGACGTCCCTAATATAGACGACGTCTGGGTGGCAGCATATGTTGCTCCAAAATGTAGACATATCTTTCTGCATTAATGGTGCCCTCACAGATGTGCAAGTTACCCATGCCATTGGCACTGATACCCCCCCCCCCCATACTAGCTGATGCTGATAACATATTGGATGGCCCTTTTCTTCTGTGGCCCGGAGAACACGATGGCTGTTATTTCCAAAAACTATTTAAAATGTTGACTTGTCGGACCACAAAACACGATTCCACTGTGCTACTGTTCTCATCTCAAAGAAGACCATCCCCAGATAAGTCAGCGGCGCTTCTTGACAGTGTTGATGTATGGCTTCTACTTTGCATAGCAAAGCCTTAACTTGCATCTGTGGATACTGCAGTGATTGGTGTTGACTGACAAAGGTTTACCAAATTATTCCTGAGCCCATGTCAGACTATCCATTACAGACTCATTATGGTTTTTGAGACAGTGACGTCTGAGGGATCTGAGATCACGCTCATTCAGAAGTGGTTTTTGGCCTTGCCCTTTATACACTGGGATTTGACCGGATTACTTGAATCCTTTAATTATATTGCACATTGTAGAAGGTGAAATGCCCAAAAGCCTACCAATTTGTCTTTGGGGAATGTTGTTCTCAAAGTGTTTGATTATTTGCTGATGCATCTGTTGGCAGATTGGTGAGCCCCATCCTTGCTCTTGAAGGACTAGGCCTTTTTTGGAGGCTCCTTATGTTCTAAGATTACACGATTGCCTCACCTGCTTCACATCACCTTCTTATTTCAACTTGTCATATCGCTATTAGTCCTACATTGCCCCTGTCCCAACTTTTTTTGAAATGTGTTGCAGTCATCAGTTTGGAAATGAGTGTATATTGTTTAAAAAAACCATTAAATTCACTAAGTAAAACGTTAAATAATGTGTTAATAATGTGTTTTCAATATAGTACAGGATGAATTGAATTTTAATTTTTTTTTTGCATTTTCCATACTGTCCTAACTTTTTCAGAATTGGGGTTGTATATAAACACATATATACACATATATACATATGCATATATGCATGCATACACATATTTAGACATGCATGTATGTATAAAATAAAATATATATGTATCTATCTATATATATATATATATATATATATATATATATATATAGATGGTACAACAAGAGGTCAGAAAATGGACATAGATTAGCGCTGGTTGTTCAGAGTTGGTATATATAATCAAAGGTGGAAGACTGGATATCAGAACACCAACCACAGAAGAATAGTGATATAAACGTTATTCATATGGATTAGCACATGGAATTAATATGATAGAAGCAAATAGCACAGTGCATAAGTATAGTACATAGATATGTCTGGTTGTTGCAACAGAATATTCCACACTTAGCGATAAATATATGTGAAGTGCAAACTTACAGGAGCAAACCTCAATCCTATGAGGTAAGTGATCCGCACAGTAGAGGATTCCTCTTATGGCATTCAGCTTTCCTCCTTGGGGTATGAGAGAAACTTCAGTGGGTTTAAAATCGACACTTCTGCAGCCTTTTGAAGTATGGCTACTCCAGAAAACGATACGATCTCCCACAGCATATAGAAGAAATAAAAGCTCAAATAGTGTGATATTGTTTTAAAACCATATATTATTTATTGTTAAACACACTCTCTCACAAATGCCTGCTTACATTTAAAATCCTCAACAGTATGAGGTATAAAACAAGTGAATCAAGTAAAATGAATGCAAAAGCACAGCTCTTCTCAGTTTTTGTGCTGCAGTATTACACTCTCTCTGTTACGCTCTCTCAAAGCGATGAAAGCACAGAGTCTAAAAACAGTTAGATAAATCAAAGTGTACCAGAGTTCCCGGTATTGAATCAGTCCGGTTTTACTCTCTTTCTTGTCTAACACGTTTCAAAGGATTTCAAATACTTCCTTCTTCCTCAGAGACTGGATTTGTACTGCACGGCTGATCCTTATATTTCTATTTGGTTTTCGCTGGTTTTCCGCCTTGTTTCTAGTTCACACCCTGATTGGGCATAACGGACACACACCTCTCCTGTAAAGAAAATGTAACACTTTGTGCATTCCAGGATACAATCAATGTCTTAGAAATGTAGCAATATGTTTTCTTTTACAAATCGTTACTCCCGGTTTATAATGTATCAACTTAGGAACACACCCTCTGCTTTGGACCAATGACAGTAACTTTACAGGAGAGGTGTGTGTCCGTTATGCCCAAGAACTAGAAACAAGGCGGAAAACCCGCGAAAACCAAATAGAAATATAAGGATTAGCCGTGCAGTACAAATCCAGTCTCTGAGGAAGAAGGAAGTATTTGAAATCCTTTGAAACGCGTTAGACAAGAAAGATAGTAAAACCGGTTCAATACCGGGAACTCAGGTACACTTTGATTTATCTAGCTGTTTTTAGACTCTGTGCTTTCATCGCTTTGAGAGAGCGTAACAGAGAGAGTGTAATACTGCAGCACAAAAACTGAGAAGAGCTGTGCTTTTGCATTCGTTTTACTTGATTCACTTGTTTTATACCTCATACTGTTGAGGATTTTAAACGTAAGCAGGCATTTGTGAGAGAGTGTGTTTAACAATAAATAATATATGGTTTTAAAACAATATCACACTATTTGAGCTTTTATTTCTTCTATATGCTGTGGGAGATCGTATCGTTTTCTGGAGGAGCCATACTTCAAAAGGCTGCAGAAGTGTCGATTTTAAACCCACTGAAGTTTCTCTCACACCCCAAGGAGGAAAGCTGAATGCCATAAGAGGAATCCTCTACTGTGCGGATCACAGCATCTTCTAGATCATAATTAGGAAACTTCTTTAGTCTCAATCCTCTTGGTACACGTTTGGCCTCTATATAATGTGAAAAGGTGACCACATCCCCCATAAAGCGAAGATCAGACTATAGCAGTTTCTCAAGCATATGCAATTGTTGTTTCAAATCACCTTCTTGGGCACATACATGATACATTGTTTTTAACCACCGCTATATTATGATCGGTCACCCTGACAACCTGTGTATACGACTCCATATTTGAGAGCGTTGACGTCACTATAGACCAGTGTTTTTCAACCAGTGTGCCGTGGCACACTAGTGTGCCGTGAGAGAACCTCAGGTGTGCCGCAGCAGACTGACAACAGTGCAAGGGTTTCCCTCTTTCAAATTTTGAAATATTGAGAGGTATGTGACAGGCTCATCAGGCATCATTTACAACCATGACATTGACATTCATTCACAGACAATGATTATGATTGTTTCTGAATGATTGTCAATATGTCATGTATAGTTTGTAGGAGGCATGGGATGACAGCACAGTACAGTGTGTATATATATATATATATATATATATATATATATATACATATATATATACACTGTATATATATCCTGTATTAGACTACATTGTGTGATTTTGTAAAATTTTGGGATGGTGGTGTGCCACAGGATTTTTTAATGTAAAAAAGTGTGCCACGGCAAAAAAAGTTGAAAATCACTGCTATAGACTAATAGTGATGTCCCGAACTGTTCGCCCGCGAATGGTTCCCAGCGAACATAGCTTGTTCGCGTTCGCTGGTGCGGGCGAACATATGCGATGTTCGATCCACCCCCTATGTGTCATCATTGAGGAAACTTTGACCCTGTATGTCACAGTCTTCTGACACATTAGAGCCAATCAGCAGCAGACACTCCCTCACAGACCCTCTCAGCTCCTTGGCAGCAGCCATTTTAGACTCATTACGATCTTGCTTTCTTAGTGAGAGGAGCTTTAGTGTTGCTGCTGCTGACATTATAGGGAAATAGATAGCTAGGCTAGTGTATTTAGTGTCCACTACAGTCCTGGAGGACTCATCTCATCTCTGCTGCAAGGACAGCACCCCAAAAAGCCCTTTTTAGGGCTATAACTTCAGTCGTTTTTTTTGTTTTTTTCTTTGTATTTTTATTTGCATTTGCCTGGCTTTCAGCCGGTGTGTGAGGCTCACAGCATATACTGTGATTAGTGCCACCAGTGATATCTGCTTAACGTTAGTTTAAATTTAACCAACAAAAATTTGAAATTATTTTGCTAGTGTAATTTATTTTCATTTTCTATCAGGCCTGTGTCTCTCAGGCTCACACAGCATATACTGTGGTTCATTGCTCTGTGCCAGCCACCACTCATATCTGCTTATAACATTATTTTAAATTTAAAAAAAACTTTTAAATCATTTTGCTAGTGTAATCTAATTTCATTTTCTATCAGGCCTGTGTGTTTCTGACTTACAGAGCATACTGTGGTTAATTGCTGCCCTACCTAGGCTAGCAGCCACGACTCATATGTGCTTAACCTTTTTTTAAAATAAAAAAAAAACCTTTAAATTATTTTGCTAGTGTAATCTAATTTTATTTTCTATCAGGCCTGTGTGTTTCTGATTTACAGAGCATACTGTGGTTAAATTGAAATTCACAATGCTAGTAGATTACAATTTCCTAATCAAGTATATCCTAAAAATACAAAAGATTCAAATATACAAATACTAAATTCCAAGAAAAATAAAAATACAAAATCATCAATGATAATATAAAAAGTCCTGATTGAGATTATGGAAAATCATTTAAAATCCAATTGCCGGTGTCCCTCGATAGGGTCCAAAAGAGTCTGATAATCCTAACGTTATGATAATCCAAGTTCCAATCAATACAAACAATTCCTAAAAGAAGAAAGAGAAAAGTGCACTAAGCAAACAGCTTATGGGGTGTGGAATATTGGTAAATAAACTTACCCCAATATTCAATATCCTGGAAATATGGCAAGCCTCACAAATCGTGTGTCGATTATCCGTCTACGCGTTTCGGCCCTCTGATGGGCCTTTTTCAAGACATGTCAAGAATTTCAAGAATTTTTAACTGATATCTATTGTACATTTTCAAGTTTGTTTTCCTGATTACTATTTGATCTTTATTAGCCCTGTGATATACCTTAGCCTATTTTGGCGCTCCTATATATATCAAATTGTCATATGTGCTTAACCTTTGTTTAAATTTAAAAAAAAAACCTTTAAATCATTTTGTTAGTGTAATCTAATTTTATTTTCTATCAGGCCTGTGTGTTTCTGACTTAACGAGCATACTGTGGTTAATTGCGGCCCTACCTAGGCTAGCAGCCACAACTCATATGTGCTTAACCTTTTTTTAAATTTTAAAAAAACAACCTTTAAATCATTTTGCTAGTGTAATCTAATTTTATTTTCTATCAGGCCTGTGTGTTTCTGACTTAACGAGCATACTGTGTTTAATTGCTGCCCTACCTAGGCTAGCAGCCACGACTCATATGTGCTTAACCTTTGTTTAAATTTAAAAAAAAAAAAACTTTAAATCATTTTGTTAGTGTAATTTAATTTTATTATCTATCAGGCCTGTGTGTTTCTGACTTACAGAGCATACTGTGGTTAATTGCTGCCCTACCTAGGCTAGCAGCCACGACTCATATGTGCTTAACCTTTTTTTAAATTAAAAAAAAAACCTTTAAATTATTTTGCTAGTGTAATCTAATTTTATTTTCTATCAGGCCTGTGTGTTTCTGACTTACAGAGCATACTGTGGTTAATTGCTACCCTACCTAGGCTAGCATCCACGATTCATATGTGCTTAACCTTTTTTTAAATAAAAAAAAAACCTTTAAATAATTTTTCTAGTTTAATCTAATTTTATTTTCTATCAGGCCTGTGTGTTTCTGACTTACAGAGCATACTGTGGTTAATTGCTGCCCTACGTAGCAGCCAGCCAGTGCCACCACTCATATCTGCTTAACATTATTTTAAATTTAAAATAAAAACCTTTAAATCATTTTGCTAGTTTAATCTAATTTAATTTTCTATCAGGCCTGTGTGTTTATGACTTACACAGCATACTGTGGTTAATTGCTGCCCTACCTAGGCTAGCAGCCACGACTCATATCTGCTTAACATTATTTAAAAATTTTCAAACAAAACGTTTAAATCAATTTGCTATGTGCTTAACCTTTTTTTAAATTAAAAAAAAAACCTTTAAATTATTTTGCTAGTGTAATCTAATTTCATTTTCTATCAGGCCTGTGTGTTTCTGGCTTACTCAGCATACTGTGGTTAATTGCTGCCCTAGCAGCCACGACTCATATCTGCTTTACATTATTTTAAAGTTAAAAACATTTTTTTAAATCATTTTGCTAGTGTAATCTAATTTCTTTTTCCATCAGGCCTGTGTGTTTCTGGCCCACATCATATAGTGTGACACAGATTAATAGCTCTTTTTTCCACCTGTGTGTAAGGCTGCCAGCATATACTGTACCTACTTCCATCCTCAGTGCCAGTCCATGACTCCTATATGGTGTAACATTATATTAAATTTAGTAAAAAAAAACTTTTACATCAGTCTTCTAGTGTTATTTAATTTTAGTTTACAGGCCAGCCTGCCACCACTAGTTCCAGCCTGTGTGTCAGGCTGCCAGCACATACTGTGCCTAGTTCTATCCTGAGTGCCATTACTCCTATCTGTTGTAACATTTTTGTAACTTTTTAAAAAACAAACTGTTACATCAGTCTGCTAGCGTGTGTGCCAGGCCCACTTTTCAACTAGTGCCACAAATCATATTTGTTATAACAGTAGTGTAAATATCTAAAATAAAATCTTTTTTGACTGTGAATCATCAGCCTGCTAGTGCAATTGAATTGCAGTTGCCTGCCTGCCAGCCAGCCAGCGTGTGTGCCAGGCCCACTTGCCAACTGGTGCCACCAATCCTATTTGTTATAACAGTAGTTTAAATATTAAAAATAATAATTTTTTGACTCTGAAAGATCAGTCTGCTAGTGTAATCTAATTGCAGTTGCCTGCCTGCCAGCGTGTGTGCCAGGCCCACTTGCTGCCAACTATTCCCACCAATCATATTTGTTATAACCGTATAGTAAATATTTAAAATAAATAATTTTTTGCCTGTGAATCATCAGTCTGCTAGTACCATTGAATTGCAGTTGCCTGCCTGCCAGCGTGTGTGCCAGGCCACTTGCCAACTAGTTACACCAATCATATTTGTTCTAACAGTATTATAAACATTTAAAATAACAAATTCTTAGATTCTGAATCATCAGTCTGCTAGTGCCATTGAATTGCAGTTTCCTGCCTGCCAGCATGTGTGCCAGGCCCACTAGCCAACTAGTGCCACCAATCATATTTGTTGTAACAGTATTTAAAATTTTTTAAATCATAAATTTTTTGACTGTGAATCTTCAGTCTCCTAGTGCCATTGAATTGCAGTTGCCTGCCTGCCAGCGTGTGTGCCAGGCCCACTTGCCAACTAGTTACACCAATCATATTAGTTGTAAAAGTATTGTAAATATTTAAAATAAAAAATTCTTAGACTGTGAATCATCAGTCTGCTAGTGCCATTGAATTGCAGTTTCCTGCCTGCCAGTGTGTGTGTGCCAGGCCCACTAGCCAACTAGTGCCACCAATCATATTTGTTGTAACAGTATTGAAAATATTTTAAATCATAACTTTTTTGACTGTGAATCTTCAGTCTCCTAGTGCCATTGAATTGCAGTTGCCTGCCTGCCAGCGTGTGTGCCAGGCCCACTTGTCAACTAGTTACACCAATCATATTAGTTGTAACAGTATTGTAAATATTTAAAATAAAAAATTCTTAGACTGTGAATCATCAGTCTGCTAGTGCCATTGAATTGCAGTTTCCTGCCTGCCAGCGTGTGTGCCAGGCCCACAAGCCAACTAGTGCCACCAATCATATTTGTTGTATGATTGTAGTGCCATACCTGTACTCAATTGTGCAAAAGGATGGCATATGTGCTGTTTCATGCTGTTGTGCCTGTTGAGGTTCGTGGGCCATCTTATAAAAAGGCTGAAGGAGAACGACCTGTACTGGGTGTCCAAGCACGTTTTTTGTTCAATATTCCCGGTTCCTCTAAATTATCTCCGGGTTCCTCAAATCAATGCCATACCTGTACTCAATTGTGTAAAAGGATGGCATATGTGGTGTTTTTAAATGACAGGCAGAGGCAGGCCACCCTGCAGGTTCCGTCGTGGTCGTGGTGCTGTGATTCCTTTAGACCCTTCAAATATGCACATTGTTCAGACGCCGGGTGCCAGGGGGGACGCGAAAAGTTCTGAGGAGGACCTAGTTGAATGGCTAACACAGGACACCCAATCTTCTACAGCTTCCGCTCCTAGTCCTCCTAACTTTGACGCACCATCTACGTCCACCTGTGCTTTGGGCACGTCTCAAGTTACCAGTGCCACTCGCCCGCCTGTCGCCACCACCAACACTAGCACCAAAGCCGCTTCACTTGATCTGTCACAGGAGTTATTGACACATCAGTTGGAAGAAATGAGTGATGCGCAACCATCATTGACAGAGGATGTAGATAACAGTGATATGTCTCAGTCAGGCAGCATTACAGACATGGAGGTACGGTGTGATGATGATGATGTTGTACCCGCTGCTGCTTCCTTTCTTGATGTGTCAGATACAAGTGAAGCAGTTGATGATGATGTGTCGGTGGATGTCACGTGGGTGCCTGCTAGAAGAGAAGAAGAAGAGGGGGAAAGTTCAGATGGGGAGATAGAGAAGAGGAGGAGGAGACGAGTTGGAAGCAGGGGGAGGCCATCACAAGTAGCTAGTGGCACAGTCAGACAGCATGCATCGGCACCCGGGGTCAGCCAGACAGCACGCCGACGACCATCAACCCATGCTGTTGCCACCAACAGAATGCCGTCATCGCAGAGCTCAGTAGTGTGGCATTTTTTTGTGTGTCTGCCTCTTACAACAGCGATGCCATTTGCAACCTGTGCCAAAAGAAACTGAGTCATGGGTAGTCCAACACCCACCTAGGTACAACTGCTTTGCGAAGGCAAATGGTCTCACATCACAAATGCCGATGGGAAGAACACATGAGTAGAAGCAGCACACAAACTCAAAGCCGCCCTCCTCCTCCTGCTCCAGCATCTTCAGCAAACTCAACCATCCTCCACAGAGTCTCTCTTACGTAGCAGTTCCTGGTCATCTTCCCACAGTCAGGTGTCTGTCAAGGACATGTTTGAGCGTAAGAAGCCAATTTCTCAAAGTCACCCCCTTGCCCGGCGTCTGACAGCTAGCTTGTCTGAACTCTTAGCCTGCCAGCTTTTACCATACAAGCTGGTGGAGTCTGATGCTTTCAAAAAATTTGTATCTATTGGGACACCGCAGTGGAAGGTACCTGGCAGAAATTTCTTTTCACAAAAGGCAATCCCAAACCTGTACTCTGTTGTGCGAAAGGAAGTAATGGCATGTCTGGCACACAGCATTGGGGCAAGGGTCCATATGACCATGGATAGCTGGTCTGCAAAGCATGGTCAGGGCAGGTATATCACCTACACTGCGCATTGGGTAAACCTGCTGATGTCTGACAAGCATGGAATGCGTGGCTCTGCAGAAGAGTTGGTGACACCGCCACGACTTGCAGGAAGGCCTGCTGCTACCTCCTCTACTCCTCCTACTCCATCCTCTTCCATAACCTCTTCCATAACCTCTTCCTTGGCCTGAGTCCTCTTCTGCTTCTGCATCTTGCTCCACATCAATGGCACCCCCCCAGCTCCCCAGGTACTATTCCACATCCCAGATACGGCAGTGTCACGCCGTCTTGGGGTTGACTTGCCTGAAAGCGGAGAGTCACACCGCACCAGCACTCCAGACCGCCCTGAACGCACAGGTGGATCAGATGCTGACTCCGCACCAACTGGAGATTGGCAAGGTTGTTTGTGACAATGGAAGTAATTTGGTGGCGGCATTAAAATTGGGCAAGTTGACACATGTGCTGTGCATGGCACATGTGTGTAATCTGATTGTACAACGATTTGTGCATAAGTACCCAGGCTTACAGGACGTCCTGAAGCAGGCCAGGAAGGTGTGTGGCCATTTCAGGCGTTCCTACACGGCCATGGCTCACTTGTCCGATATCCAGCATCGAAACAACCTGCCAGTGAGGTGCTTGATTTGCGACAGCCCAACATGGTGGAATTCAACACTCCTAATGTTTGACCGCCTGCTCCAACAAGAAAAAGCTGTTAATGAGTATTTGTATGACCGGGGTGCTAGGACAGCCTCTGGGGAGCTGGGGATTTTTTTGCCAAATTACTGGACACTCATGCGCAATGCCTGTAGGCTCATGAGTCCTTTGAGATGGAAAAAAGAAGAAGATACCCTCAGTGAGATCAGTGAGGAAGAGGAACGGGACATGATTAGCTCGGCATCCAACCTTGTGCAAATGGGTTCTTTCATGCTGTCGTGCCTGTTGAGGGACACTCGTATAAAAAGCTGAAGGAGAACGACCTGTACTGGGTGTCCACGCTACTAGACCCCCGGTATAAGCATAAAGTGCCTGAAATGTTACCAAATTCCCGCAAGTCGGAAAGGATGGACATTTTAAAAATAAATTAAAAACTATGCTTTACACAGCATATAAGGGTGATGTCACAGCACAACGGGAATGTAACAGGGTAAGAGATGAAAGTAATCCTCCTCTTCCTCCCACGACCTCGGAGGCAAGGACAGGATGCTTTCCTGATGTCTTGTTGATGGAGGACATGCGGACCTTTTTAACTCCTATGCATCGCCAGAGCCTTTCGGGATCCAGCCTCAGAGAAAGACTCATCCGACAGGTAGCAATTTCCCGGTTCCTAAAAATTATCTCTGGGTTTCTAAAATCAATGCCGTACCTGTACTCTATTGTTCAAAAGGATGCCATATGTCCTCTTCCCTGCTGTTGTTTCTGTTGAGGGTCCTGGACCCTCTTATAAAAAGGCTGAAGGAGAACGAAGTGTCCTGGGTGTCCAATATTTTTTTTTGTTCAATTTCCCGGTTCCTAAAAATGATCTCCGGGTTTCTAAAATCAATGCCGTACCTGTACTCTATTGTTCAAAAGGATGCCATATGTCCTCTTTCCTGCTGTTGTTTCTATTGAGGGTCCTGGACCCTCTTATAAAAATGCTGAAGGAGAACAAAGTGTACTGGGTGTCCAATCATTTTTTTTGTTCAATTTCCCGGTTCCTAAAAATTATCTCCGGGTTTCTAAAATCAATGCCGTACCTGTACTCTATTGTTCAAAAGGATGCCATATGTCCTCTTTCCTGCTGTTGTTTCTGTTGAGGGTCCTGGACCCTCTTATAAAAAGGCTGAAGGAGAAAGAAGTGTACTGGGTGTCCAATCATTTTTTTTGTTCAATTTCCCGGTTCCTAAAAATTATCTCTGGGTTTCTGAAATCAATGCCGTACCTGTACTCTATTGTTCTAAAGGATGCCATATGTCCTCTTTCCTGCTGTTGTTTCTGTTGAGGGTCATGGACCCTCTTATAAAAAGGCTGAAGGGGAAAGAAGTGTACTGGGTGTCCAATCATTTTTTTTGTTCAATTTCCCAGTTCCTAAAAATGATCTCCGGGTTTCTAAAATCAATGCCGTACCTGTACTCTATTTTTCTAAAGGATGCCATATGTCCTCTTTCCTGCTGTTGTTTCTGTTGAGGGTCCTGGAGCCTCTTATCAAAAGGCTGAACGACCTGTACTGTACTGGGTGTCCAAGCATGTTTTTTTGTTCAATTTCACGGTTCCTAAAAATTATCTCTGTGTTCCTAAAATCAATGCCATACCTGTACTCTATTGTTTAAAAGGATGGCATATGTGCTGTTGTGGCTGTTGAGGATCGTGGGCCATCGTATAAAACGGCTGAAGGAGAAC
The DNA here is from genome assembly GCF_027579735.1 of Bombina bombina. Classification (NCBI taxonomy): domain Eukaryota; kingdom Metazoa; phylum Chordata; class Amphibia; order Anura; family Bombinatoridae; genus Bombina; species Bombina bombina. The sequence goes on along the minus strand of NC_069499.1, from coordinate 528,838,676 downwards.
GACCTGTACTGCCTTGCTGCTTCTTTTAGGCAGGCCAGCTCTTTGAATACATACGCACAGACTCTGTAACGGATGCCTCTTTTAGGGAGAGGTGCAGCCATAATGCAGGGTCAGAACCTCTGTCTGCAACTGGTATACTTGATTGTGCAAAAGGAAGTAACCTTACCATGGTTCCCTTGAACGCACGTCTTGTTGTTATATTTTGGTGAGGGTAATCATGATGGCCATGTAGACCTCCCCCGAGAGGTCTGGAAGTAACAGGGATGAAAGTGCTAAGAATAGTACTACTTTACACAGCCAAGTTAGCCATGGGTCCCAGTCCAAGAACGCATGTCTTGTTGTTTTATTTGGTGCTACTAATCAAGCAGGCCATATAGACCTCCCACCATTAGGGGTTGTAACAGGTATTAAACCAATAAGAACAGTACTACCGAAATAAACCTAATTAACATGGTTTCAAGAGCCCAGGTTTTATTGTTGTACTTTGTTAGGCTAATCATGATGGCCATGTAGACCTCCCCCGAGAGGCCTGGAAGTAACAGGGATGAAAGTGCTAAGAATAGTACTACTTTACACAACTGAGTTAGCCATGGGTCTTAGTCCAAGACCGCATGTCTTGTTTTTTTGTTTGGTGCGGCTAATCATGCAGGCCATATAGACCTCCCACCATTAGGTGTTGTAACAGGTATTAAACTAATAAGAACAGTACTACCAAAATAAACCTCATTAACAGGGTTTCGAGAGCCAAGGTTTTATTGTTGTACTTTGTTAGGCTAATCATGATGGCCATGTAGACCTCCCCCGAGAGGCCTGGAAGTAACAGGGATGAAAGTGCTAAGAATAGTACTACTTTACACAAACGAGTTAGCCATGGGTCTTAGTCCAAGACCGCATGTCTTGTTGTTTTGTTTGGTGCGGCTAATCATGCAGGCCATATAGACCTCCCACCATTAGGTGTTGTAACAGGTATTAAACTAATAAGAACAGTACTACCGAAATAAACCTAATTAACAGGGTTTCAAGAGCCAAGGTTTTATTGTTGTACTTTGTTAGGCTAATCATGATGGCCATGTAGACCTCCCCCGAGAGGCCTGGAAGTAACAGGGATGAAAGTGCTAAGAATAGTACTACTTTACACAACCAAGTTAGCCATGAGTCTTAGCCCAAGACCGCATATCTTGTTTTTTTGTTTGGTGCGGCTAATCATGCAGGCCATATAGACCTCCCACCATTAGGTGTTGTAACAGGTATTAAACTAATAAGAACAGTACTACCGAAATAAACCTAATTAACAGGGTTTCAAGAGCCAAGGTTTTAGTGTTGTAGTTTGTTAGGCTAATCATGATGGCCATGTAGACCTCCCCCGAGAGGCCTGGAAGTAACAGGGATGAAAGTGCTAAGAATAGTACTACTTTACACAACCGAGTTAGCCATGGGTCTTAGTCCAAGACTGCATGTCTTGTTTTTTTGTTTGGTGCGGCTAATCATGCAGGCCATATAGACCTCCCACCATTAGGGGTTGTAACAGGTATTAAACTAATAAGAACAGTACTACAGAAATAAACCTAATTAACATGGTTTCAAGAGCCAAGGTTGTAATGTTGTATTAAACTAATAAGAACAGTACTACTTAACACAACCTAGTTACCATGGGTCCCAGGCCGCATGTCTTGTTATTATATTTTGTAAGGGTAATCATGCAGGCCATATAGACCTCCCCCGATAGGGTGAGTAACAGGTATTAAAATGCTAAGAACAGTACTACTTAACACAACCTTACCATGAGTCCCAGACCCAGAGCATATGTCTTATTATTATATTTTGTAAGGGTAATCATGCAGGCCGTATAGACCTCCCCCGATAGGGGGAGTTACAGGGATTAAAGTGCTAAGAATAGTACTACTTAAAACACAACCTAGTTACCATGGGTCCCAGACCGCATGTCTTATTATTATATTTTGTCAGGGTAATCATGCAGGCCATATAGACCTCCCCCGATAGGGGGAGTTACAGGGATTAAAGTGCTAAGAATAGTACTACTTAACACAACCTAGTTACCATGGGTCACAGACCTCATGTTTAATTATTATACTTCGTCAGGGTAATTATATATCTAACAAATCTATCTATTTAACTTCTATTGATTCTAACTATCAATCTATGTATATCTATCTATCCTATCTATCTATCTATCTATCTTCTGCCGGACTGTTTTGAGACAGCCACTTGTGTTTTTGACAAATTTGAAGTAGTAGGACAGACCAATCACAGGGATTAAACTGCGAAGAATAGTAATACTTAAGAAAACCTAGTTATACCAGAACCACCATGGGTACCAGACCACATGTTTGGTTGTTATACTTTGTCAGAATAATCATGCAGGCCATATAGACCTCCCTTGATAGGGGGAGTAACAGGGATTAAAGTGCTAAGAGTAGTACAACTTAACACAACCTAGTTAACATTAGTTCCCAGACCACATGTCTTATTGTTATATTTTGGTAAGGTAATCATGCAGGCCATATAGACCTCCCCCGATAGGGGGAGTAACAGGGATTAAAGTGCTTAGAAAAGTACTACTTAACACAACCTAGTTACCATGGGTCCCAGACTGCATGTCTTATTATTATATTTTGTCAGGGTAATCAGGCAGGCCATATAGACCTCCCCCGATAGGGTGAGTAACAAGTATTAAAATGCTAAGAACAGTACTGCTTAACACAACCTAGTTACCATGGGTCCCAGCCTGCATGTTTAATTATTATACTTTGTCAGGGTAGTTATATATCTAACAAATCTATCTATTTATCTTCTATCGATTCTATCTAACTATCAATCTATGTATATCTATCTATCCTATCTATCTATCTATCTATCTATCTATCTATCTATCTTCTGTCCGGACTGTTTTGAGACAGCCACTTGTGTTTTTGACAAATTTGAAGTAGGAGGACAGACCAATCACAGGGATTAAACTGTGAAGAATAGTAATACTTAAGAAAACCGAGTTATACCAGTACCATCATGGGTCCCAGACCGCATGTTTTGCTGTTATACTTTGTCAGGGTAATCATGCAGGCCATATAGACCTCCCCCGATAGGAGGAGTTACAGGGATGAAAATGCTAAGAATAGTACTAATTAACACAACATAGTTACCATGGGTCCCAGAACGCATGTTTTGTTGTTATACTTTGTCAGGTTAATCATGCAGGCCATATAGACCTCCCTTGATAGGGGGAGTAACAGGGATTAAAGTGCTAAGAATAGTACTACTTAAAACACAACCTAGTTACCATGGGTCCCAGATCGCATGTCTTATTATTATATTTTGTCAGGGTAATCATGCAGGCCACATAGACCTCCCCCGATAGGGGGAGTTACAGGGATTAAAGTGCTAAGAATAGTACTACTTAACACAGCATAGTTACCATGGGTCACAGACCGCATGTTTAATTATTATACTTTGTCAGGGTAATTATATATCTAAAAAATCTTTCTATTTAACTTCTATCGATTCTATCTAACTATCAATCTATGTATATCTATCTATCCTATCTATCTATCTTCTGTCCGGACTGTTTTGAGACAGCCACTTGTGTTTCTGACAAATTTGAAGTAGGAGGACAGACCAATCACAGGGATTAAACTGCGAAGAATAGTAATACTTAAGAAAACCTAGTTATACCAGAACCACCATGGGTACCAGACCGCATGTTTGGTTGTTATACTTTGTCAGGGTAATCATGCAGGACATATAGACCTCCCTTGATAGGGGGAGAAACAGGGATTAAAGTGCTAAGAATAGTACAACTTAACACAACCTAGTTAACACTAGTTCCCAGACGGCATGTCTTATTGTTATATTTTGGTAAGGTAATCATGCAGGCCATATAGACCTCCCCCGATAGGGGGAGTAACAGGGATTAAAGTGCTTAGAAAAGTACTACTTAACACAACCTAGTTACCATGGGTCCCAGACTGCATGTCTTATTATTATATTTTGTCAGGGTAATCAGGCAGGCCATACAGACCTCCTCCGATAGGGTGAGTAACAAGTATTAAAATGCTAAGAACAGTACTGCTTAACACAACCTAGTTACCATGGGTCCCAGACTGCATGTTTAATTATTATACTTTGTCAGGGTAGTTATATATCTAACAAATCTATCTATTTATCTTCTATCGATTCTATCTAACTATCAATCTATGTATATCTATCTATCCTATCTATCTATCTATCTATCTATCTATCTTCTGTCCGGACTGTTTTGAGACAGCCACTTGTGTTTTTGACAAATTTGAAGTAGGAGGACAGACCAATCACAGGGATTAAACTGTGAAGAATAGTAATACTTAAGAAAACCGAGTTATACCAGTACCATCATGGGTCCCAGACCGCATGTTTTGCTGTTATACTTTGTCAGGGTAATCATGCAGGCCATATAGACCTCCCTTGATAGGGGAGTAACAGGGATTAAAGTGCTAAGAACAGTACTGCTTAACACAACCTAGTTACCATGGGTCCCAGCCTGCATGTTTAATTATTATACTTTGTCAGGGTAGTTATATATCTAACAAATCTATCTATTTATCTTCTATCGATTCTATCTAACTATCAATCTATGTATATCTATCTATCCTATCTATCTATCTATCTATCTATCATCTATCTATCTATCTATATATCTTCTGTCTGGACTGTTTTGAGACAGCCACTTGTGTTTTTGACAAATTTGAAGTAGGAGGACAGACCAATCACAGGGATTAAACTGTGAAGAATAGTAATACTTAAGAAAACCGAGTTATACCAGTACCACCATGGGTCACAGACCGCATGTTTTGTTGTTATACTTTGTCAGGGTAATCATGCAGGCCATATAGACCTCCCCCGACAGGAGGACTTACAGGCATGAAAATGCTAAGAATAGTACTAATTAACACAAAATAGTTACCATGGGTCCCAGAACGCATGTTTTGTTGTTATACTTTGTCAGGTTAATCATGCAGGCCATATAGACCTCCCTTGATAGGGGGAGTAACAGGGATTAAAGTGCTAAGAATAGTACAATTTAACACAACCTAGTTAACATTAACAGTGGTTCCCAGACCGCATGTCTTGTTGTTAGATTTTGTCAGGATAATCAGGCAGGCCATATAGACCTGCCCTGATAGGGGGAGTAACAGGGATTAAAGTGCTAAGAATAGTAAAACTTAACACGACCTAGTTAACAGTGGTTCCCAGACCGCATGTCTTGTTGTTATATTTTGCCAGGATAATCAGGCATGCCATATAGACCTCCCCCGATAGGGGGAGTAACAGGGATTAAAGTGCTAAGAAAAGTACTACTTAAAACACAACCTAGTTACCATGGGTCCCAGATCGCATGTCTTATTATTATATTTTGTCAGGGTAATCATGCAGGCCACATAGACCTCCCCCGATAGGGGGAGTTACAGGGATTAAAGTGCTAAGAATAGTACTACTTAACACAACCTAGTTACCATGGGTCACAGACCGCATGTTTAATTATTATACTTTGTCAGGGTAATTATATATCTAACAAATCTATCTATTTAACTTCTATCGATTCTATCTAACTATCAATCTATGTATATCTATCTATCCTATCTATCTATCTTCTGTCCGGACTGTTTTGAGACAGCCACTTGTGTTTTTGACAAATTTGAAGTAGGAGGACAGACCAAGCACAGGGATTAAACTGCGAAGAATAGTAATACTTAAGAAAACCTAGTTATACCAGAACCACCATGGGTACCAGACCGCATGTTTGGTTGTTATACTTTGTCAGGGTAATCATGCAGGCCATATAGACCTCCCTTGATAGGGGAGTAACAGGGATTAAAGTGCTAAGAATAGTACAACTTAACACAACCTAGTTAACACTAGTTCCCAGACCGCATGTCTTATTGTTATATTTTGGTAAGGTAATCATGCAGGCCATATAGACCTCCCCCGATAGGGGGAGTAACAGGGATTAAAGTGCTTAGAAAAAAAAGCTACTTAACACAACCTAGTTACCATGGGTCCCAGACCGCCTGTTTAATTATTATACTTTGTCAGGGTAGTTATATATCTAACAAATCTATCTATGTATCTTCTATCAATTCTATCTAACTATCAATCTATGTATATCTATCTATCCTATCTATCTATCTATCTATCTATCTATCTTCTGTCCGGACTGTTTTGAGACAGCCACTTGTGTTTTTGACAAATTTGAAGTAGGAGGACAGACCAATCACAGGGATTAAACTGTGAAGAATAGTAATACTTAAGAAAACTGAGTTATACCAGTACCACCATGGGTCCCAGACAGCATGTTTTGTTGTTATACTTTGTCAGGGTAATCATACAGGCCATATAGACCTCCCCTGATAGGAGGAGTTACAGGGATGAAAATGCTAAGAATAGTACTACTTAACACAACATAGTTACCATGGGTCCCAGAACGCATGTTTTGTTGTTATACTTTGTCAGGTTAATCATGCAGGCCATATAGACCTCCCTTGATAGGGGGAGTAACAGGGATTAAAGTGCTAAGAATAGTACAACTTAACACAACCTAGTTAACATTAACAGTGGTTCCCAGACCGCATGTCTTGTTGTTAGATTTTGTCAGGATAATCAGGCAGGCCATATAGACCTCCCCTGATAGGGGGAGTAACAGGGATTAAAGTGCTAAGAATAGTAAAACTTAACACAACCTAGTTAACAGTGGTTCCCAGACCGCATGTCTTGTTGTTATATTTTGCAAGGATAATCAGGCACAACAGGGATTAAAGTGCTAAGAATAGTACTACTTAAAACACAGCCTAGTTACCATAGGTCCCAGACCGCATGTCTTATTATTATAATTTGTGTGAGTATAGATTTCCACTGGCGCTTATAGATTAAGCTAGGATTTACACTACCATCAGAGTGTGACTTATCTAAGTGAGAAAAAGGGGATATTCTATGTGAATCTGATTTGTATCACGTGAATCTTGTCTTATCTTATGTGAATCTGTTTTGTCTCAATTCAACAGAGGTAGAAAGATAAAGATGTCTATGGGTCTATGACATCAGGTATTAATATTTGAGTCCTAGTGTGTGGACCATTAGAAAGTGTTTTCCTTGAAATAATAAAAGTGTCTGTAAATACAGACAATTTAGATGCTGTCCGTGAGGCGTGTCTTTTATATTATTTTAAAGGGATATAGTGGTGTAAATAAGTTTTCGTGGGGCTAAGTGAAAAAATTAAATTCAGGGAGTAGTAATGGATATAACTTAGTTGTTAGTGATGTATATATGTCCGTAAATAAAGATGATATAAGTAGATAAAAGTTGTTTAATGAACTAGATTAACTTTCGACATATATAAATAACATTAAGAATCATAAAAGAAATTGCAAATAAAACATATAAAACATAGGGACGTCTCCCTATAAGTGATTCTGTAGGTCAAATGGCCTAACAATAGATGGTCTTTAAATATAAAGCTTGAAACAAATAGCCACCTTATGTGTTAAAAGGTTATTTGGCAAACTGTGAGGTACCTTACAAGTGTCTGTTGGGAATCGTATCTGAGCCGATGTTATGCTTCTGTGAGCGTCCTTCTATGTTTTGCTCCTTCGCGGCTTAATATGAAAAACAACAAGCCTCCGTTTTTGATTGGTAGTTGGAGGTCACACCTATCTTTTGATAGGCTGTGACGGTGCACGCTGGATGTTAGCATGTGGAGATGTAGGTAATCCTTTACAAGATGTTTAAATTGCAACTGTTAAAACTTTTCTTCTGCACATATGAGCGCAATGTTGGAGATCCACTGTTGTAGAAATAAAATACTGTTCTCCAATTTCTAGCTGATCAGATCCTTGGTCCTCCTTGTGGCTTTTGATCCTAAATCATGGAAATTAAAGAGTCCACTTGAGGGGCTGGATCGCAGCTTGTAGGAGTTTTTAAATGTTGTGGTACCGAAGTCTGGAGTCTGGAGTAAAATCTACGCGTTTCACCCTCTGGGGGCTTTATCAAGATACTCCAGACAGGTTAGGTGCATCCTTTTAAAGGTGTTTCTTGTATTCTAATTGGTTCTGCAATCAAGGTAAATTTCATGGAGGCATACCTTCTTTAGTTTAAGGTGGAATTTCAGGTTTGCAGTCTTTTGTATATAAAGGTGGTATTAAAAGTTCTCTTTGTGGTGGTATTGTCATTCAACATTTAGCAAAGTTAAATATTTATTTATAAAATCAACTACATATAATAAATTTCAGAAGTGTGCATTAACTTACTAATGACTCATATGATATTAAATCTGGTGGGAAATTTAAACAGTTTAAAATTCGTAATTTGGACTTTATGTCTAAAAATAGTTCATTGGAAAAGTGCCTTATATATATAAAACATTAAACATAGTTTTAAAGCGATCTCTGAGAAAATAGGTTAATATTATAAGTGAAATAGGAGTATGTGTTCATAACTATCAGTGGTACGTGTCATTATACCTACACATTAAACCTCACTATAGGATGACTTATATAGAATAGTGTTTATAAGGGACATATAAGTCCATCCTTTAATGTCAGAATTTAATTATATCAAAATACGGCATATTGCAGAAAAAGGGAATTTCTAATTCTGAGTTTGTTTGGGGGGTTAGAACGTCTGTATTCTATCGGATTGAGTTGTTAATAATTATATCTAACATGTGTAAAGGTGAATGTGCCTACACTCGGTGGTTCTGGAGGATAACTCTCAAATATAATGTTTCACAAGGACATGTGACAGATATATCAAGTTAAGGCAAATAAGGAAATTTACAGAAAAATGGATATCTCTAATTCTGAATTTAATCCTAGTGGCTGGAGGGTCTGTAATGTATATATGGTTTCTGATTCCATTCTGAGGAGTTCAACTTCTAGATTCCCTCCCCTCCAATTTGGAGTAATCTTTTTAATCCCCCAAAATTTAAAATCTGACAAATTGTTGTTATGTTGTTCTTTAAAATGTTGGTATAAGTAGGTGTCTTTTTTGCCTTTCTCTATTGTCCATAGATGTTCCCGGATTCTTTCCCTAAGGGTCCTAGTTGTTTCTCCAATATATTGTTTATTACATGTGCATTGGATCATGTATATCACCCCTTTATCTTGGCATCTAATCGTGCAGTCTATTTCGTATATTTTTCCAGTTTGTGTGGACCTGTAATTTTTTGTTTTACAACTATGTTGGCAGGACTTGCATCCAAAACAAGGAAAAAATCCCCTAATGTCATTAGCTAATAAGCTGATTTGTTTATTGTTTTGATGTTCAGTCTTAAACTCACTGGGGGATGGAATATTTTTGAGATTTTTTGCCTTTCTATATAGACTGTTGGGGTGTGGAGATACTTTGTTGCCTATTATTGGATCATTTTGTACCAAATGCCAATGTTTTTTAACAATCTTTTTCAGGGTTTTGAAGTCATCATTATAATTGGTGATTAGTGGTACATTAATAATGGTGTTTTCTGGAATATTTACTTTCGATTTGTCTTTATATTTTAGAAATGTATTTCTATCAGTTGATTCTACATCTTTTTTGGCTTTTTTTACTATCTCTTTTTTATAGCCTTTCTCTAGAAATTTTCTTTCAAGAAAGTCTGCTTGTTCCAAATAATCGGTTGTTTTAGAACAATTTCGACGTAATCGAATGCATTGTCCCTTGGGAACATTTTCTTTCCATCTTTTTAGATGACAGCTTTCTGAATGTATTAGATTGTTGGCGTCTACTGTTTTAAAATGTGTTTTTGTGTTTAGTGAGTTGTCAATTATTTCAATTTCTAAATCGAGAAAAATTATTTTTGTTCTACTTATAGTGTTTGTGAATTTCAGACCTATTGTGTTATGATTCATATCGTCGAGAAACTTTTCTAGATGGACAATATCCCCACTCCATATCATAAGGATATCATCTATGTATCGTTTGTATAGCACAAGGTTTGCGCCAAGCTTATGGCTCTGGATAAATTCTTGTTCCCAGTCACCCATGAATAAGTTGGCATAGCTTGGCGCAAACCTCGTGCCCATAGCTGTACCTGTTATCTGAAGGAAGAATTTCCCATTGAAGGAGAAATAATTTTGATTCAAGATAAAAGAGATTCCTTCTAGTAAGAATTTGGCCTGATCTTTCTCAAGTGTTTTGTCATTTAGTAAATAATTTTCCACTGCTTTTATACCGTAATTATGTTTGATACTTGTGTAGAGTGATGAAACATCACTAGTGATGAGGTAATAGTTGTTTTGCCATGTAATTTTATCTAGCTTGTTTTATTACTATGTTTTTGTTCTTTTGTAGACTTTGCAATGCTTGTTTTTCTTTTAGTGAAAGATTATATTTAGCATGGTTTTTTGAATTTGTGTTTTGTATATCTTTTTGAACTAGCTGTTCAAATAATTCGAGATTACTTCCACGTTCATGTCTCGGATAGAATTTAGCCTTTTCCTTTAGATCTGTATGTATATATTTTGGAGAATTATTAGCATTAATGGTGGGATTGAGTGGTGTCTGGAAGTTTCTTTCGATGGGATTTTTTATGAAATATTTTTTCAAAGTCAGTTTTCTGACGAATTGGCTTATATGTATATGTGTTTGAAATTTGTTCATTCTTGTAGAAGGTGCAAATGATAGACCTCTATTTAGGACTTTTATTTCTTCTTTATTTAGCGTTACACTGCTTATGTTGAAAATACCCTTCGCTACTACTTCGTCCTTTTGTAATCTCTTATTTTTGTCTCTTCCTCTTCCTCTACAACCTCTCTTAATCTTTTTCTTGGACTTTTTGGGGGTCTTTGTGTTTCTTTTTCTGTTTCTATTCTTGGTCTTAATCTTGGTGATTTTGGATCTATTGGGCCTTGGGATAAAAAATTATGATGGTTTTGTGTAGTGGTTTCATTTGATCTTGGAGTTTGAATAGCTGTGAATCTGTTCCTAGTTGGTATTTGCCAATGGGATTTATCTTCAATGTAATTGTGATTCCAACGTTTAGGATAGGTCCAATAATTTTCATTTCTCTCTTGTTTGTTCTCATATCTGTCATAGTTATCGTTGTAACGTGTTTGGTAATGATTAGAATCATTTCTTCTATAGTTATAGTTTCTCTGTGGGTATGTGTTGTCATAATAATTTCTTGGTTCTGTATACAGGGAGTGCAGAATTATTAGGCAAGTTGTATTTTTGAGGATTAATTTTATTATTGAACAACAACCATGTTCTCAATTAACCCAAAAAAAACTCATTAATATCAAAGCTGAATAGTTTTGGAAGTAGTTTTTAGTTTGTTTTTAGTTATAGCTATTTTAGGGGGATATCTGTGTGTGCAGGTGACTATTACTGTGCATAATTATTAGGCAACTTAACAAAAAACAAATATATACCCATTTCAATTATTTATTTTTACCAGTGAAACCAATATAACATCTCAACATTCACAAATATACATTTCTGACATTTAAAAACAAAACAAAAACAAATCAGTGACCAATATAGCCACTTTTCTTTGCAAGGACACTCAAAAGCCTGCCATCCATGGATTCTGTCAGTGTTTTGATCTGTTCACCATCAACATTGCGTGCAGCAGCAACCACAGCCTCCCAGACACTGTTCAGAGAGGTGTACTGTTTCCCTCCTTGTAAATCTCACATTTGATGATGGACCACAGATTCTCAATGGGGTTCAGATCAGGTGAACAAGGAGGCCATGTCATTAGATTTTCTTCTTTTATACCCTTTCTTGCCAGCCACGCTGTGGAGTACTTGGACGTGTATGATGGAGCATTGTCCTGCATGAAAATCATGTTTTTCTTGAAGGATGCAGACTTCTTCCTGTACCACTGCTTGAAGAAGGTGTCTTCCAGAAACTGGCAGTAGGACTGGGAGTTGAGCTTGACTCCATCCTCAACCCGAAAAGGCCCCACAAGCTCATCTTTGATGATACCAGCCCAAACCAGTACTCCACCTCCACCTTGCTGGCGTCTGAGTCGGACTGGAGCTCTCTGCCCTTTACCAATCCAGCCACGGGCCCATCCATCTGGCCCATCAAGACTCACTCTCATTTCATCAGTCCATAAAACCTTAGAAAAATCAGTCTTGAGATATTTCTTGGCCCAGTCTTGACGTTTCAGCTTGTGTGTCTTGTTCAGTGGTGGTCGTCTTTCAGCCTTTCTTACCTTGGCCATGTCTCTGAGTATTGCACACCTTGTGCTTTTGGGCACTCCAGTGATGTTGCAGCTCTGAAATATGGCCAAACTGGTGGCAAGTGGCATCTTGGCAGCTACACGCTTGACTTTTCTCAGTTCATGGGCAGTTATTTTGCGCCTTGGTTTTTCCACACGCTTCTTGCGACCCTGTTGACTATTTTGAATGAAACGCTTGATTGTTCGATGATCACGCTTCAGAAGCTTTGCAATTTTAAGAGTGCTGCATCCCTCTACAAGATATCTCACTATTTTTGACTTTTCTGAGCCTGTCAAGTCCTTCTTTTGACCCATTTTGCCAAAGGAAAGGAAGTTGCCTAATAATTATGCACACCTGATATAGGGTGTTGATGTCATTAGACCACACCCCTTCTCATTACAGAGATGCACATCACCTAATATGCTTAATTGGTAGTAGGCTTTTGAGCTTGGAGTAAGACAACATGCATAAAGAGGATGATGTGGTCAAAATACTCATTTGCCTAATAATTCTGCACTCCCTGTAATAAGTATTAGATCTAGTATAAGCATTATCCATATCATTTCTTCTTTCTCTAAAAATTTTTGGCTTATTCCAATTTTGTCTACTGTATGTGTTATCCGAATTTTGCCTTCTCTCTCTATTATAGTGGATTTGATTCCACTCTCTTCTTTTGTAATTGTCATTGGTATCATTAGTGTGGTATTGGTGGAAATCCCTTTTATAGTTGTCATCCCTGTTTGTTCTAGTATTTAGATGTTGAGGGGCATATTGACCATTAGAATGTTTCAAATGTTCATTTTGTTTATGTTCTTAACTAGTTCCAATATTGTTACTAGTTGATGGTTTAGGTGTTGTTGGCTCTGTATCTATATTTATTGATTCTATAGTTTGTTCTAGATAGTCATTTTGATCTCTCTTTAATTTTCCCCATTTTGTGTTTAGTAGATCTTTTCTAAGTTCCCCTAATTTATATATAATGTCTTTTTGTCTATCTTTATAATCATTGTTTTCTTTTTTATCTGATAGTTTTGTTTTGATCTCTGAGATCTTTTTTTCAATATCTGTAAGTGATAATTCTCTGGATTTTTTAATGATACCCATTAGTGTTATTGCTGCTTTTTCTAAAGTATCATCCCATTCTTTTTCAAATTGTGTTTGTAATTCAAAATTACATTTTTACTTTATTCTCAGGCCTCTTGGAACTATGCTTGAATCTATATATTTATCCATAAAAATAAGTTCAGTTTTTTGTTTAAGTTCTCTAACCATATATTTTTCTAGGTTAAACATTTCATCCATAATATTAATGGTTGTATTTAGGTTATCGTTTTCGATTGTGTGATTATCTGTCAGGTGGGCTAAGAGATTATCTCTAAATGCAAACATATCTTCTTCCATAATGGTATATATTTAAAGGTATTTATTAAAGGTAGTTAGTTAGCGCAAAGCAACATTCAGTAGGAAGATCAGAGGGATAGCAGTGATATAGTGAAAAGAGGGTTGGCGCTTACTAGAAAATCCTAAATGCCTGGTGGATGGGAAAACTACTCCTCCTCAGTAGTTTAGGTTAAGATAGAATGTGTGAGCATAGATTTCCACTGGCGCTTATAGATTAAGCTAGGATTTACACTACCATCAGAGTGTGACTTATCTAAGTGAGAAAAAGGGGATATTCTATGTGAATCTGATTTGTATCACGTGAATCTTGTCTTATCTTATGTGAATCTGTTTTGTCTCAATTCAACAGAGGTAGAAAGATAAAGATGTCTATGGGTCTATGACATCAGGTATTAATATTTAAGTCCTAGTGTGTGGACCATTAGAAAGTGTTTTCCTTGAAATAATAAAAGTGTCTGTAAATACAGACAATTTAGATGCTGTCCGTGAGGCGTGTCTTTTATATTATTTTAAAGGGATATAGTGGTGTAAATAAGTGTTCGTGGGGCTAAGTGAAAAAATTAAATTCAGGGAGTAGTAATGGATATAACTTAGTTGTTAGTGATGTATATATGTCCATAAATAAAGATGATATAAGTAGATAAAAGTAGTTTAATGAACTAGATTAACTTTCGACATATATAAATAACATTAAGAATCATAAAAGAAATTGCAAATAAAACATATAAAACATAGGGACGTCTCCCTATAAGTGATTCTGTAGGTCAAATGGCCTAACAATAGATGGTCTTTAAATATAAAGATCAGATCCTTGGTCCTCCTTGTGGCTTTTGATCCTAAATCATGGAAATTAAAGAGTCCACTTGAGGGGCTGGATCGCAGCTTGTAGGAGTTTTTAAATGTTGTGGTACCGAAGTCTGGAGTCTGGAGTAAAATCTACGCGTTTCACCCTCTGGGGGCTTTATCAAGATACTCCCGACAGGTTAGGTGCATCCTTTTAAAGGTGTTTCTTGTATTCTAATTGGTTCGGCAATCAAGGTAAATTTCATGGAGGCATACCTTCTTTAGTTTAAGGTGGAATTTCAGGTTTGCAGTCTTTTGTATATAAAGGTGGTATTAAAAGTTCTCTTTGTGGTGGTATTGTCACTCAACATTTAGCAAAGTTAAATATTTATTTATAAAATCAACTACATATAATAAATTTCAGAAGTGTGCATTAACTTACTAATGACTCATATGATATTAAATCTGGTGGGAAATTTAAACAGTTTAAAATTCGTAATTTGGACTTTATGTCTAAAAATAGTTCATTGGAAAAGTGCCTTATATATATAAAACATTAAACATAATTTTAAAGCGATCTCTGAGAAAATAGGTTAATATTATAAGTGAAATAGGGGTATGTGTTCATAACTATCAGTGGTACCTGTCATTATACCTACACATTAAACCTCACTATAGGATTACTTATACAGAATAGTGTTTATAAGGGACATATAAGTCCATCCTTTAATGTCAGAATTTAATTATATCAAAATACGGCATATTGCAGAAAAAGGAAATTTCTAATTCTGAGTTTGTTGGGGATTAAAAAGATTACTCCAAATTGGAGGGGAGGGAATCTAGAAGTTGAACTCCTCAGAATGGAATCAGAAACCATATATACATTACAGACCCTCCAGCCACTAGGATTAAATTCAGAATTAGAGATATCCATTTTTCTGTAAATTTCCTTATTCACCTTAACTTGATATATCTGTCACATGTCCTTGTGAAACATTATATTTGAAAGTTATCCTCCAGAACCACTGAGTGTAGGCACATTCACCTTTACACATGTTAGATATAATTATTAACAACTCAATCCGATAGTATACAGACGTTCTAACCCCCCAAACAAACTCAGAATTAGAAATTCCCTTTTTCTGCAATATGCCGTATTTTGATATAATTAAATTCTGACATTAAAGGATGGACTTATATGTCCCTTATAAACACTATTCTATATAAGTCATCCTATAGTGAGGTTTAATGTGTAGGTATAATGACAGGTACCACTGATAGTTATGAACACATACCCCTATTTCACTTATAATATTAACCTATTTTCTCAGAGATCGCTTTAAAACTATGTTTAATGTTTTATATATATAAGGCACTTTTCCAATGAACTATTTTTAGACATAAAGTCCAAATTACAAATTTTAAACTGTTTAAATTTCCCACCAGATTTAATATCATATGAGTCATTAGTAAGTTAATGCACACTTCTGAAATTTATTATATGTATTTGATTTTATAAATAAATATTTAACTTTGCTAAATGTTGAGTGACAATACCACCACAAAGAGAACTTTTAATACCACCTTTATATACAAAAGACTGCAAACTTGAAATTCCACCTTAAACTAAAGAAGGTGTGCCTCCATGAAATTTACCTTGATTACCAAACCAATTAGAATACAAGAAACACCTTTAAAAGGATGCACCTAACCTGTCTGGAGTATCTTGATAAAGCCCCCAGAGTGTGAAACGCGTAGATTTTACTCCAGACTTCGGTACCACAACATTTAAAAACTCCTACAAGCTGCGATCCAGCCCCTCAAGTGGACTCTTTAATTTCCATGATTTAGGAGCAAAAGCCACAAGGAGGACCAAGGATCTGATCAGCTAGAAATTGGAGAACAGTATTTTATTTCTACAACAGTGGATCTCCAACATTGCGCTCATATGTGCAGAAGAAAAGTTTTAACAGTTGCAATTTAAACATCTTGTAAAGGATTACCTACATCTCCACACGCTAACATCCAGCATGCACCGTCACAGCCTATCAAAAGATAGGTGTGACCTCCAACTACCAATCAAAAACGGAGGCTTGTTGTTTTTCATATTAAGCCGCGAAGGAGCAAAACATAGAAGGACGCTCACAGAAGCATAACATCGGCTCAGATACGATTCCCAACGGACACTTGTAAGGTACCTTACAGTTTGCCAAATAACCTTTTAACACATAAGGTGGCTATTTGTTTCAAGCTTTATATTTAAAGACCATCTATTGTTAAGCCATTTGACCTACAGAATCACTTATAGGGAGACGTCCCTATGTTTTATATGTTTTATTTGCAATTTCTTTTATGATTCTTAATGTTATTTATATATGTCGAAAGTTAATCTAGTTCATTAAACAACTTTTATCTACTTATATCATCTTTATTTACGGACATATATACATCACTAACAACTAAGTTATATCCATTACTACTCCCTGAATTTAATTTTTTCACTTAGCCCCACGAAAACTTATTTACACCACTATATCCCTTTAAAATAATATAAAAGACACGCCTCACAGACAGCATCTAAATTGTCTGTATTTACAGACACTTTTATTATTTCAAGGAAAACACTTTCTAATGGTCCACACACTAGGACTCAAATATTAATACCTGATGTCATAGACCCATAGACATCTTTATCTTTCTACCTCTGTTGAATTGAGACAAAACAGATTCACATAAGATAAGACAAGATTCACGTGATACAAATCAGATTCACATAGAATATCCCCTTTTTTCTCACTTAGATAAGACACACTCTGATGGTAGTGTAAATCCTAGCTTAATCTATAAGCGCCAGTGGAAATTTATACTCACACATTCTATCTTAACCTAAACTACTGAGGAGGAGTAGTTTTCCCATCCACCAGGCATTTAGGATTTTCTAGTAAGCACCAACCCTCTTTTCACTATATCATTATTATTATATTTTGTCAGGGTAATCATGCAGGCCATATAGACCTCCCCCGATAGGGGGAGTTACAGGGATTAAAGTGCTAAGAATAGTACTACTTAACACAACCTAGTTACCATGGGTCACAGACCGCATGTTTAATTATTATACTTTGTCAGGGTAATTATATATCTAACAAATCTATCTATTTAACTTCTATCGATTCTATCTAACTATCAATATATGTATATCTATCCTATATATCTATCTATCTATCTTCTATCCGGACTGTTTTGAGACAGCCACTTGTGTTTTTGACAAATTTGAAGTAGGAGGACAGACCAATCACAGGGATTAAACTGCGAAGAATAGTAATACTTAAGAAAACCTAGTTATACCAGAACCACCATGGGTACCAGACCGCATGTTTGGTTGTTATACTTTGTCAGGGTAATCATGCAGGCCATATAGACCTCCCTTGTTAGGGGGAGTAACAGGGATTAAAGTGCTAAGAATAGTACAACTTAACACAACCTAGTTAACACTAGTTCCCAGACCGCATGTCTTATTGTTATATTTTGTTAAGGTAGTCATGCAGGCCATATAGACCTCCCCCGATAGGGGGAGTAACAGGGATTAAAGTGCTTAGAAAAGTACTACTTAATACAACCTAGTTACCATGGGTCCCAGACCGCATGTTTAATAATTATACTTTGTCAGGGTAGTTATATATCTAACAAATCTATCTATTTATCTTCTATCGATTCTATCTAACTATCAATCTATGTATATCTATCTATCCTATCTATCTATCTATCTATCTATCTATCTTCTGTCCGGACTGTTTTGAGACAGCCACTTGTGTTTTTGACAAATTTGAAGTAGGAGGACAGACCAATCACAGGGATTAAACTGTGAAGAATAGTAATACTTAAGAAAACCGAGTTATACCAGTACCACCATGGGCCCCAGACAGCATGTTTTGTTGTTATACTTTGTCAGGGTAATCATGCAGGCCATATAGACCTCCCTTGATAGGAGGAGTTACAGGGATTAAAGTGCTAAGAATAGTACAACTTAACACAACCTAGTTAACATTAACAGTGGTTCCCAGACCGCATGTCTTGTTGTTAGATTTTGTCAGGATAATCAGGCAGGCCATATAGACCTCCCCTGATAGGGGGAGTAACAGGGATTAAAGTGCTAAGAATAGTAAAACTTAACACAACCTAGTTAACAGTGGTTCCCAGATCGCATGTCTTGTTGTTATATTTTGCCAGGATAATCAGCCATGCCATATAGACCTCCCCCGATAGGGGGAGTAACAGGGATTAAAGTGCTAAGAATAGTACTACTTAACACAACCTAGTTACCATGGGTCCCAGACCGCATGTTTTGTTATATACTTTGTCAGGGTAATCATTCAGGCCATATAGTCCTCCCTTGATAGGGGGAGTAACAGGGATTACAGTTCTAAGAATAGTACTACTTAACACAACCTAGTTACCATGGGTCACAGACCGCATGTTTAATTATTATACTTTGTCAGGGTAATTATATATCTAACAAATCTATCTATTTAACTTCTATCGATTCTATCTAACTATCAATATATGTATATCTATCCTATATATCTATCTATCTATCTTCTATCCGGACTGTTTTGAGACAGCCACTTGTGTTTTTGACAAATTTGAAGTAGGAGGACAGACCAATCACAGGGATTAAACTGCGAAGAATAGTAATACTTAAGAAAACCTAGTTATACCAGAACCACCATGGGTACCAGACCGCATGTTTGGTTGTTATACTTTGTCAGGGTAATCATGCAGGCCATATAGACCTCCCTTGTTAGGGGGAGTAACAGGGATTAAAGTGCTAAGAATAGTACAACTTAACACAACCTAGTTAACACTAGTTCCCAGACCGCATGTCTTATTGTTATATTTTGTTAAGGTAGTCATGCAGGCCATATAGACCTCCCCCGATAGGGGGAGTAACAGGGATTAAAGTGCTTAGAAAAGTACTACTTAATACAACCTAGTTACCATGGGTCGCAGACCGCATGTTTAATAATTATACTTTGTCAGGGTAGTTATATATCTAACAAATCTATCTATTTATCTTCTATCGATTCTATCTAACTATCAATCTATGTATATCTATCTATCCTATCTATCTATCTATCTATCTATCTATCTATCTATCTTCTGTCCGGACTGTTTTGAGACAGCCACTTGTGTTTTTGACAAATTTGAAGTAGGAGGACAGACCAATCACAGGGATTAAACTGTGAAGAATAGTAATACTTAAGAAAACCGAGTTATACCAGTACCACCATGGGTCCCAGACAGCATGTTTTGTTGTTATACTTTGTCAGGGTAATCATGCAGGCCATATAGACCTCCCTTGATAGGAGGAGTTACAGGGATTAAAGTGCTAAGAATAGTACAACTTAACACAACCTAGTTAACATTAACAGTGGTTCCCAGACCGCATGTCTTGTTGTTAGATTTTGTCAGGATAATCAGGCAGGCCATATAGACCTCCCCTGATAGGGGGAGTAACAGGGATTAAAGTGCTAAGAATAGTAAAACTTAACACAACCTAGTTAACAGTGGTTCCCAGATCGCATGTCTTGTTGTTATATTTTGCCAGGATAATCAGCCATGCCATATAGACCTCCCCCGATAGGGGGAGTAACAGGGATTAAAGTGCTAAGAATAGTACTACTTAACACAACCTAGTTACCATGGGTCCCAGACCGCATGTTTTGTTATATACTTTGTCAGGGTAATCATTCAGGCCATATAGTCCTCCCTTGATAGGGGGAGTAACAGGGATTACAGTTCTAAGAATAGTACTACTTAACACAACCTAGTTACCATGGGTCCCACACCGCATGTTTTGTTGTTATACTTTGTCAGGGTAATCATGAAGGCCATATAGACCTCCACCGAAAGGGT
The DNA here is from genome assembly GCF_027579735.1 of Bombina bombina. Taxonomy (NCBI): domain Eukaryota; kingdom Metazoa; phylum Chordata; class Amphibia; order Anura; family Bombinatoridae; genus Bombina; species Bombina bombina. Next base: position 528,818,370 of record NC_069499.1, on the reverse strand, counting down.
GAGTAAGAGGGATTAAACTGCTAAGAAAAGTTTTACTTAACACAACCTAGTTACCATGGGTCCCAGACAGCATGTCTTGTTGTTATATTTTGTCAGGGTAATCATGCAGGCCATATAGACCTCCCCCGATAGGAGGAGTTACAGGGATGAAAATGCTAAGAATAGTACTAGTTAACACAACCTAGTTACCATGGGTCTCAGACAGCATGTTTTGTTATTATACTTTGTCAGGGTAATAATGCAGGCCATATAGACCTCCCTTCATAGGGGTAGTAACAGGGATTAAAGTTCTAAGAATAGTACTACTTAACACAACCTAGTTACCATGGGTCCCACACCGCATGTTTTGTTGTTATACTTTGTCAGGGTAATCATGCAGGCCATATAGACCTTCACCAAAAGGGGGAGTAAGAGGGATTAAACTGCTAAGAAAAGTTTTACTTAACACAACCTAGTTACCATGGGTCCCAGACCGCATGTTTTGTTATTATACTTTGTCATGGTAATCATGCAGGCCATATAGACCTCCCCCGATAGGAGGAGTTACAGGGCTGAAAGTGCTAAGAATAGTACTACTTAACACAGTTACCATGGGTGTCAGACCGCATGTTTAATTATTATACTTTGTCAGGGTAATTATATATCTAACAAATCTATCTATTTATCTTCTATCGATTCTATCTAACTATCAATCTATGTATATCTATCCTATCTATCTATCTATCTCGTGTCCGGACAGTTTTGAGACAGCCACTTGTGTTTTTGAAAAATTTGAAGTAGGAGGACAGACCAATCATCTTCTTCCATCTCCCTGTTCCAAAAATGCAGGCCATATAGACCTCCACTGATAGGGGGAGTAACAGGTTGTAGTAAACTGCTAAGAATAGTACTACTTAACACACCACGGGTCCCAGACCGCATGTCTTATTGTTATACTCTGTCAGGGAAATTATATATCTTTAAAATCTATTTATCTATCAAATCGATCTAACTATCAAACGTATCTATCAAATGTATATTGCATCTATTGATCGATGTAATTCATATCTATAGAATGTATATTACATCTTTTGATTGATGTAATTCATATCTATCAAATGTATATTGCATCTTTGGATCGATAACATTCGTATCTATCAAATGGATATTGCATCTATTGATCGATGTAATTCGTATCTATCAAATGTATATTGCATCTATTGATCTATGTAATTTGTATCGATCATATGTATATTGCATCGATTGAGCTATGTAATCTATGTATCTATCTATCAAATCTATCTCGTGGTTGTGCAAATGGACTGTTTGCGGTTGTTTGCGGTGCGTTACACTTGGAGTTTGGTCTGTCACTGTGAAGCGGGCGTAACCCTTACACTACCTGATCGATACGACATCATAACTGATGTTTTAAAGCACGTTATTGCAAGCAATTTAGGAATGTTAGGTGATTTAGGCCCTTTATGGGTTAAAAGCAGACTCTGCATCAACTATGTAATTTTCCATGGGAGTTTTGACATGGATCCCCCTCCAGCATGCCACAGTCCAGGTGTTAGTCCCCTTGAAACAACTTTTCCATCACTATTGTGGCCAGAAAGAGTCCTTGTAGGTTTTAAAGTTCGCCTGCCTATTGAAGTTAATGGCGGTTCGCGCGGTTCGCCGGTTCGCGAACAATAGCGGAAGTTTGAGTCTGCAGTTCGCGAACCGAAATTTTTAAGTTCGCGACATCACTATAGACTAACAGTTAATTAAAGGTTTTTCCTTTCAAATATCACGGTTGTTTAACTTGTGCTCCATGTCTATGAGTAAGCGCCCTGTTGCGGTGTGAAACGCGTAAGCCAGCTGAACTCTCTTCTTTGTGTTTGACGATTTTTTAATGATGGAATAAATACTTTTTCACTGTTGCTCTGTAGCGGCATTTTTTGTTTCCTTTAGATTGTTGCAGTCAGTCCACTGCTGTTTTTGCTGGCTCCACGCAGCCCCTGCTAGCTTTTGACCCATTTTTGTGTGTTCTCCCTTCCTGGAGCTTTCTTGTAGCAGTATTTTCTCCCCTATTACAGTGGCAATTGTCTACCTTCTTAACCATGGTGTGCACAAGTACTCACCAATGAGTCACCCATGGGGAAACTGTCTGTCCTCAAACTGCCGCCAGAGTGACGACTGCCTGAGGATATGGGCATCATGACTGCCCTCCCCAAAATTCGCAAACACAATGCACGTTCAAACTATGAAAGTGTTTGCGATCTCTGTAGGGTCCCTCATTTGCTGAAGCCCGCAAAGCAATATGGGTGCAATCTATTGCTCCCAAAAAATTCAGCATTTCAGCTATTGCATAGAATTCCCTCTTGAGTCGCCTCCATTAGTCCTCATTTTGAGGGAATCCTACGTAAATCCTACTAATTCTTATCATGGCATACAGAAACTTGTCAAAAACTACAGAGAAGGTACCCTGGGACAACCCAGAAATGTACCCCTCTCCAGATTTAAAGCTTCCAGACACCAGGACATGTATGCAGCATAGCATCTTGGACATGCCAGGGATTGCAGTCTGCATACATCTGCGTGGCTCCAGATAAGGCTCCAGTACATCATATAGGCTCAAGAGCTGCTGTCTATTGAGCCTATACTTGTCGAAAACCTCAAAGTCGCTCATGTTATCCAAGGTGAGCCTCACCCAGTGAACACAAGGACCCCTAGTCAGTCATTCCCCACGCCTCTCTTGGAGATGCCGAGCCTGCCTGATTCTGTTGTACAAAACTTATCCAACAGCACCTACACACTCTAACTGGGGGTTATCCATATTTGCAAAGCCAAGCAGCACAAAGCCAAACAGCAGAGCAAACACACAAGGAGTAACAAGGTATGCAAACACACAAAAGCGATTTGATACAATGTCGATCACAAAGGATGCTTTGGCCATGGTGTTTGGGGGATTTATAGTGCAAAATATCCAATGGTAGCGTGTTCGTAATGATGATTGTATATACTTGATTATATCTGAGCAGCATGAATGCTTTCAAAGTGGGCGTTTTTTTTATTGTTAAAATTTTGTTTTTCCCCAATAAATCGTAACGTGAAAGTGCAAAATCTAACATATACAGTGCATCTTCATGATGTTTATATGCGTAACAAATACTTAGTAAACGCGATGTTATGTTAAAAACCATACGTTCACGCTAACTTTATTGAAAGTGCATACTTGTGCATAGACATGGCATAGAATCTGTTTGATCAATGTTGCTGAAATATTGTTGCAAAACCATAAAGTAACGGCTGACATTTATAATATTATATATATAAGTGATTGTCAAGATCTCAACATTTTATGTGTCCCATTGAAATCACAATAATAATGAAGATCTTCCAAACCTCTAGTCTACGTATATATAATATTGAGTGAAAAACTGATGAAAAGGGCGGTAAAGTCCTAATGCTGGAATCTGTATGGTTGAAACTTAGAATGATGTAATCATATTACTTACATGCCTGTCTAGTTTCCAAATCTTCGTTCTCTTGTTGTAGTTTGCAGAAAAAAAGGGGGGTAAATAAAAAAGTGCTAGAGTTAATAGCCCCTAAGCCTCTAATTCCTATTATCTTCTTCCTAGATAGTGAATAATTTGAAGGAGATGGGGAGGTGGAAATGAGGCGCTAGAGATAGCACTAGGGGTTAAAAGTACTATGGATAAAGTGATATCTTACTTATTATTATAATAATCTGATGTGATTTCAACATCTACAAGCCTTTAACTCTCTAAATACACACTAATATAATAGTAAGATATCACTTTATCCATAGTACTTTTAACCCCTAGTGCTATCTCTAGCGCCTCATTTCCACCTCCCCATCTCCTTGTTGTAGTTTGCAACATTCTTATTGTGTGATGATTAAAAAGATAAATGTGTGCTTTGTTGTTGTGTGATGTGTGTTATGTACATATATGTTTGTATTGTGATTCTCTCCCACATATGTTCATCTATATAAAGCAGGATAGCATTGTTGTTCCTTCCAAAAAAGCGACAAATAGAATATTTTCTAATGATATCTTATAATGATACAGAATTCCTAATGGTATATTATGTTTAAATTGTGATGTTAAAGGGACACTAAATCCATCATTTATATTTCATAATTCAAAGAGAGAAACCAATGTTAAACAGACTTCCAATGTACTTCTATGACGTAAATGTGTTCATTGTTTATATATATAGTTTGTTGAATGAATAGCAATGCACATGTGTGATTCAATGACAGAAGGCATGTATGTGCAGCCAGCAATCATCATCTGCTGATCCTATCTAGATATACTGTTCATCAAAGCATATTAATAGAATAAATTAAATTAAATAATAGACGTAAATGAGACAAGTGTTTAAAATTGACTACTGTTTCTGAATAATGAAATGTAAAAAAGTATTTTTTATGTCTGTTTAAATATGTGTTAATTCTTGAGACTGATTTTGTATTGGTGATGATACAATTGTTTGTGATTTATAGTTGATGTAATGTAATTTCATAAAAGATTTTGATGTGGTACTGATGTTCACACATGTAAAACACATAACTCCAGTGTCAAATAGTATATTTCGTGATCAATTTGTCATTGTGGGACCTACGCAAGAATTAATTAATTAGTCCAACAATTATTACGCTGCCATTACAAGTTTTAAAAGAGAAAAATATTGCGTGCCTTACAGAAAGAGGCTGGCGCCGTGCACAAGCACATATTCCCCATAGAAGTCAATGGAGGCTAGAAATTGAAAGAAAAAACTTCCAACACTTCTGTTGAGCGTAAAGTGAGTGACGTCATGTCATTCTGTGAAAAAGTACCTGAAATAGTGATAATTTCATATTTAAACAATGTTGTGTGCACGTAATGTGCTGTAATTGTTTGTATGTATCGATTTCTGTATGTATGTGATGACATTTGTATGTAGATGCAGCTAAATGAGAGTAAGTTCATGTATGTCTATGTAAGTCAATGTAAAATGGGTTTGTGTGCATATTTGTTTCTAACACCCGAGATCTAGTATATTTTATCCGTTATATATATATATTTTTTTATTTAAAAAAAATAAATAAAAAAATTGTAGAGTATTTGTATGAGTGTAAGTGTATAATATTTTTGAAGTGATTTGTGAATGTTTTTGGTTGCGATATATCATTAACTACTGGTTTTGGATAGCGTTTTGGATTTGAGCATAGATGGGGATTTTTGTGGTGCTACGGAGGTTTTTTGAAACTTGTAATGGCTGCCTTAGGGAAAATTATGCGTTATGGGCCATAACGCTACTATTTGACTCTTAACACTCAACTCGTAATCTAGCTGATAGTAAATAATGGTAAATAGTATCTGTTGGATACAACTATCAAACTGAAACACTCATTATATGATTATAAAAATAAATTACACAAAAATATCTTCAGAGCTTTATTTGTTATAGATTTATGTCCAGTTACAAATATGCTGAAGGTAAATTAAATAGATATTGAGTGAGATACTTTATTAAACATTTTGATAAAAATCTTGCACTCTCCTGAATGAGCTGACTCTTGGAGTAAGAGCTCCCCAGTCAGTGTATCTTCTATATTCAGCAGGTCTTAAATAATATTGACGTCCTCTGAAATTTTGCTGATCATAGAAGACCCAGTGTCCTTCAAGTACATTGCAAGAGTAGATATCACGGAAGTTAAATTCTGTAAAGACATTTGGACAGTCTTCAGTAAACTCCATCATTTGACCTCGAAAGTCTTCCTTCTCATAGACTCTGATCCTGAAGGAGCCTCTTTCCTGTAATATATAACAACATTAGAACATATAAAATAAGTTTTCAAAGTCTACTGCAGTGTTTATCAACTATAGCAATGGAATACCCAAACACACAAAGACACAAACACACACACAATAAGCAAAATATTTGATTTTATTTATTATTGATTTGTCTGAGGTGTCATAAGGTGTATAATATAAAAATATTGTATTTTAAAAGAATTCCGAGGGTGTGAAAAAATCCAATGGTGTTGGGCATAATAGATTTTAAAACTTTCTTTCGCTTTTATATTGTTTATCCAGCTAGAATCTTGCACCAGTTGCTATCTCTTGGGTACATTAACACATTTGAGTTTATCCTAATTTTAACTAAACTTTTAAAACATGATCCATGTATTTTTTTGTTTCATTTTGCAGCATAACTACCAAAGTTGATTTAGAGTACTATAACTAACCAAACAATAATAGCACATCAAGGATATATTTTATTCTTCTATTCAGCAACCATTCTGTTCTATTATATTGTGGCCAATAATTAATTAAATAATTCATTCATTCATTCATTCATTAACCTCTTAACCAAATATAATGTATGTATACGTAAAGTTACATCCCAGATCTGTAGTTTCTGAGCGCCAGGCATCTGGAGGGAGCAGGGAGGGAGTGGGATGGGAAGCTCACTACAGAATGAAAGGTGGGGTGGGGGTCCTTAGCTAACGATCACCAGAGGGGGGGTACAGTATACTACAGAAACATTTAAAACAAAAGAAAAAAGCAAAGCAAATATATAATTATTTATGGGTACTGGCAGACAGCTGCCAGTACTAAAGATGGCCACAATACGTGGAAGGGGGAGACATAGAGAGCTATTTGGAGGGATCAAGGAGATAGGAGGATTGAGGATGATCACTACGCTACAGAAAAAAAATAAAAATAAAAAAAAATAAACTGCATACTGGTAGACTCTCTGCCAGTACCTAAGATGGGGGTGACCAATAATGGATGAGGGAGGTAAGGGAGCTGTTTGGGAGGGACCAGTTAGGGATCAGAGGGTGGGAGGTGTCAAGTATTAGTGTAATCTCTACACTAATGCTAAAATTAATTGATTAACAAGCACCCTGATTAACACCTTCACTGCCGGGAATAATAGAAGTGTGGTGCACAGCTGCAATTAGTGGCATTCTAATTACCAAAAACCAACAAAAGGGATCCCAGAGAAGCTTTTATAATTATTTGTGTCATGATTGCAAATTGTAAATAAATTCAGTGAAAAACCCAAAGTTTATGAAAAATTTAACAATTTTTTTTTTACATATACCATCGCATTTTGCTGTGAAATGGTGGCATGAAATAAACCAAAACAGGCCTAGATAAATAAATTGGGTTGTCTACTTAAAAATATATATAGTTGTGACAGGTAAAAACAAACAAACAAGGCTCTATTTTGTTTAAATTGAGTGATAGCAAAAATGCTATGGGCAAGTACTTCTCTTAAATTCCTGGTAGCGAAGGGGTTAATTCATAACTATCTATCATTCTGTCTATTCATTTATATCTGTAATATACAATGTTTTTGCTTATTTTTATGATTATACATAAATGAAATTGTGTTCTTACTTTTAATACTCAGAATTTACGGATGGTTTCTTGTTTTAGCACAAAGGGCAAGATTAACGCTTATGCTCAAGCTTTAATTGCACTAGAAGTAATTTTTTTGCTCCCGTTGGGTTGCACTCGTATTATGAGTTGAAAGTAAATAGTTATCTCTCTTGTGCTACCCTGAAGCATGCAAAAAGCCGAACTTAAAATATCGCTCACCCGATAACTTATTTCCCCATAGAAGTCAATGGAGCAAAAAAAGTGGAAAAAACACCCTACTCACACGCAAACACGATCACATATTCTCATGTGCGCTAACCCGACATAAAAATATGAATATTTCACATTCCAATGTTCGTCACATACAAGAATATGTTCTATGTATTGATAAATAAATATTTCTACATATATCTACTGGTATTTTGATACACTATATCTATACCTTTATATATAGATGATTAAATATAGGTATATATATATATATATATATATATTATCTCACAAAAGTGAGTACACCCCTCACATTTATGTAAATATGTATGTATATTTTATGTATATCTTTTCATGTGACAACATTGAAGAAATGTCACTTTGCTAAAATGTAAAGCAGTAAGTGTACAGTCTGTTTAACAGTGTAACTTTGCTGTCCCCTCAAAATAACTCAACACATAGCCATTAATGTCTAAACAGTTGACAACAAAAATGACTACACCCCTAAGTGGAAATGTCCAAATTGGGCAGGTGTGTTAAATTTGGTGCTATCTCTCACACACTCTCTCATACTGGTCACTGGAAGTTCAACATGGCACCTCATGGCAAAGAACTCTCTGAGGATCTGAAACAAATAATTGTTGCTCTACATAAAGATGGCCTAGGCTATTAGAAGATTGCCAAGACCCTGAAACTGAGCTGCAGCATGGTGAGCAAGACCATACAGTGGTTTCACAGGACAGGTGCCACTCAGAACAGGCCTTGCCATGGTCGACCAAAGAAGTTTAGTGCACATGCTCAGCGTCATATCCAGAGGTTGTCTTTGGGAAATAGACGTATGAGTGCTGCCAGCATTGCTGCATAGGTTGAAGGGGTGGGGGTGTCAGGCTGTCAGTGCTCAGACCATACGCCACACACTACATCAAATTGGTCTGCATGACTGTTATCCCAGAAGGAAGCCTCTTTTAAAGATGATGCACAGGAAAGGCCACAAACAGTTTGCTGAAGACAAGCAGACTAAGGACATGGATTACTGGAACCATGACCTGTGGTCCGATGAGACCAAGATAAACTTATTTGGCTCAGATGGTGTCAAGTGTGTGTGGCGGCAACCAGGTGAGGAGTACAAAGACAAGTGTGTCATGCCTACAGTCAAGCATGGTGGTGGGAGTGTCATAGTCTGGGCCTGCATAAGTGCTGCCGGCACTGGGGAGCTACAGTTCATTGAAGGAACCATGAATGCCAACATGTAGTGTGACATACTGAAGCAGAGCATGATCCCTTCCTATCAGAGACTGGGCTTCAGGGCAGTATTCCAACATGATAATGACCCCAAAACACACCTCCAAGACGACCACTGCCTTGCTAAAGAAGCTGAGGGTAAAGGTGATGGACTGGCCAAGCATGTATCCAGACCTAAACCTTATTGAGCATCTGTGGGTTGTCCTCAAACAGAAGGTGGGGGGCTCAAGGTCTCTAACATCCACCAGCTCTGTGATGTCGTCATGGAGGAGTGGAAGAGGACTCCAATGGCAACCTGTGAAGCTCTGGTGAACTCCATGTTAAGGCAGTGCTTGAAAATAATGGTGACCACACAAAATATTGACACTTTGGGCCCAATTTAGACATTTTCACTTAGGGGTGTACTCACTTTTGTTGCCAACGGTTTAAACATTAAAGGCTGTGTGTTGAGTTATTTTGAGGGGAGAGCAAATTTACACTGTTATACAGGCTGTACACTCACTACTTTACATTGTAGCAAAGTGTAATTTCTTCAGTGTTGTCACATGAAAAAATATAATAAAATATTTACAAAAATGTGAGGAGTGTACTCACTTTTGTTAGATACTGTATATATATATATATATACAGGGAGTGCAGAATTATTAGGCAAATGAGTATTTTGACCACATCATCCTCTTTATGCATGTTGTCTTACTCCAAGCTGTATAGGCTCGAAAGCCTACTACCAATTAAGCATATTAGGTGATGTGCATCTCTGTAATGAGAAGGGGTGTGGTCTAATGACATCAACACCCTATATCAGGTGTGCATAATTATTAGGCAACTTCCTTTCCTTTGGCAAAATTGGTCAAAAGAAGCACTTGACAGGCTCAGAAAAGTCAAAAATAGTGAGATATCTTGCAGAGGGATGCAGCACTCTTAAAATTGCAAAGCTTCTGAAGCGTGATCATCGAACAATCAAGCGTTTCATTCAAAATAGTCAACAGGGTTGCAAGAAGCGTGTGGAAAAACCAAGGCGCAAAATAACTGCCCATGAACTGAGAAAAGTCAAGCATGCAGCTGCCAAGATGCCACTTGCCACCAGTTTGTCCATATTTCAGAGCTGCAACATCACTGGAGTGCCCAAAAGCACAAGGTGTGCAATACTCAGAGACATGGCCAAGGTAAGAAAGGCTGAAAGACGACCACCGCTGAACAAGACACACAAGCTGAAACGTCAAGACTGGGCCAATAAATATCTCAAGACTGATTTTTCTAAGGTTTTATGGACTGATGAAATGAGAGTGAGTCTTGATGGGCCAGATGGATGGGCCCGTGGCTGGATTGGTAAAGGGCAGAGAGCTCCAGTCTGACTCAGACGCCAGCAAGGTGGAGGTGGAGTACTGGTTTGGGCTGGTATCATCAAAGATGAGCTTGTGGGGCCTTTTCGGGTTGAGGATGGAATCAAGCTAAACTCCCAGTCCTACTGCCAGTTTCTGGAAGACACCTTCTTCAAGCAGTGGTACAGGAAGAAGTCTGCATCCTTCAAGAAAAACATGATTTTCATGCAGGACAATGCTCCATCACACGCGTCCAAGTACTCCACAGCGTGGCTGGCAAGAAAGGGTATAAAAGAAGAAAATCTAATGACATGGCCTCCTTGTTCACCTGATCTGAACCCCATTGAGAACCTGTGGTCCATCATCAAATGTGAGATTTACAAGGAGGGAAAACAGTACACCTCTCTGAACAGTGTCTGGGAGGCTGTGGTTGCTGCTGCACGCAATGTTGATGGTGAACAGATCAAAACACTGACAGAATCCATGGATGGCAGGCTTTTGAGTGTCCTTGCAAAGAAAGGTGGCTATATTGGTTACTGATTTGTTTTTGTTTTGTTTTTGAATGTCAGAAATGTATATTTGTGAAGGTTGAGATGTTATATTGGTTTCACTGGTAAAAATAAATAATTGAAATGGGTATATATTTGTTTTTTGTTAAGTTGCCTAATAATTATGCACAGTAATAGTCACCTGCACACACAGATATCCCCCTAAAATAGCTATAATTAAAAACAAACTAAAAACTACTTCCAAAACTATTCAGCTTTGATATTAATGAGTTTTTTGGGTTCATTGAGAACATGGTTGTTGTTCAATATTAAAATTAATCCTCAAAAATACAACTTGCCTAATAATTCTGCACTCCCTGTATATATATATATATATATATATATATATATATATACACACACACAAAGTCCAAATAGCTGATCGACCCACCTACTGGCAACTACCTTGGTGCAAATATGTAAATAATATCTACAAATGAAATGCACTCATGGGACCTTTTGGGTTAAAAAATCCAAAATTTTAATTAACGTTTCCGAGATGTACAACTACCCTGGTGAAGGGGATTTGTACATCTCCGAAAAGTTAATTAAAATTTTGGATTTTTTCACCCAAAAGGTCCTGTGAGTGAATTTCATGTGGATATATATATATATATTTATATTTATATTTATAGGAATATATATTTAGAAATATTAAAACATATTCTGCTATGTGCAGAACAATAGAATGTAAAATATTTACAGTAAATACACACTATAACACGTTATTTGATGTGAATGTTGCATAAATATGATTTACATGTTATCATCCACGTAACTGCACAGGGTTCAAAGGCACCTATATATATCTATATATGTATACATATGCTTGGATGTGTTTATATGTGTATATATGTCTGTAAATACATATATACACATATAAATACATAAATGCATATGTATACACATATAAACATATACATACTGTATACATACATATACATCTTTAGAAATGTATATATATGTATGTCTATGTTAAAACCCTTTGCCTACCTTTTTCTAACACCTGAGACCTCATATTGTTAAACCCTTATAAGTTTTTTTGTAATATATATTATTAATAACTTATATTAGATAGTGTTATTATGAGTGTAATGGTACTTTGTAATGTATTTATGATGTGTTTTGTGACAACTTTTGTTTTCCGAAACAGTTTACAACAGCTCTGAGGACACGCTAACCCCTGACAAGCGTTAACTTGAAATTCTCTCAAGTGATCCTGTTTACTTTCAGCTTGTTATACAAGTGCAATTTAACCCGTGCGCAAACAAACACGAAAACACGTAATATGGCCCAAATTATTTTAGGATCTTAAGATGATAACATATGTAGTACCTGAGGGATCAGTCGACAAGAACGAATTGAATCATTGAAACCCAACCAATGCTGAAAGTCAGGATACTCTCCTCTTCTCAAAAAGTATTGACGTCCTCTGTAATTAGAATTCTCATAGAGCATCCAGTTTCCATTTTCCACACGGATGGAGTTGCAACGGTTAAAGTAGGAGTGCAGGTCAGAACAGTCAGACCTGCACTCATAGGAACGTCCTTGGTAGTTCTTGTCCTCGTAGAATATAATCTATTGTCAAATGTACAGAAAGTATATTTAAAATTAAACATACCATATTTCAGAAATAATCTGTAATAAAATTAATCTAAAAACATTTTTCTTACACTGCTTGAAAAAATATTAATAGGAAAAATATAAATCTGTATAAATGGATACAAAGAAAATACACTGTTATAGTACAATTAAATCCACAATGTAGATTGTTTTAGCCAGTAGATTACATGGTTATATTTAAAGGGATAGTCTAGTCAAAATTAAACTTTCATGATTCAGCTAGAGCATGCAATTTTAAGCAACTTTCTAATTTACTCCTATTATCAATTTTCATTGTTCTCTTGGTATCTTTATTTGAAAAGGCAAGAATATAAGCATAGGAGCCGGCCCATTTTTTATTTACAACCTGGATAGCACTTTCTGATTGGTGTTTAAATGTAGCCACCAATTAGCAAGCGCTACCCAGGTGCTAAACCAAAAACGGGCACCTAAGTTTACATTCAAATAAAGATACCAAGAGAATTAAGTACAATTGATAATAGGAGTAAATTAGAAAGTTGCTTAAAATTGCATTCTCTATTTGAATCAATTTAATTTGGACTAGACTGTCCCTTAATATCCCTGTTTCCTTTAAGCTTTTATGGCCTTAGTATAAAAAAGTGGTATATTTTGTACAGCAATTGTAGACAAATATATTCAATACATACATAAGTTCTGATTGACAAAGTATCAGTATATCCACAATGATTCAAGAATATGAAACAGTATTAGTTTTATGGATTAAAATCTACTGCATTTTAGTCTAAAACACTATACAACATTTTATGATATCTCACCTTTCCCATTTTAGAAGAGTGTTCAGAAGCTGATGCTTTCAATTTGCAGAACAGCTTTTTATTGACGCTATTAGTGCTGGGTTTGCATATGGTAAACAAAGAACAGCTATTTTCTGTCCATTAAGGGGAATTATATATATACATACTATTTTACTGGTATGAAATGGAATGTTCTTTTTTACCTTTAAAACCTATGCATTTTTGTGTTTAATGATTGTAAGCACAGCAGGGTAAATGAATGGAGATAAAAAGGGTTATTGTGTCCCGACTATAACAATAAAACTCCCCCAGAAAAATGTGCTGTAATCTGTTAAATACAAAGGTCTAGATCTTGTGTGATCCTTTATATTAGCTCTGCTATGAAAAATCAAATCAAAGCATCTGTAAAAATGTTTATTTGAATTTGGTGTCTCATGATGTGTTATTCACCAGACCCAGACTTTTGAACTTTCAGTGTTAGTGATACAAGTTTGATAACTACAACATTCTTTTACTTCAGCCATTCTACAAGTGCTGCTTATGTAGGTTTCTTTTTATCAGTGTCTCTCATGCTATAATATGCTATTGGATTTATTTAGTAATCTAATCAAACGTTCACACTAACCACTATAACACTGGTGTCTATATTGCATATGCAACTGTGCTATAGTCCATTTAATTACCATAAGCACAACTTGCCCTACATAAAGAAAGTTAAACAGCAGTAGTCCTAGCCCCCAATCCACAATTAATCCTAACAGCAACCACCATGTGTTTGGCTCTATCCCCCCTACAAATTATTCTCATATCTGCAAAATCCCTCTCTATATTATTCACCCACTGGCCAGGTTACCTCAACATGTTGCTCTTAATTAAACCAAACACCTAATCCTCCTCTAACTTAAAGGGACACTGAACCCACATTTGTTTCTTTTGTGATTCAGATAGAGCATGACATTTTAAGCAACTTTCTAATTTACTCTTGTTATCAAATTTTCTTCATTCTCTTGGTATCTTTATTTGAAATGCAAGAATGTAAGATTAGATGCTGGCCCATTTTTGGTGAACAACCTGGGTTGTTTTTGCTGATTGGTGGATAAATTCATCCACCATAAAAGTGCTGTCCAGGGTTATGAACCAATAAAAAAGCTTAGATACCGTCTTTTTCAAATAAAGATAGCAACAAAACGAAGAAAAATTGATAATAGGAGTAAATAAGAAAGTTGCTTAAAATGTCATGCTCTATCTGAATCACCTTTAAGCCTGTGAAGCTACTGAAAAATTTCAACTCACCTATACATTTTTACTAAACTGGCCTAGTTGAAAAATCTTCACTCTTCAGCTTCTAAACCAGCAGCAACAGGCTTTTGTCTTCTTTATCCTCACTACATTTTTGTAGTTCAAAGGGGTTCCCTCCTATATTTGAACCATTTTTGAATCCTGGTTGGTTAATTAATTTTATATGTGTAGGCTGTCAAAACGGAGCTTGCTCACTTTTTTCTGACATTAACCCCTTAATGACCACAATGTACCCTGTATGTCACTGGTCATTAAGGGTTTTTTCAGGACATAATAGCACAAGTCTAGCAAGAAGACGCTATTAATACCCTCCCTCCAGCAGGCTTTGTGGAATAGAGCAGTCTCAATGCTGGTGGCAAGACCGTGCTAAAAAACAATCAAGTCCCAAAAAAAGGCCAGCGACATACAGGGTACGTCGCTGGTCCTTAAGGGGTTAAAGAAAAAGGAACAATATGGAGGGTATACTAGTGTAGCTCTCCAATTACAAATGTATGAGTGCATCATTTGAGATCAAGAACAATGTTCCCTCTAATTTTTTTCATTGTGTGCAATTTTTTTTTTCTGTGTGCGGGCTTTATACCTCTTGGGCGCGATCCGATATAGATCGCAGTTTGCGGCGCAAGCGAGGGAACCGGCGTTGCCCGCAGTTTCAGCTCGCAACTCGAGCTATCCTATATAAGTCGCCGTCAGATGCTAACGTGCCGTAAGTCTGACAAACCAGCGATGTCCAGAAATCTGCGCAAGTACAAATTTCTGGCGTCGCCAGTGACTTGCGGCACGTTAGAAACTGCCGGCGCCTATAAAACCTGACTAAAGTCTAAAACACCCGCACTGTCTAACACGCCTCCCTAACATAGCCCGACAAGTCTAACACGCCTCCCTAACAAAGCCCGACACGTCTAACCCTCTATCCGCTATCCCCCCTCACTATCCTAACAATAAAAAAGCTATTAACCCCTAAACCGCCGCTCCCGTACCCCGCCGCCAGCTGTATTATATCTATAACCCCCTAAAGTGAGCCCCTAACACCGCCGCCATCTATATTAAAATTATTAACCCCTAATGTAAGCCCCTTACACCGCCGCCATCTCTATTAAAATGATTAACCCCTAATTTAATCTACCTACCCCGCCGCTAGCTATATTATCTATATTAACCCTAAGTATATTATAGTTAATATAGGTATTACATTATATATATTAACTATATTAACCCTAATTATATTAGGGTTAATATAGTTAATATAGTTACTATAGTATTTATATTAACTATATTAACTCTATCTAACCCTAACACCCCTAACTAAATTTATATTAAATTAATCTAATTCATTTATAAACTAAAATGTTCCTATTTAAATCTAAATACTTACCTATAAAATAAACCCTAAGATAGCTACAATATTATTTAATTTATTGATAGTGTAGGTGTATTTGTAACTTAGGTTAGGATTTATTTTACAGGTAATTGGGTAATTATTTTAACTAGGTAGATATTAAATAGTTAATAACTATTTAATAGCTATTATACCTAGTTAAAATAATTAACAATTTACCTGTAAAATAAATATTAACCCTAACATAGCTACAATGTAATTATTAATTATATTGTAGCTATCTTAGGGTTTATTTTATAGGTAAGTATTTAGATTTAAATAGGAATATTTTAGTTTATAAATGAATTAGATTAATTTAATATAAATTTAGTTAGGGGTGTTAGGGTTAGATAGAGTTAATATAGTTAATATAAATACTATAGTAACTATATTAACTATATTAACCCTAATATAATTAGGGTTAATATAGTTAATATATATAATGTAATACCTATATTAACTATAATATACTTAGGGTTAATATAGATAATATAGCTGGCGGCGGGGTAGGTAGATTAAATAAGGGGTTAATCATTTTAATAGAGATGGCGGCGGTGTAAGTGGCTTACATTAGGGGTTAATAATATTAATATAGCTGGCGGCGGTATAGGGGGATTAGATTAGGGGTTAATAATTTTTATATAGGTGGCGGCGGTGTAAGGGGTCAGATTAGGGGATAGATAAGGTAGATGACAGCGGTGTAAGGGGTTCTAATTAGGGGATAGATAAGGTATATGGCGGCGGTTTTAGGGGCTCACAGTAGGGGGTTAGTTTATGTAGATGGCGGCGGGGTCCGGGAGCGGCGGTTTAGGGGTTAATAACTTTATTAGGGATTTCGGGGGGGGGGTCGCGGTTGACAGGTAGATAGACATTGCGCATGCGTTAGGTGTTAGGTTTATTTTAGAAGATCGCGGTTGACAGGGAGATAGACATTGCGCATGCGTTAGGTGTTAGGTTTATTTTAGCAGCCAGTTTAGGGAGTTACGGGGCTCCAATAGTCAGCGTAAGGCTTCTTACGGCTGCTTTTTGTGGCGAGGTGAAAATGGAGTAAGTTTTCTCCATTTTCGACACGTAAGTCCTTACGCTGCATATTGGATACCAAACTGCGCTGGTTTGGTATACCTGCCTATAGCCCAAAAAACTACGGGCGACGGCAGAAATATACGCGCGTAACTTCTAGGTTACGCCGTATATGTGATACCAAACCAGCGTAAATATTGGCGTCGCCGGCTTTTACGGGCGACGATTTATATTGGATCGACCCCCTTGTGTGTGGCATTGAGCACAGACACACACACATATATATATATACACATACACACACGTATATATTTGTGTATTTATATATATATATATATATATATTTGTGTGTGACTGTGTATACTGTATATATATATATATATATATATACATACACACACACATATACACATATATATACATATATACACATACACACACGTATATATATTTGTGTATTTATATATATATATATATATATATATATATATATATGTGTGTGACTGTGTATACTGTATATATATATATATATATATGTGTGTATATATATATATATATATATATACACACACACATATAAATATATATATATATACAGTATATATAAATATATATTTATATAAATGTTTAAAACACACACACATAGCTAAGCAATACTGATTACATACACCCTCATGCAAAAGCAGTAATATCATTACACAGACTACAGATATTATTGTTCAAACTGTCAGCTTGTGACACAGAGAAGCCTCAGGGGTCAATTTATCAAGCTCCATACGGAGCTTGATGCCCCGTGTTTCCCCCGGAAGGCTCGCCGGAAACAGATGTGATGAAGCAGCAGTCTAAAGAGCGCTGCTCCATAACCTGTCCGCCTGCCCTGAGGCGGCAGACAGAAATAAACCAGATTGAATACGATCGGGTTGATTGACAACCCCTGCTAGCGGCTGATTGGCTGTGAATCTGCAGTTCACAAGAACTGCTGGTGCAATGATAAATGCCAACAGCGTATGCTATCGGCATTTATCGATGTGCAGGGGACATGAAACGCCACATCGTATTATGTCCGCTTGCACTTTAATAAACTGACCCTTATGTCTCCTGCATAGCCTCCTCAGATGCCTAGACCAGCTTGTGAGCATTATTTAACCCCATGCCTGCCAAAAACGGCAACAGTGAGTCCATTGTAAATGAATACACTGCAATCCTCTTTGGTAGCCAAGCAGTTAAATAGTGATCTACATGTTTTTTTTTTTTTTTTTTGGTTCAAAGAATCCTGTATTGGAAAAAAAAAGCTTCTACTGTTGCTCGAATAAGTTTTATGAGCATTGTACACTTTTATTCATGACTGTGTGGATTTATGCTTAACCTCTAACTTTCAGATGTCACAAACTGTAAAACTTATGGCATGTGAGGAAGATCTCCAGCCCAGTGTCTGCTGTACGGAGGAGGGCTGCACTTCTTCCTCTGGCATTCTTTGCTTCATTGGAAGTGCTTATTGCTTGCTGCCCTCTGTGTTTGAATTCTCCAAGTCTTTGACAGTGCTGTGGGATTTATGCACACAGCTGTCAGTCAGCTTAGGCCCTTCCCCCTCAGTGTAGCACAGGAAATAGATCAAGCTGTGCTGTCATGCCGTTTTCCTGGAGGCCATCAGTAATTAAATAATTAAAAAAATTAACTTTCCACATTCCTCCTGTGTTTTGCTCAGTCTGATGTACGGCCTGCGCTACACAGAGAGGGAAGGTGAGTGGCCGCGCTGCCACGCACCTTAGAGGGAACATTCCCTCACACATATCTTCAAGTTCACAACCAGTACCCCCACTATTATGGCATATTTAATTCAGGTCAACCATGGGACAACCTGAGCATTAGATTGCCATATTGTACAGGTCTCATACTGAGGATAGGGTCAATCTTCTGCAATGGTAGATGCTCTATTTCTCTAACCCCACTCCATTTCTTACCCTTAAGCGTTTTTCAAGTATATTAGAGATAATAAAGAACCTTAAAATAATACTGATATAGGTTTTGAATAGTCACTTTTTAAAGGATGTTAAGGGTTAATAAGTAATTAAGGTGAAAGGGGTGTGTTTTCACCGTATATAAGCACCCATGTATGTATTAACATCTAAGAGTCACTGACAAAGTATGTTATGTATGATGAAACGCGTTTGACTCATTTCTTCACTGTTCACTTTTTTGCTATACAATGTTTTTATGCATTGAATAAATAGACTTGCTTTACCATCTATTACAGATTAAGTCAAAGTCTTTCATCTTTTCGTGTGTGGAGATCTTCTTTGGAAGTGTGGCTGCTTATACTGAGGATAGATGGGTAAAAATAAAACCATGTTCTTCCTATGCCACACCCAGTCCAATCTGATTACTTTCAAGAGATTTTTGATTCTATAGATGCATCTCATCAATAGTACTTTGGGTAGTGGTGCGTAGTTCTAGCAGAAGATAAGCAATCACTTTTTGAGGAATTTACTGGAGCATGGAGTTTTCATGCTTTCAGATCATCACCTATTCTTTGTTGCAGATATATCACATCTTCTCATGAATATATTTTGGTGCTCATAATTATTGTTATTGTTTATTTATAAAGGGCCAACATATTATGCAGAGCTGTAACATTAAAGTATACAGTTGTGGAGCACAATAATCAGAAGAGATTTACATACATTGTAAAGTGTAGGGTGCCCTGCCCATGAGTAACTGTAAGATTTAAACCCTCTTTGCATATGACAATCAATAGGACAGAGGAAACTAAATAATATTAAGGTAAATAAAATTCCAGGTTCAGATAGAATACACCCAGGGGTTTTACGGGAACTTAGCACTGTTATAGCCAAACCTCTATTATTAATTTTCCAAGACTCATTATCCTCAGGCATAGTAAAGCTGGCATAAAGCTGTTGTGGTGCCACTTTTTAAAAAGTAAAACAGAGCTGATCAAGGAAGTTATAGACCAGTTAGTCTGATATTGATAGTGTGAGTATAATGGATTATATTTATGAATATGTTTGTCTTCAATTAGTTCAAATCAGCATGGTTTTATGAGAAATAGATCATGTCAAACTAATCTAATTAGATTCTACGAGGAAGTAGGTAAAAATATAGATAAAGGGGAATCAGTTGATATGATATACTTGGATTTTGCAAAGGCATTTTATACAGTGCCACACAAGAGATTATTGTACACAATTAAAGGGACTGGGAATGGCTGAAATGTTAGCTCATAGATAATTTACTAGATAAAAGACTGTGAGCAATGAGTAGTTGTAAATAGATCATACTCAGATTGGACAAATGTAATCAGTAGATTCCCCCAGGGATCAGTACTGGGCCCTGTTCTTTTTAATATTTTTATTAATGACTTGGAGCAAGGATTAAATAGCAATATCTAATTTTTTTGCAGATGATACAAGATATAAGTTGTATAAGGTCATTGGGTCAGTGCAGGAAGAAATTGCTTTTCAAGGGGATTTACCAATATTAGAAGAATGGGCAGTTAAATCTAAAATCTGATTTTATACTAGAAATGTAAGGTTCCACATTTTGGAAGTAAAAATAAGCATGTAACCTATTAATTAAATGGGAATAGACTTAGCAAAACAGAGCAGGAAAGGGATTTTGGAGTACTTATAGACAAGCTAAAAATGGGTGTACAATGCACAGCAGTGGCTTCTAATGCTAATAATTCTGTCACTATATAAATCCCTGGTAAGACCTCACCTTGAGTATGCAGTGCAGTTCCGTGGACCAATCTCTTAAAGAAACATTGCAGACTTAAAAACAGCTCAGAGATGGGCAACAAAACTATTAAGGGGAATGGAGAATTTAAACTATGAGGAGAGGCTAGTCAAACTGGGTCCGTTTTCTCTAGAAAAAAGGCTCTTGAGAGGTTACATGATTACTTTATATAAATATATTTAAGGCCCATATACAGAGACGGCGGAAGCTCTGTTTATTCCAAGAAACTTGTTTGTGACAAGAGGTCTAATAAGGCTAGAGGAAAAGAGATTTAGGGCCAGATTAAAAGTGGAGCACTAATTATCGCTTTCTTGAAAGCGATATTTGCACTGCACTGAGTAATACCGGCGCAAGCTAATGTTCTGGTATTACAAGTTGACTGCAATAGGAACACAAGCTCGCATTTACATTGCTGGAAAGCATTGCGCTCATGAGAGTGTGCTACCATAGACTCCAATGGGAGCCTCATTCTGATGCCGTCATACAAGGCACAGGACCAAAGCACAGCAAAGGGAGTGCAGCACAGTTGTGCAGTGAAGGAGAAAATAGTAAATATATATGTATATGCTTATATACATATATATATAAATATACTGTGTATATATTTATATATGTGTTAATATGTGTATATACACATTATCATATATATATATATATATATATATATATATATATGTATATAAGCATATACATATATATTTACAGGGAACACACAGTTCCCATAGACCTGCTAAGTTTATAAACGGTAATTGCCACTGCGAGCTCGCGGTAGCAATAACCATCCACTTGTAATGTCTGATTATTTATCACACACCTACAAACAGGCAAATTTGACTGTTTATGTGTGCGTGTTAAATTAGCACTCCACGTGTAATCTTGCCCTTAATCTCCAGCAATGTAAACGTTTTTTCCACTGTAAGAGCCAATAAACTATTGAACTCATTATCTAAGGAGGTAGCAAATGCCAATACCTTAAATACATTTCAAAAAGGGTTTATATACATTTATTGCTAAAACCATTATTCAAGGATATTATTTCTTGTGTTAAATGGGTCACCTTTTTAATGGGATTGATTTAAGATCAACTGGAGCTTTGTTGATAAATTAAGATTTGTAATGGTTGAAATTAATGGACTGTCTTTTTTCAATGTCATCTACTATGTTACTTTGTAACACCAGGGCAGCTTAACAAAAGCACACCAGTAACAGGAGAACTTCTGGATGGATTATCAAAACTCATCAAGTAGACTCTATAAGAAAAGTATGCCAAACAGGGTAGTTTCTAGACAAGCTAGCTCATAGGGTGACGTTTTAAAATCTGCCCCCTCAAATTCTAAACTAAAACCTTCCATGTCTAATCCTATCAGCCAATCGGAATTCGAGGGACGCCATCTTGGATGACGTCATTTAAAGGAACCATCATTCGGCGAGTAGGCATCGGTAGAAGAGGATGGATCCGCATCAGCTGGAAGAAGATGGCTCCGCTCCGGATGGATGAAGATAGAAGATGCGGCTTGGATGAAGATGTCTACCGGTCTGGATGTCCTCTTCTGCCCGGATAGGATGAAGACTTCTGCCCGATGATGGACCTCTTCAGCCGCCTCTTGGATCAAGACTTCAGTCCAATGATGGACCTCTTCAGCCCGATGATGGACCTCTTCAGCCCGATGATGGATCTCTTCAGCCCACGCTTGGGCTTGGATGAAGACTTCGGAGGCTCTTCTGGACCGATCGGTGATACCCAGCGTGGTGAAGATAAGGTAGGATGATCTTCAGGGGCTTAGTGTTAGGTTTATTTAAGGGGGGTTTGGGTTAGATTAGGGGTATGTGGGTGGTGGGTTGTAATGTTGGGGGGGTATAGTATGTTTTTTTTTCAGGCAAAAGAGCAGAATTCTTTGGGTCATGCCCCACAAAAGGCCCTTTTAAGGGCTGGTAAGGTAAAAGAGCTTTTCTATTTTTATTTTAGAAAAGGGTAGGGAATTTTTGTTTTTTGGGGGGCTTTGTTATTTTATTAGGGGGCTTAGAGTAGGTGTAATTAGCTTAAAATTGTTGTAATATTTTTCTAATGTTTGTAAATTATTTTTTTATTTTTTGTAACTTAGTTCTTTATTATTTTTGTACTTTAGTTAGTTTATTCAATTGTATTTATTTGTAGGTATTTTATTGCATTAATTTATTGATAGTGTAGTGTTAGGTTTAACTGTAGATAATTGTAGGTATTTTATT
The DNA here is from genome assembly GCF_027579735.1 of Bombina bombina. Lineage (NCBI taxonomy): Eukaryota > Metazoa > Chordata > Amphibia > Anura > Bombinatoridae > Bombina > Bombina bombina. Next base: position 528,795,633 of record NC_069499.1, on the reverse strand, counting down.
TAATTAATTTATTGATAGTGTAGTGTTAGGTTTAATTGTAACTTTGGTTAGGATTTATTTTACAGGTATTTTTGTTATTATTTTAACTAGGTAGCTATTAAATAGTTATTAACTATTTAATAGCTATTGTACCTGGTTAAAATAAATACAAAGTTACCTGTAAAATAAATATTAATCTTAAAATAGCTACAATATAATTATAATTTATATTGTAGCTCTATTAAAGGGACACTGAACCCAAATTTGTTCATTTGTAATTCAGAAAGAGCATGCAATTTTAAGCAACTTTCTAATTTACTCCTATTATCAATTTTTCCTCGTTCTCTTGCTATCATTTTTTTAAAAATAAGGCATCTAAGATTTTTTTTGGTTTCAGTACTCTGGACAGCACTTTTTTATTGGTGGATGAATTTATCCACCAATCAGCAAGGACAACCCAGGTTGTTCACCAAAAATGGGCCGGCATCTAAACTTACATTCTTGCATTTCAAATAAAGATACCAAGAGAATGAAGATAATTTGATAATAGGATTAAATTAGAAATTTGCTTTAAATATCATGCTCAATCTGAATCACGAAATTAAATTTTTGGGTACAGTGTCCCTTTAAGGTTTATTTTACAGGTAAGTATTCAGCTTTAAATAGGAATAATTTATTTAATAAGATTTATTTTATTTTGTCAGATTAAAATTATATTTAACTTAGGGGAGTGTTAGGGTTAGGGTTAGACTTAGCTTTAGGGGTTAATAAATTTATTAGAGTAGCGGTGAGGTCCGGTCGGCAGATTAGGGGTTAATACTTGAAGTTAGGTGTCGGTGATGTTAGGGAGGGCAGATTAGGGGTTAATACTATTTATTATAGGGCTATTGAGGCGGGAGTGAGGCGGATTAGGGGTTAATAACTTTATTATAGTAGCGGTGAGGTCCGGTCGGCAGATTAGGGGTTAATAATTGTAGGTAGGTAGCGGCGACGTTGGGGGGGGGCAGATTAGGGGTTAATAAATATAGGGGTCGGCGGTGTTAGGGGCAGCAGATTAGGGGTACATAGGGATAACGTAGGTTGCGGCGGTGTGGGGGGGGCCTCGATTTAGGGGTACATAGGTAGTTTATGGGTGTTAGTGTACTTTAGAGCACAGTAGTTAAGAGCTTTATGAACCGGCGTTAGCCCAGAAAGCTCTTAACTCCGGGCTTTTTGCTGCGGCTGGAGTTTTGTCATTAGAGTTCTAACGCTCACTTCAGCAAAGACTTTAAATACCAGCGTTAGAAAGATCCCATTGAAAAGATAGGATATGCAAATGGCGTAGGGGGATCTGCGGTATGGAAAAGTCGCGGCTGCAAAGTGAGCTTTAGACCCTTTCCTGACTGACTCTAAATACCAGCGGTAGCCCAAAACCAGTGTTAGGAGCCCCTAACGCTGGTTTTGACGGCTAACGCCAAACTCTAAATCTAGCCGGTAGTTTAGAAATATCACCACATACTACATAATATGCTTTTAATTAATCAATATTTTACCCCTTACTATTAAGCAATTAAGCCTCTCTCTATTCACAAGGAATGTCTGTCTGACATGATCCTGTCTTTGGGGTGGTAAGAGACAATCAACATTTTCAAGATTAAATTATATTATACCACCCATATAATTCACCTGTACTGGCTAAATGTAATATAAACATCATAAGGCAGCCTTCAACTTCAGCTCTCCCTGCCCTTCAATCACAATGAAAGAACAGCCCACTGCCCAGCAGTTCTTGCAGACCAGGCACACTTGTGCATGTGGCTGAGAAGGAGAATCCATTGCACAAACCTTCACCCACAGTCACACCCTCCAATCAAAGATAGGCAGTTTTTGTCCTTAATGGAATAGTCAAGTCCAAAATAAACTTTCATGATTCATATAGGGCAGGGTTCAGCAACCTTGGGCCCCCAGATGTTTTGGAACTACATTTCCCATGATGCTCAGACACTCTTTAGGCTGTCTGAGCATCATGGGATATGTAGTTCCAAAACATCTGGGGTCCCAAGGTTGCTAACCACTGATATAGGGCATGCAATTTTAAACAACTTTCCAATTTACTTTTATCGCCAATTTTGCTTTGTTCTCTTGGTATTCTTAGCTGAAAGCTAAACCTAGGTAGGTTCATATGCTAATTTCTTATACCTTAAAGACCGCCTCTAATCTGAATGCATTTTGACCACTATAGATAACATTGAGCTCACGCATGTGAAGTTACCTAGGAGTGAGCACTGATTTGCTAAAGTTCAAGTCTGTTAAAAGAACTAAAATAAAGGGGCACTTTGCATAGCATTAGATACATGGTTTAATACAGATGTAAAACATGTATTATTATAACTGTGTTGGTTATGCAAAACTGGGGAATAGGTAATAAAGGGATTATCTATCTTTTTAAACAATAACAATTCTGGTGTTGACTTCAAAGTTCATTGTCATAGCTGTGTATTTTTTTTTTTTTTAACAATAGTGCCCTTGTATTTATGCTTGATTTTAGGAATTCAGACATTTCGTATTCGTATTATGACAGTTTGGATTTGTGTGTTTTCTTGGTTTGATTAGGTTTTCCTTGAGATATTCCCATCCCTGTTAATTTGGGTTTTCCTTTAGACGTTACTCTGACAATATGGATTAATATTGTATGTGTTGTTTTGACCGTGAATATTTGATTATGTTTCCTCTATTTCTTTGTTTGTATTATTTGCTATTTCCCTGACTATTCTATCCCTGTTTTGCTACTGTGGTTTTGCTGCATCTGCAGTTGCAGTGTTCCTGCTGTGTTATGTGTTAGTTTGCAATTAACTTATAATATCAAATTTGCTTAATTCTTATGGTATTCTTTGTTGAAGAGATGCCTAGGTACTTAGAGTGCACATCTCTGGAGCACTAAATGGCAGGAAAAAGTGTTGCCATCTACCATTGTACAATGGTGTCCCAGATGGAGAGTAGGGTCTGACCTTTTGCACAATGTAGGGGGGTGCACTGTGTATATGAAGCTAAGACCCCCTTGTACACACTGGGGAACGCTGCTGGGAGAATTGCCAGGTAGGGGAATGCACTGAACCAGTGATCTTAAATTATTCACGATCACCTCCCTATTATAGGCTAAATTACTAGTGGAGCTCTAAAAATTGCTTTTGCAAAAGCGATATTTGAGGTATTACAAGTTGATGAACTGCTTGTGCAATGATGCCTTAGTTCTGGTGAACTGCTTGTGCAATGCCGCCCCTTGCAGATTTGCAGCCAATCGGTCACTAGCAGTGGGTGGCAATCAACCCAATCATATTTGATCGGGCAAATTGCTGTCCACCGCCTGAAGGCTTGCGTGGAAACATCTGCATCAAGCTCCATACAAGCTTGATGAATCGGCCCCTATATGTTAACTCCCATTAAACTTGAGCATTAGCAAGAACTATAGCTTGTAAACCTAAATGGAATGGAACCCTAATTAATGTCATTGCTAACACCTGTATTTGTGTATTTGTCCTACTATTTCATGAAAAAGGTCTATTACACCAAGCTTGTGCAAGACATGATTGAGCATTACATACACATGTTTAATTTATTGGAAGCTTGATAATAAGACCAACTTTCAATCACATAATTCCATTCAAAATGCCAAAGATCACATAGACCCGTGACTTTTAACCCAATATAACAAATGTTTGCGATATTTTATTTTAAAAAAACGTAGCTACTATCTTTCGGCTAGATTACGAGTCCTGCGTTAGCCTTAAAAAGCAGCGTTGAGAGGTCCCAGCGCTGCTTTTTAACGCCCGCTGGTATTACGAGTCTGGCAGATACAGGTGTACCACTCAATTTTCTTCCGCGACTTGAGCTTACCGCAAATCCCCTTACGTCAATTGCGTTTCCTATCTTTTTAATGGGATTTGCCTAACGCTGGTATTATGAGTCTTGGAAGAAGTAAGCGGTAGACCCTCTCCTGTCAAGACTCCTACCGCATTTAAAAGTCAGTAGTTAAGAGTTTTATGGGCTAACGCCGTAACATAAAACTCTTAATTAAAGTGATAAAAAGTACACTAACACCCATAAACTACCTATTAACCCCTAAACCGAGGGCCCCCCCCACATCGTAAACACTTAAAGTTTTTAACTCCTAATCTGCTGCCCGGACATCGCCGCCACTGTAATAAATATATTAACCCCTAAACCACCGCACTCCCGCCTCGCAAACACTAGTTAAATTTTATTAACCCCTAATCTGCCGTCCCTAACATCGCCGACACCTATCTACATTTATTAACCCCTAATCTGCCGCCCCAACGTCGCCGCTACTATATTAAATTTATTAATCCCTAAACCTAAGTCTAACCCTAAGTCTAACCCCCCTAACTTAAATATAATTTAAAAAATCTAAATAAAATAACTACAATTAAATAAATTAATCCTATTTAAAACTAAATACTTACCTATAAAATAAACCATAAAATAGCTACAATATAACTAATAGTTACATTTGTATCTATCTTAGGGTTTATATTTATTTTACAGGCAACTTTGTATTTATTTTAACTAGGTACAATAGTTATTAAAAGGTTATTAACTATTTAATAGCTACCTAGTTAAAAAGTACAAATTTACCTGTAAAATAAATCCTAACATAAATTACAATTACACCTAACACTAAACTATCATTAAATTAATTACATAAACTAACTACAATTAACTACAATTAAATTAAATACGAAAAAACAAACACTAAATTTCAAAAAATAATTACAAAAATTTTAAACTAATTACACCTACTCTAATCCCCCTAATAAAATAAAAAAGCCCCCCAAAATAAAATAATTCCCTACCCTATACTAAATTACAAATTGCCCTTAAAAGGGCCTTTTGCGGGGCATTGCCCCAAAGTTATCAGCTCTTTTACCTGTAAAAAAAAGACAATACCCCCCAACATTACAACCCACCACCCACACACCCAACCCTACTCTTAAACCCACCAAATCCCCCTTTTAAAAAACCTAACACTACCCCCTTGAAGATCACCCTACCTTGAGACGTCTTCACCCAGCCGGGCACAAGTGGACCTCCAGAGGGGCAGAAGTCTTCATCCGATCCAGGCAGAAGAGGTCCTCCAATCAGCAGAAGTCTTCATCCAGGCGGCATCTTCTATCTTCATCCATCTGGAGCGGATCTTCAATCCAGCCAACACGGCGAATCCTCTTCAAATGAAGTCCAAGCGAAGAATTAAGGTTCCTTTAAATGACGTCATCCAAGATGGCGTCCCTTGAATTCCGATTGGCTGATAGGAACTGAAGCGGAACTTAAGAAGAAGCAGACCTAGGACCGCTGCTCCTTAACTCGTCCACCACCTCTGAGGTGGCGGACAGCAATTGGCCGTGAATCTGCAGGAGGCGGTATTGCACCAGCAGTTCACAAGAAATGCTGGTGCAATGATAAATGCCGACAGCGTATGCTGTTGGCATTTATCGATGTGCAGCAAACATGATCCGCAATATTGGATCATGTCTGTCCGCACATTAATAAATGGACACCTATGACTTGTATGTTTTTTATATATATTTATATTTCCACTCCCTCCACCTTTTTAAATAATGTTTATCATTAATGACTATATTCTCTGAGTTAACACTTTTTGTGCACAGTTTTTTTTTGTTTTTTTTTCCAATAGCACAAATAGTGAAAACATAATTTATGTAAGAACTTACCTGATAAATTAATTTCTTTCATATTGGCAAGAGTCCATGAGCTAGTGACGTATGGGATATACAATCCTACCAGGAGGGCCAAAGTTTCCCAAACCTCAAAATGCCTATAAATACATCCCTCACCACACCCATAATTCAGTTTAACGAATATCCAAGCAGTGTGGTGATAAAGAAAGGAGTAGAAAGCATCAACAAAAGAAATTTGGAAATAATTGTGCTTTATACAAAAAATCATAACCACCATAAAAAGGGTGGGCCTCATGAACTCTTGCCAATATGAAAGAAATGAATTTATCAGGTAAGTTCTTACATAAATTATATTTTCTTTCATGTAATTGGCAAGAGTCCATGAGCTAGTGACGTATGGGATAGCAATACCCAAGATGTGGAACTCGACGCAAGAGTCACTAGAGAGGGAGGGATAAAAATAAAAACAGCCATTTTCCGCTGAAAAAATTAATCCACAACCCAAAAAGTTTATTCTCATAAATGAAAGAAAAAAAACGTAAATCAAAAGCAGAAGAATCAAACTGAAACAGCTGCCTGAAGAACTTTTCTACCAAAAACTGCTTCTGAAGAAGCAAATACATCAAAAAGGTAGAATTTAGTAAATATATGGAAAGAGGACCAAGTTGCCACTTTGCAAATCTGATCAACTGAAGCTTCATTCTTAAAGGCCCACGAAGTGGAGACTGATCTAGTAGAATGAGCTGTAATTCTCTGAGGCGGGGCCTGACCCGACTCCAAATTAGCTTGATGAATCAAAAGTTTCAACCAAGAAGCCAAGGAAATAGCAGAAGCCGTCTGACCTTTCCTAGGACCAGAAAATAAAACAAATAGACTGGAAGTCTTCTTGAAATCTTTAGCAGCTTCCACATAATATTTCAAAGCTCTTACCACATCCAAAGAATGTAAGGACCTTTCCAAAGAATTCTTAGGATTAGGACACAAGGAAGGGACAACAATTTCTCTATTAATGTTGTTAGAATTCACAACCTTAGGTAAAAATTGAAAAGAAGTCCGCAAAACTGCCTTATCCTGATGAAAAATCAGAAAAGGAGACTCACAAGAAAGAGCAGATAGCTCAGAAACTCTTCTAGCAGAAGAGATAGCCAAAAGGAACAACACTTTCCAAGAAAGTAGTTTAATGTCCAAAGAATGCATAGGCTCAAATGGATGAGCCTGTAAAGCCTTCAGAACCAAATTAAGACTAGACATGTGCGATTTGTTTCGGATCGATTCGGAAATTCGTCCGAATTCGTAAAATTCGGGATTCGGAACGATCCGAATTTCCGAATTAAAATAGTGCCGAATCTACCGAATAAATCAGAATTAGTTTTATTAGTTTTATTAGATTTATTCGGATTTATTCAGTAGATTCGGATGGCCATGGATTACACTAGTATTGTACAGTATATTAGGTTATATCACTCTGCTATGGGTTACACCTAATATACAGTACATAATACTAGTCTAATCCCACCTAACTTACCAAAATTCTGAATTTCCGAATCGAATCGAATCCAGCCGAATTTATTAGAGTCCGAATGAATCCGAAACGAATCTGAACCGAATTGATTCTAATTTTTCCGAATTTGAATTGATCCGAACCGAAATTTGAAAAAATCCGAATCAATCCGAACCAAACCAAATTTTTTCGCCATGCACATATATGACTTAGTACTAAGCATTCAATTTCCATACCTTCAAATTTAATGATTTGAGATCCTGATGGAAAAACGGACCTTGAGACAGTAGGTCCGGCCTTAACGAAAGTGGCCAAGGCTGGCAACTGGACATCCGAACCAAATCTGCATACCAAATCCTGTGTGGCCATGCTGGAGCCACCAGCAACACAAACGATTGTTCCATGATGATTTTGGAGATCACTCTTGGAAGGAGAACTAGAGGCGGGAAAATGTAAGCAGGTTGATAACACCAAGGAAGTGTCAGCGCATCCACTGCTTCCGCCTGAACATCCCTGGACCTGGACAGGTATCTGGGAAGTTTCTTGTTTAGATGAGAGGCCATGAGATCTATCTCTGGAAGACCCCACATCTGAACAATCTGAGAAAACACATCTGGATGGAGAGCCCACTCCCCTGGATGTAAAGTCTGACGGCTGAGATAATCCGCCTCCCAATTGTCTACACCTGGGATATGCACCACAGAGATTAGACAGGAGCTGGATTCCACCCAAGCAAGTATCCGAGATACTTCTTTCATAGCTTGGGGACTGTGAGTCCCACCCTGAGGATTGACATATGCCACTGTTGTGATATTGTCTGTCTGAAAGCAAATGAACTGTTCTTTCTTTAACAGAGGCCAAAACTGAAGAGCTCTGAGAATTGCACGGAGTTCTAAAATATTTATTGGTAATCTCGCCTCTTGAGATTTCCAAGCCCCTTGTACTCTCAGAGATCCCCAAACAGCTCCCCAACCTGAAAGACTCGCATTTGTTGTGATCACAGTCCAGGTTGGCTGAACAAAAGAAGCCCCTTGAACTAAATGATGCTGATCTATCCACCACGTCAGAGAGTGTCGTACATTGGGATTTAAGGATATTAATTGTGATATCTTTGTATAATCCCTGCACCATTAGTTCAGCATACAAAGCTGTAGAGGTCTCATGTGAAAACGAGCAAAGGGGATCGCATCCGATGCTGCAGTCATAAGACCTAAAACTTCCATGCACATAGCCACTGAAGGGAATGACTGAGACTGAAGGTGCCGGCAGGCTGCAACCAATTTTAAACGTCTCTTGTCTGTTAGAGACAGAGTCATGGACACTGAATCTATCTGGAAGCCTAAAACGTTGACCCTTGTCTGAGGAATCAAGAACCTTTTTGGTAAATTGATCCTCCAACCATGTTTCCAAAGAAACATAGTTGATTTGTGTGAGATTCTGCAGAACATAAAGACTGAGCTAGTACCAAGATATCGTCCAAATGAGGAAACACCGCAATACCGTGTTCTCTGATTACAGAGAGTATGGCACCTAGAACCTTTGAAAAGATTTTTGGAGCTGTTGCTAGGCCAAATGGAAGAGCAACAAATTGGTAATGCTTGTCTAGAAAAGATAATCTCAGAAACTGATAATGTTCTGGATGAATCGGAATATGAAGGTATGCATACTGCAAGTCTATTGTGGACATATAATGTCCTCGCTGAACAAAAGGCAGAATAGTCCTTATAGTCACCATCTTGAAAGTTGGTACTCTTACATAATTATTCAAAATTTTCAGTTCCAGAACTGGTCTGAATAAATTTTCCTTCTTTGGGACAATGAATAGATTTGAATAAAACCCCAAACCTTGTTCCTGAAAAGGAACTGGCATGATTACCCCTGAAGACTCCAGCTCTGAAACACATTTCAGGAAAGTCTGGGCTTTTACTGGATTTGCTGGGATACGTGAGAGAAAAAATCTTCTCACAGGAGGTCTTACTCTCAATCCTATTCGATACCCTTGAGAGACAATGCTCTGAATCCATTGATTTTGGACAGAATTTATCCAAATATCCTTGAAAAACCTTAATCTGCCCCCTACCAGCTGAGCTGGAATGAGGGCCGCACCTTCATGCGGACTTAGGGGCTGACTTTGGTTTCTTAAATGGCTTGTATATATTCCAATTTGAGGAAGGCTTCCAATTGGAAACAGATTCCTTGGGGGAAGGATTGAGTTTGTGTTTGTTCGGTTAGAAGCCTTAGATTTACCCTTAGGTTTTTTTATCCTGAGGCAAAAAAACTCCCTTTCCCCCAGTGACAGTTGAAATAATAGAATCCAACTGAGAACCAAATAAATTATTACCTTGGAAAGAAAGAGATAGTAATCTAGATTTAGATGTCATATCAGCATTCCAAGATTTAAGCCACAAAGCTCTTCTAGCTAATATAGCTAAAGACATAGATCTAACATCAATTTTGATAATATCAAAAATGGCATCACAAATAAAATGATTAGCATATTGCAGTAAGCGAATAATGCTAGATATGTCAGAATCCAATTCTTGTTGCGCTAAATTCTCCAACCAGAAAGTTGATGCAGCTGCAACATCAGCCAAAGAAATTGCAGGTCTGAGAAGATGACCTGAATATAAATAGGCCTTCCTTAGATAAAATTCAAGCTTCCTATCTAAAGGATCCTTAAAGGAAGTACTAAGGAAGTACTATCTTCCATAGGAATAGTGGTACGCTTAGCAAGAGTAGAAATAGCCCCATCAACTTTGGGGATTTTTTTCCAAAACTCTATAGAATTTGCTGGTAAAGGATACAATTTTTTAAACTTTGAAGAAGGAATAAAAGAAGTACCTGGCTTATTCCATTCCTTAGAAATCATATCAGAAATAGCCTCAGGAATAGGAAAAAAAACCTGGAGAAACCACAGGAGGTTTAAAAACAGCATTTAAACGTTTATTAGACTGAATGTCAAGAGGACTGGTTACCTCAATATCCAAAGTAATTAACACTTCTTTTAATAAAGAACGCATATACTCTATTTTAAATAAATAAGTAGATTTGTCAGTGTCAATGTCTGAGGAAGGATCTTCTGTATCAGATAGATCCTCATCAGAAGAGGATAAATTATTATGTTATTGGTCATTTGAAATTTCATCAACTGAATGAGAAGTTTTAAAAGACCTTTTACGTTTATTTGAAGGTGGAAATGCAGACAAAGCCTTCTGGATAGAATCAGAAGCAAATTCTTTAAAATTCATAGGTATATCATGTACATTAGAAGTTGAAGGAACTGCAACTGGCAATGTACTATTACTGTGATGGACACACTAACTGCATGTAAAAGTTTATCATGACAACTATTACAAATGACATTTGGCGAAATAATTTCCACAATCTTACAACAAATGCACTTAGCTTTGGTAGAACTGATGTCAGGCAGCAATGTTCCAGCAGAAACTTCTGAGGCAGGATCAGATTGAGACATCTTGCAAAATGTAAAAGAAAAAACAACATATAAAGCAAAATTATCAATTTCCTTATATGACAGTTTCAGGAATGGGAAAAAATGCAAATAGCATAGCCCTGTGATAGAGAAAAAGCAAGAGGCAAACATCAATGGGTATTAAAATAATAACCGGATATGTTAATGACGTGTGCAAGGCTTCGGCGTCAACTATGACGCCGGAAATTACGAAGTTGCGTCATAGACGTATTTTTTGCGGCAAAAACATTCTTGCGCCAAGAATAACGCAATAAAGTTTAGCATTTGGCACACCCGCGGGCCTAATACCACCTGTAATTTGCAAGAAGTAGTCAATTGAAAAATAGACTAAACCCCAGGTAAGAAAAGAAATTCTTAAAAAATGTTTATATTCCCCAAATATGAAACTGACAGTCTGCAAAAGGAAATACATGAACCTGACTCATGGCAAATATAGGTACAATACATATATTTAGAACTTTATATAAATGCATAAAGTGCCAAACCATAGCTGAGGTGTCTTAAGTAATAAAAAACATACTTACCAAAAGACACCCATCCACATATAGCAGATAGCCAAACCAGTACTGAAACAGTTATCAGTAGAGGTAATGGTAAATTGAGATCTCTACGACCGATAACAGAGAACCTATGAAATAGACCCCCGTTAGGGAAATCATCCGATCAGCCAAAAGAATGCGAGTTCAATACAACTGGCTGATTGGATCAGCCAATTGGATTGAACTTCAATCTGATTGGCTGATTGCATCAGCCAATCAGATATTTTTCTACCTTAATTCCGATTGGCTGATAGAATTCTATTAGCCAATCGGAATTGAAGGGACGCCATCTTGGATGACATCCCTTAAAGGAACCTTCATTCGTCGTTAGTCCGTCGGTTGAAGAGGATGGCTCCGCGTCGGCTCCGTTGAAGATGGCTCCGCTCCGCATGGATGAAGATTGAAGACGCCGCCTGGATGAACACTTCTACCGGATGAAGGACCTCTTCTTTGCCGCTTGGATGAAGACTTCTACAGGATCAAGGACCTCCTCTGCGCACCTTGGATGAAGAATTCGGCTTGGCTGGGTGAAGACGACTCAAGGTAGGATGATCTTCAGGGGGTTAGCGATAGGTTTATTTAAGGGGTGTTTGGGTGGGTTAGAGTAGGGGTGTGTGGGTGGTGGGTTGTAATGTTGGGGGGGTATTGTATTTTTCTTTTCAGGTAAAAGAGCTGATTACTTTTGTATTTTAGAATAGGGTAGGGAATTTTTTATTTTGGAGGGCTTTTTTATTTTATTAGGGGGCTTAGATTAGGTGTAATTAGTTTAAACTGCTTGTAATTCTTTTTTATTTTTTGTAATTTAGTGTTTTTTTTTATTATAGTATAGTTTATTTTATAGTATTTTATTTTAGCTAATTGTATGTAATTTATTTAATTAATTTAATGATAGTGTAGTGTTAGGTGTATTTGTAACTTAGGTTAGGATTTATTTTACAGGTAATTTTGTATTTATTTTAACTAGGTAGCTATTAAATAGTTATTAACTATTTAATAGCTATTGTACCTAGTTAAAATAAATACAAAGTTGCCTGTAAAATAAATATAAATCCTAAAATAGCTACAATGTAATTATTAGTTATATTGTAGCTATATTAAGGTTTATTTTCTAGGTAAGTATTTAGTTTTAAATAGGATTATTTTATTTAATTTTATGTTTGAATAATTTTTATTGATTTGAAAAAAAAAAGAAAGGGAACATAAACATTTATAGACATACCTTCCTCTACATTGATCGTTATCTTCGAGATCTACAGAGAATAAGACTACATCATAGTAATTCCATATAATGAATGATTCAGACAATAAATCTTATAATGTTCTAACCAAAGTCCTGTGATCCTTTAATTGTGATGATATTTTGTCTACGTATCTTCTTTCTTATCAAACAGTCTCTTTCAACGAATAGTATAGCTTTTTTTGTCTGACTCTAATAAAATATTTTGATACACTATGTTGAAACGTTCATTGAAACAAGATTCATTTTCCGTGTCTCTAAAGAACTTAAATTTAAAGTACATCACATCAATAGAAGGTAAATCATATAGATTAATATAGGGGGGGGAGTAAAGGGGGTAGGGGAGGGGAGTGACGACACATCGCATTTTAATTTATGTTGTATGTACTGCAATGTAAGAAAAGATTTATATCTGTTTAAACCACCCAAGCCTATTTTTCAAGCTAGTTTTGTATCTCACATTTTTTATTTAGTTATCCAGTAATACCATACCGCTTGGACCACCTCTTTGTTATCTAGAGTGTGTGCTGCCAATTCATACATACTGTATGTATATTGGATTTTATTGTAGATCTCTGTCCAGGTTGGGCTACCTATTTTCCAGTGCCTAGCTATGCAAATCCTCGTGATTGTGCATAGTATCCTGATAAATGTGTTGATATGTTTGTTAAGTCTATTTATATGGACATGTAGGAGGGCTTGCTGGATTGTAAGTTCTATTTCTTCATTTAGGATTCGGCTAAGAAAAGTAGAAAGTTGCTTCCATATCCCTGTGACTTCCCCGCAGTCCCACCACATATGCCTATATGTACCCACTTCTCCACACCCTCTGTAACATAAGACGTTTCCTTGTTTGTTCATGTGAGCCGTTCTCGTGGGTGTTAAGTACCATCTGTATATTGTCTTAATTACATTTTCCTTAAGGTCTACACTTATCAGCCCTTTTTCTGCATTTTGGAAAATTCCTTCCCATTCTTTAATTTCTTTACAGGTAAATAATTCTCTCTCCCAGGCTAACATAGTGGGAGTTTTCATATTAATCTGCGAGGTCTGGATGGCTACATATAGGGTAGAAATGGTGTGTTTGTTGCGATCCTCTGATTTACAGAGGATTTCTAATGGCGTAGTGCCACTCTTTCTTGGCTTTTTCAGGTATGACCGAACAGCTGAGTATATCTGTAGGTATATGTACCAATGTAGTTTCAAGGGGTTCAGTTTTGTCTGAAGTTGATTAAATGAGAGAGTGTTTCCGCCCTCCATGAAATCTGCCACTCTGTATAATCCCTTATTTTTCCATTTCTGAAGTTGAGCCCAGATTTCACTGGGTAGGATATATCTTATCGGGATATATAAGGAATACTGTGGTAGGAGGTCGTATTTGGTTCTTGCTTTTTTCCATATATTTACTGTGAGGTTTGTAGTGTAGGGTCTAAAAGTCATTTGAGTGGGCTGCGTTTTCCCAGGTTCCCAAATAATTGTATCAGTCTCGTCCCAACCGCCTAATGTTGCTTCTAAAGTAGGCCAAATTATTTCTTTATTTCTTTTTAAGAGTAAACTATCTTGTGCTAATCTGGCCGCATTATAATATTCTATTAAATTAGGGGCCCCAATACCTCCCAATTTCTTATGTCTATTCAGGATAGATTTCGCTATTCTGTTAGTTTTATCTCCTCTGATGTATACAAGTATTTCCTTTTGTAGTGCGTCTAGGTCTGTTTTTACAATCTTAATAGGTAGGGTTCTAAAAAGGTATAAAATTCTCGGCAAAGCGTTCATCTTAACTGCAGCCACCCTGCCCAGCCATGAAAATTTATAAGATTTCCATTTTAATAAATCTTTTCTAATTTGTTTTAACAGCGGCGTATAATTTGCTTTATATAGCTGCGCAGGGCATGCAGTCAGGTGAATTCCCAGGTATTTTAGGGACTGTTTCATCCATTTAAATTTGAAGTTGGATTCTAATAGCGTCTGAGTCTGTCGGGGAATCACAATGGGGAGAGCCTCACATTTCTCTGTGTTTATTTTAAATCCTGAAATATTAGAAAAAAATCTCTAAGGTTTGATAGAGATTGGGTAGGGATATTAGGGGGTTCGTCATCGTTAGTAGTATATCGTCCGCAAACAAGGCTAATTTATGTTCCTTGGTAGCTGTCTTAACTCCTGTTATATCTATATTCGACCGAATTTTAGCGGCCAGAGGCTCTATGCATAGGGCAAACAGTAGTGGAGATAGAGGGCACCCCTGCCTGGTCCCGTTGCGAATTGGGAAGGGTTGAGATTTGTATCCCGCTGATGATACCTGAGCTCCTGGAGCAGAATAAATAGCTCTCAAGGCCTTCACTATTGCTCCCTCAAAACCCATCTTATTTAATACTAGAAACATATATTCCCAATCAATTCTATCGAACGCCTTCTCCGCATCCAACGATAGGAGTAGAGAAGGCGTACGTGTCTCTTTTAGGGTCTGAATTAGATTAGTAACTTTACGTATATTATCTGGGGCTTCCCTACCTTTAACAAAACCCACCTGATCTGGATGGACTAGATGCGGTATGATGTGTTTAAGTCGGTTCGCTAATATCTTTGTAAAGATCTTAAGGTCTTGGTTAATAAGGGATATTGGGCGATAGTTTTGGCATTTTTTATGGTCCTTTCCTGGTTTGGGGATTACTACTATTTTCGCGGCCAGGAGCTCAGGTGGAATGGTTCCCCCTTCCATAATATGGTTACAAAATTTAACTAGGTGTGGGATCAATGTTACTTTAAAAAGTTTATAATATTCGCCAGGAAAGCCGTCCGGTCCCGCCGCCTTTCCTGGCTTAAGATCCTTGATAGCCCCTATTACTTCCATATTGGATATGGGAGTATTTAATGCTTCCCTCTGATCTTTGGATATGGTTTGCAGTAAGTTATGGCTAAAAAAGGTAGAAGTAAGTGTCTCTGTTTCTGAATTGTGTATGACTTTTCTCCCATTATAGAGATCGCCGTAATATGCTGCGAAAGTGTCTACTATCTCTTGTGGGTGTGAAGTTACTGTGTTGTTAGGTGTCTCGATTAAGGAGATCACTGAAGCCCGATAGCGTTCCCGGATTTTGTGCGCCATGTATCTATCGGGTTTGTTTGCAAATATAAAATATTGTGCTTGTTGATTCTGTATGGCTCTAGTGGCTTGTGAGTGGAGGAGCGTAGCTAACACAGTTTTTTTCGAGTGAAGAGTCTTTTGGATGGTTATTGTCTTAGTGTGTTTGTGACGTCTTTCTAGCTCTTCAATTTCTGTGTGAAGCTGTTTTATCTGTTGTCTATATTTTCTGATCTGTAGTGTTTTTTCCTTGATAAGTATCCCTCTTAAGACCGCTTTATGAGCAGCCCACGTGATCCCTGGATTTGTTACAGTGTTCGTGTTTATATGCCAGTATTCAGTTAATAGCTTAAGTACGTTGTCATGTGTTTGGGGGTTTCTGATGTATGACTTATCAAAGGTCCACGTTTTACTTCTGTTTGGATCACTCAAACCTTCCACCTGTAAGGTGACGATCGAATGATCAGACCATACGCAAGCATGGATTTGAGAGCTATGCAATAGAGGTTGTAGTATTTGACTGACATATATGTAATCTAATCTGATATAAGTTTTATGCGCCGCCGAATAAAATGTAGTGTCATTAGTCAAGCCATATAATGTTGTCCAAGTTTCTATTAGGGAGTGAGGTAAAAGGTTTTCTTGTATTGATTTCACAATACGATTGTGTCTAATTTGTTTGTTGGTCAAGGGTTTAGCTTCGTTTGATCTAAGGGTCTTCATGGTAATGTTAAAATCTCCTGCCAAAATTATTTTGGTGTGAGACCACTGTGTGAGTAGGTGTGAGAGATTTTGAAAAAAGCTGTGTTGATTTTCGTTTGGAGCATAGACATTGCATAGGGTGATTTCGGTGTCTGAAATTCTCCCTTTTACTATAATATATCTCCCTTCAGTGTCTGCAATTACATCGTCATGTGTGAAATTGAGTGAAGAGTGTATCAGAATGGATGTGCCCCTTTTTTTTGATGTTGCTGTCGAGTGGTAGTGAGTATTGAAATATTTAGCCCAGTATTTTGGAATACTATCTTTTAGTAGGTGAGTCTCCTGTAGAAATAGGATGTTGGCATGTAAGGAGGTGTATTGTGTCATCGCCATTCGTCTTTTTACATCGGTGTTTAATCCCCTTACGTTATGGGATAATATCTTTAACTTAGGGATCATGATAGTATGTCTGTGTTAATGTGATGCAAGAGGTGGTTTATTACCTGTGAGTTGTTGGCCTGGTAATCTAGAGTTATACATTGTAGCGGATCGAGATCGCGGTTGGTGGTTTGTAGTGTGTCGTCACAGGGGATGGGAGGGGAACTAGAAAAAGAATACAACATTAATAACATAATAAACAACAATTTAGGGTCCCCAACAATAGGACCTCTAGAAGGTATTCTTTGATACATCCTAACAATAAACAAGAAAATATCTTATACTATACTACCCTGGGGGAAGCTATATTCCCACAGCATCAATTAACTTTTGTAAGTATAACTTAGCAGGAGTCTCTGAAGAAGGGCAACAACCAAGAAAAATGTGTGTCAGGTTGGGAACTAGAGAACTAAGGTTGCAGACACTTATAAGGTGATCTGAAAGTATCTCTATCTGTTGTTCTTTCAACCAGTCTCAATAGCCCTCAGGCTCCAAAAGAAATGAATTCCATGTATTTGCAACTTTGAGATGGATATGTTTTCATCTATGAAGTTTTTCCTCTTGTTTCTTTTGTTTTTTGCTTTTTATAATTGATAGTCTGCCATTTAGACAAGTCTGGCTGTCTGTCTGGGTTTCTGTTCTTCTCTGTGGCTGATGTTATGTTTGGGACGATGGGTGTTTCCAAAGCTAAAATCTTGCAGATCTCGGGGATATCTTCTGGGTCTTTAAGTGTGATTGTCTTGGAGTCCTTCATGATATACAAGGCAAATGGGAACCCCCACCTATATGGTATCTGATGCTTTCTGAGTAGGGTGGTAAGGGGACGTAGGGCTCCTCTTCTCTGTAGTGTCCTAATACTGAGATCTTGGTAAAACTGTATGACGTTACCTTGGTATTTGAACGTTGGTTGTTTTCTTGCTGCCTGTAAAAAATTTTCTTTATCCGGGAAGAAAGTTAGTTTGATTATAATGTCTCTAGGGGGTAGATCTGGTTTGGGTTTGGCCTTTAGCGCCCTGTGTGCTCTTTCTATGTGGAAAAGGTAGTCAGCTGGAGAATTGGTGATGTGAGTGAAGAGTTGGGTAAGATAGGCCGGAATTTCCGTGGGACTCACCTCTTCTGGAACACCTTTGAGACGAATATTGTTCCTCCTGCTCCTATTCTCCAGATCTTCCAACTTATCTTGAAATTCCTCAAGTGCCTGTTGTTGTGAGGACATAGTTTGGGACATTTCATCCATTTGTTCGACCATGGAGTCCTTTTGATCTTCCAGTGTCTCAATTCTATTACCCATTTCCTGCAAATCAGACTTTATTTCGGAAAGGCTATTGGTCACAGATGAGTGTATGGAGTCAATTTTCTCCCACAATTTTTCAAAATTATCTGCAATGTCTTTTTTGGATACTAAATTTCTAAGATCAGCTTTTGTTAGCGGACTTTTATCCTGTAGTAAGTGTTGAGAGTCGGTGTCTGATTCCTCATCCGCTTCCGTGTCTAGCGGCTGTTTACTGGTTTGGGAAGGTTTAAAAAATGTGGACACCGTGGTAGATTTTATGGTTTTATCTCCTTTTGTGGGTCTCCTAGAGGCCATCTTAATATGGGACAAGTGCAGTTGAGAGGACTGTGGAGTTAAGTAAATAGGTTGGTTGTGTTGTCTCCTGAGGTGGTTGTTTCCTCTTGGGCAGCGAGTTGTGTCTATTATGCTCCTATATAAGGATTTTTATAATCCAGACTTGACTGTAGTTATTTTGTTTAGGCAGGTAGCTCCTTTAATATAACAAGAGGTGTGCTCTTTGTTCTCATTTCATGTTGAGATTCACTTTGATGCTGTGAGTTTACTAGTAGTTAACCTTCATATCCCCCAGTAAGAATCAATGTGTGATTCACATGCTATTCCATAAATATCCTTAGGCTATTATAGCTTGCTACTGACAGCAATGTATAAGCCTATTTTTGTTGGGATGAGCCCAAGCTGAGGAACAGACCTGAAGGGGTTAAGTTGACTGCAAACTATTTATGAGGTGTTACACTGAGGTATCTGTGTATATTCTTAGGTGCTTATAGGGCTCTTTATTTGTATTTATAGAATAGAGTGCTTGGTGCTACTATAATGATTTCTATCTCAGGAGCTATTAATTTTCTCTCCGTTGTCTATTTAATGTGGAGTGATGCTGTCTACCAGTCAGCCCAAACTTTAAGTCAGCTGTATTAATCGCTATCAGCCTTTGAAGTGGCTAAAGCTATGCCACGAATTATTAGAGTCTCTTTATCCCCTTATTCTAGCAAGGTGTTATCTGTTTTTATCTGCTTCTGTGCGGTTCTACTCGCACTGGGGATTTACTATTTGTGCTGCCTTTCGGGTCGCCTCCTCCCGGCTCTTCCGGGTTCTCTATGTGTCGTCACAGAGCAATGACGTGCTTTCGCGCCCTTTTGCTCTGCGGTCAATGTAGGGTCTATCTAGCTGGGAGTGAGTGTCGGCATGTCTCTCTGACTCACCCGGTCTTCCCGACGCAGCTGCTGTCTCTCTCCTCAGTCCAGGCCACCCTCAGGGAGGGATCCGTAGTCTCCGTCTGGACTGCTATGCTCCTGCAGGGTCGGCTGTAGTACTGTCTCACGTAGTGGAGTCTCAGATGTCAATCACTCCCTCTATTACTGCCGCAAATCAGGTAGCACCCAGTAAGCGCAAATGTCTCTCAGAATTGCGAAATAAACCTCCACAAATTACAACTTTTAATAAGCTTAATCAGGAGCTCAAGCACACCACGTCTGCTCCTCATCAAGGCTAGCTCCGCCCCCCTATTTTATTTAATTTTAGGAATATTATTTCGTTTAATTTAAATTATATTTATGTTAAGGGGGTGTAAGGGTTAGAATTAGGTTTAGGGGTTAATAATTTTATTATAGTAGCGGCGACAGTGTGGGCTGGAGATTAGGGGTTAATAATTGTAGGAAGGTGGCGGCGATGTAAGGGAGGGCAGATTAGGGGTTAATACTATTTATTATAGTGTTTGCAAGGCGGGAGTGCGGCGGTTTAGGGGTTAATACATTTATTATAGTGGCGGCGATGTCCGGTCGACAGATTAGGGGTTGATAAGTATAGGTAAGGTGGCGACGACGACTTTGGGGGGGCAGATTAGGGGTTAATAATTATAATATAGGGGTCGGCGATGTTAGGGGCAGCAGATTAGGGGTTTATAGGTATAATGTAGGTGGCGGCGGTGTCCGGTCGGCAGATTAGGGGTAAAATTTTTTATTATAGTGGCGGCGATGTGGGGGGAGGCTATAGGGGTACATAGGTAGTTTATGGGTGTTAGTGTCCTTTAGAGCACAGTAGTTAAGAGCTTTATCTTCGGGCGTTAGCCCATAAAGCTCTTAACTACTGACTTTTTTTGGCGGTAGGAGTCTTGTCGGTAGAGGGTCTACCGCTCACTTCTTCCAAGACTCCAAATACCGGCGTTAGGCAGATCCCATTGAAAAGATAGGATACACAATTGGCGTAAGGGGTAGCCTGGAATCGTGGCTTGGAAGTGAGCGTTAGACCCTTTCCTGGCTGACTCTAAATACCAGCGGGCGGCCAAAAGCAGCGTTAGGACCCCTTAACGCTGCTTTTGACGGCTAACGCAAAACTCTAAATCTAGCCATTAGTGTTTTGTCCCCAATCTGGGTGTTTAGTGAGAAATATTATATTTACTCCGGATAATGAGATCTTTATCTCAAGTACACTAGATAGCAAAAATTCCACCTTAGCCCAGGGTTTTGAGCATTTAATGCATTTATTCTCTATTTCCTTATTCAACTTCTGTATCCTAGGGGTCAAGTAATCCTTTTGGATAAGTCTAAGGTGAGATTCCCTAGTAGACATAGTTCTATCTAGTTGGTATAACGTTTCCAAGCTTTTTTTAATAGTTTTTTTCATCACTGCATATCGGTAAGATCTTATCCCATTTTGCATATAGCTTGTGTATCTGATGCTGCTCTAATGAAAGTAATAATATTTTATAAATAACTGATAATGATCCTGCCATTGCTTTTGGGTGATATAAAAGTGGATGTTTTTGAAAAAATAAGTCTGGGGCAGCTTGTATAATACTTTTTTATTAGGACATATGTAATACAATCATAATGGCATACATTACACATCATAGCCATGTGAACAATAACAACATCCAAGAAAACTTTTATATTGAGGTGACCTCAAAGTAGTCCATATTACACAGCAACAGAGATCTGAACCTCACACGGCCCATCGAAATCCAATGTCCTGTGCTACAAACAGGAAGACAATACTTATGTCCAATAATAGAAGAACAGTTATGACAAATAATATTCATAAAACAAATATATGGGTGAAGATATTTCAAAATTAACTTGCAATGCACAGACACTAATTAACAAATAGTAATAAACTCGGTAGGTAGTTCAATATCTGAAGATCTTCAATTTACAAGATAAGTGAAAATAAGGAAAGAGAAAATACACTGAATAGAGATAAAGAAGAGAAAAGGAAGGGAAAGGGAAAGAAAGAGGAGGAAGAGGGGGAGAGGAAAAAAAATATTTTCTTCTCTCTTTTCTCCCTTTTAAGGGACGGGTAAGTGGAGTGGGGGATACAGCTATACGGTTGATTACAGGTTATAGTTGTATAAGAAATACTTCTGTGGTACAATACCAGGATTAGCCTGCAATAGAGGGCGATAACGGCTGAAGGGAAACTACACAGGACTGTAGTCCCAGACCAAGGCATGGAGGTTTTCAGAACCATGTATGTGAGAGACATAGGCTTCCATTGATTTAATATATCACAAAGTGTCTACAACTTGTTCCCAGAGAGGAAAGGTCGACTGAAGCCACATTTTGGCAATGGATAACTGAATTTAGATAGTGTTTAGCTTGCATGAAATGAAATCTATTTTTAGATGGAACCTTGTACTGCTTCTGGTATTCTGTAAATATATATATATATATATATATATATATATATATATGTGTGTAACTAACCTTGGACAAGTGCCCAAGATTAGTTACCTGAAGTTCCTTCCATTTTTTAAACACTTTGTACTTTAAACCTGGTGAAAATTGGGTATTCCCTAAAAGAGTTAACCATTTAGAACACTTAGCTTCTTTATGCAAAAGTTTCATGGAAGCCCTCCAGGCCTTAAGCATATCTCTCAACAGGGAGTGTCGATAATTTTTTTTGCCTACTTCTTTATTGGAAGCATGTCTATTGCCCAGATTACGATTTGTATACTTAGTGGTTTGAAATTATCAGTCTAGTGAAATTCTCAAATGAGTAGCATAATTATAGAACAATAAGTTAGGTAGCACTAGGGGGCGGAGCTAGCCACTGGAGTAGATGGTCGCATGTTTGCAGAGCTCCCGGCTCTGGATATACTATAAGGGGTTTCTCTACCTTATCTTGCAGCCCAAAGTTATTTGGAAGTAGACCCCAACTTTATGTGCTTCTCAGGAAGGAACCCGGGAGCGTAACAAAGCTTTATTTCAGGGACAGAGCAAACTACACTGCGATCCAGACAATTGAGGAATCTAAGATGGCACTGCCCTTGTGGAGTATCGAAATCATGGCCATGTTAGATACCCACTTTACTAGCCTAACGCAAACACTTATTGAAGCGGTTGGGGAGAAATTATCATCTACTGTAGACCTGGGCCACCAACAGAACCCGCAGAGCCCTTGTGACGATACCCGCACTCACTATGCTCCATGTATACAAGTGACTGATTATGCCACAGCAGCCCTCACACAGGATTCAGGGGCCTTACCTAGGTGGAGCACACAGATCTCGGACGCAGCAGCCACTTTTTCTTATACTAGTGAGACGCGCTCTATATTGCAGGTCACAGAGCCTTCAATACTCACTGGACAATTGAGGTGTGGAAACATCCTCCTTTCTTCTACTTTTCCTTTGATCAGGGAGTCATACTGTGCTGCGGTCTCATCGAGCGGTGAGGACTCTCTTCTGTTTTTGTGCCACAGCTTCAGTTGGCAGTTGTTGATGTGGAGTGATGGACTCAGCCATATCCAGAGCGGCGTCCACGGTACGTGTGCAGGGGAGTGGTCCTGCATTTGTGTAGTGGGTCGCTACTCTCAAACTTACCTGATGCTCTTTTCTATACCTGTCCACTGCCATTGTCTGGACAGTACCGGTGTGGGGTAATGGCATACATTAAGTCTCCTACCTATGTTTAAGAAGCCCTGCACTCAGCTGTGTTTTCCAGGTGCAATGATTTCACCTTCAGGGCCTAGTACTTTTTAAAGTAGGGGTAGGTTGATTCCTGCATAACTATATGGCGGGTTATTATGCTTCTGCAATCAAGACCCTCTCGTGTTGCTGCGTATTTGCCTGAAGCCTTCACAATTTGATCTTCAGGCCCTGATGATGGCATACAAGCTTGATTAAGGGGGACTTTGCTCACGATCTGAGTATATACTACTCTTGGTAATTTTTTATATGGGGGTGCTTTTTTTTAACCTCTGAGACATTAACCAGGAGGACTTATGTTATAAAAAGTTAGCTTGTTGTTATACTCCTTTTGCTGTTTTCTAATGTGTATTTGTTTATGTGCCCACTCTGCTCAATAAGAAATTCTTCAGTCAAGGGGCGAACCTGCCCCGCAAAGGCTCCGGAGCAGCTTTCGCTGCTTCGTACATGGAGCCCAAGGTCTGGAGAACCACATCTCTCAATATATCATGTTGTTTGTTTCATGTATTGTTTATTTTGCTTTAGTTGTAGGGGGATATATTATTGTTAGTATGTTTTTACCAAGGAGACTGCTGTGTGAATATGCTCTTACTGTAGTTAGTCTTCCACATTCCCTCATCTTATTTGTCTCATATAGCTTTAAATGACATGTGGTGGCTAGATTCATGTGTAGCTACATATAATATAAAAATCCTATAGCTTAGCTTCCAGTACATATGCGGCAGCTTACACTGCCCTGTAGGAAGCATTACATGCATGCGGATTACTTTATTGTTTACTATCCTTTTTAGGGGGAAGAACATGTTACTCTACTTGTACCTCTTACAATACCACTTAAATGTACACATATCTACAGAATCGTTAGGCAGCTAAATTATCTTGATGTAAGGTGTTATAGCTGAATCTATAGTTGTACAAATAACTACTGTGAAATGTTTAAGTACACAAGCAGGTTTGAATACAATAGTTCTTAACATGATAACATTTTTTAAATTGTTATAAACACCTGAGTACTAAAGTTCATGATCCACGAATGTTTACACGTACATAGTGGGTTCTCTATATATTTCTTTAATGACAGCCTGAGCCCAGTACTATATGGAATCCCTCTGTTTGTGAGGTACATATGCCTAGCACACTTTAAGGCTTTGATGTATTTGGCGCATGATTTTGACATACTGTCACCTAATGAAAATGTTTAACAATGCCATGCGTATGATACCTGCCTATACTGCCTGCATTCACTTGCGGCGCAATAGTTTCTTAATACTTTTACTTTGACCTTTATATTATGAGTCTGCGGCAATTTAGGCTTAAAAGTGCGTATTTCCTATATTTTGTATTAACCCATTACGGCACATGCACAGCGAATTAACTATACTCCTGCCCCCATCCCTTGATATATACCATATTTAACATTAGGTTTCTTTACTTTTTTACTTTAAGCCTTTTTTTTACGTTCACAGCAAATTTATTGTTATGTCCCTACAGCTACATATATTGATACCATAGCCTGCATTATTTTTGATAGAGATTATTTATTGCTTATCTGTTATGGAATGGCAGACCAGAAATAGGATCCATATATTTTACACTAATACATTTATAGAGGTAGATACTGGTTTAACAGATGCATGGTATGTACCCCTGTTTGAGTAGTATTGGAATCTGGCGCCAACCCAAGGGCCCTGGGTGGCATGGAATTCTGAGAATATCATTTCTTTAAACTACTATAATCTTACATCACCTAAATGTAGTTGAGTTGTATTGGATTACCTTTTCTTGTCTTCCTTATCTGTACAGGTATTCATAATTTCACTAGCAATGTTTTTAGGCAATTTACAATAATTGTAGGACTCTTTATGAGTGACTATTACGCATAAGTATCTTTCTATTTTTGTTGTTGTTGATTATTTGAAACTGAGGTCACCTATATTTATATATCCATTTATATTTATGTTTAAGCTTTAAATTAATGGGGAAAAAAAGTTCCGTTCTTTTTTTAAATTATCTTATTTTACTATGTCCATAGGAATGTATTTGTGATGAAACTACTTCGACTAAATATTTGCATTAATGTCTTATGTTACCTATGCTTCTTGTAGTACTATGTGACTGTAATGTTTTCTCTTTTACCTCAATAAAAAAATATTCAAACAAACAAAAACAAAAAGTTAGGTAGCACTAGTCCCCCTCTATTAAAGGAGAGGTATAGTTTACTCAATTTAATCCTAGGCTTCCTGACTCACCATAAGAAATATCTTAAAGCTTTAGTGAGGTTTTTAATGTCCTGGTGTTTGATTAATAATGGAAAGGTGTAAGGTGTACAGAATTTTTGGAAGAACAAACATTTTATAAGCTGCTACTCTACCAGATAGTGAAAGGAAAAAACTATTCCAACACTTTAGTTTATGGATGCTATCTAGGATCTTTGTTATATTATCTTTATACCAGTTCTCCAGTGAGGAAGACAAAAGAATCCAGAAATATTTTAACAGGTGTGTTTCTAAAAAAGGATGGTTAAGGTTAGATTTTGACTTTTTTAGCCATAAGACTGGATTTTGAGAAAGTAATTTTATACCCCGAAACTCTTCCATAGGTTTCTAATTGACTAATAATTTCCTTTAGTTGTGTATCTGGTATAGTTACACACAACGACAAATCGTCTGCAAATAAGGACAATTGAAAAGTTTCCTTATCCAATTTACAGCCTAAGATATTTCTTAAATTTGATGCGAGTGGTTCCAGAACCAAATCAAAGAGGAGTGGTAACATCGAGCAGCCTTGCCTAGTCCCACTATATAGTGGGAAAGACGATGATATGCTATTATTTATCAAAAGAGTGGCATTAGCATCAGAGTATACATTTAAAATTAAATCTAGGAAGTTCCTATGAAACCCAAAATTGATAGGAGAAAGGCCTCCGGCAGAGCTGGAGAATCCCTTCTCTATAACTCATCTCTATAATGACAAATAAGATGTTGAATTTTCCGTATGTTATTTTCAGATGTCCTGCCTTTCACAAATCCCACCTGGTCAGGGTGTACTAACTTGGTAAGGATTGCTTTTAGTCTGTCTGCCAATAGTTTCATGACAATCTTATAGTCCAGATTTAATAATGAGATTGGTCTATAGGATGTAACTTCCTATACATCTTTATCTTCCTTGGGGATTAAGATTATATTTGCACCTTTAAAGTGCTCTGTGATCTTAGTATTATGGCAGTAATATTGATCGTATAGGGTTTTCAGAATTGGTGTAATGTTCTCCTTCATCATGGCATAAAATTATATTGGTAGGCCATCAGGGCCCGGGGCTTTCCCTTTCCTCATTTATTTGATGACATTGTTTATCTCTTCAGTTGAAATTGGTCCATTTAAAAGGTCCAATTCTTTTTTTGAGATTTTTAACAGATTTAATTCGTTCAAGTAGCTCATCATTATTTCTGTTTTTAAAGATTGCTGGGATTAGTACAGTTCCCTATAATATTTTTTAAATAAGTCTATGATATCTTCAACCTTTTTAGTGGTTCTGTCACCATCACTTATGGTTTCCTCTTATTTGCCTTTTAAACAGACTTGAGAGATATTGGAATTTGAAAAGATACCAATGGCACTACTAACGTATGAGACCTTGATTCCTACACTTATTCAATAGTTAGTCAGGATGTGGGTGCTGTGTATAGAACCGTATTTAGCAATGAAAGAGAAAGTATACACTTCTAGCACTCCTAGGTCTAAAAGTAAATTGAATCTAACTGGATGATACAAATTATTCCCTAAGGAATAAATGGAAGGGGAGAAAACAGATTGCAAATTAAAATATAACTTTTATTGGGTTACGTTTAAAATAGGAATATACTTAAAATCACACTTAAGCACCGATTTTATTGATGTCAGCAAATAAGTACAAGTTAAGGTTATTGCTCCTAGTACTTTAGTGTAAATGTGGGCTGGGGTAAGGACTGCTATATACTTGTATCTGGAGATCTGATACACCAAATTATCTGTGTCCAAAGTTACCAATTCTTATATAAGAATTAAGTATATAATGTATTCTTTATGTCTCCATAATAATATATCTTTCTATGCGAAGCTTGATTAGGATTGGACAGTGGGTATATAATTTTAAGTATTTCTGCTTGTTTCTAGCTAAGATTATATATACCCCACTTATTATTAGGATTCTAAATAAAATCCTTTAACTTGTTCAAATTAACTCCGCTTTTATATTAGCAGTTACCTACCAGAAGATTAAAGTGTAGGCTATTCCCTCCACAGTATCAAAAGCTAACTTGCATAAGTGCTTTTAAATTGTATATAAATAATTGAACTGAATTATAATACACTTTATGTTTATTGAAACAATGTATGTCGTTGTTCAACTGAATAGACTTTTATATGTTTGGTTTCTCTGCTACAGCTGTAGTTCAGGATATGCCTGAGTGGTATATTACACGACTTGTGAGTCATATATAGTTTTTTTGTTATGAATGAACTTCGGTGAAATTTATCTGCTCACAGTTTCTTTTAATACCAGTTTAAGTAGCTCTCTGTGATGCGGCCTTTAAATAATCTTATATGTTACAACAATGGAGCTTATTTGTTCCTATCATCACAGATTTTCACAGATTTGATTGAGTACCTATTTGGATAACTCACAGTGTACCGGTGATTAAATAGTGTAGTTTCGTAGTACAATGAGAAATAGTTGTTCTCAGTGATACCAGAGTTTTAGCAGATAGATGTACAAAAATTCCGCTTGTATTGTGAGTCTATGGAGTTAAACCTACTGTTCGTTTGGATTTCCACACTCGCAGCTAATTATGCTAGTCTGTGTACATACCATCTTGCATACAAACAGAATTACGATAGATTAGGTTTATGCACTGCTCTGTTGTATAAGCCGTATTAACGGCGGAAATTATGCTTACGTGATCAAGCTGCACTTAATAATCTCACCCAAAGCTAATATAATAGCGCTCTAAATATACTTTGTGCACTTTGGTTTTATAAGATAGAGCTATCTTACAACAAGCAGTATCGTGATTATATACCCAGAGCAACTCGAAGTTGATTTTAAATTATTAGGAGATAGCCCCAAACAAAATTCTATTCTTCAGTCTTTGTGTATTTTACATATTACAGTTAGCTATTATAGGAGGGATAGTACTTGCAACAATATTCGGTACCAGCACCAT
Organism: Bombina bombina; assembly: GCF_027579735.1. Taxonomy (NCBI): domain Eukaryota; kingdom Metazoa; phylum Chordata; class Amphibia; order Anura; family Bombinatoridae; genus Bombina; species Bombina bombina. The sequence goes on along the minus strand of NC_069499.1, from coordinate 528,767,557 downwards.
TTATTAACACATGATTAAATCTGAGCGTCCATTATTCAGTGAAACCATGGCTGACTACAGTAATTTGCGGTAGCTTAAGGCTGTCTAAAAACACAGGAGCTCCTAGGACTCCTCACCATTGCCCTATCGTCCCTAACATGTTTCGCAACTTGACGTTGCTTTTTCAAAGGTGAACGCGCCGCAATATTCGCGGCTTTTTAAGGCCGTTGGAAACACGCCCCCAATAGGCGTGTGTTGTAATTCAGACCAATGATGTGAGATGAGCTCGTGATTGACGTGTAGAGACGCATCTGAATTCTACTGTTAGAGCGGTTTATTTGATTCTAATTACGAGCTTATTCTTGAATTCGTTCCCAAACCTGATAATAGATAATGATGCAAAAATGGTATAGTAAAAATGGTTAACCTATTTGAAATAGTTATTATTTGCCAAATATGTTAACAGAGGTGGCTAATACTATGTTAACCACAGTGACTCTGTGCATAAGTTTGTATTGTTATGACATACTATTTTCAATTGGCTTATCCTGAGATGTTATTATATTATTTTTATCATATTGATAGGTCTGATAGAGATAAAATCAGATCTGAGATTGTGATCTGTGTGAAGCCTAATCTGCTAAATATGTGGTATGGAGATAACTATAATGTGAAGTGACGTGTTGAATCGTGATGACAAAAATAGTAAAGAAAAATTAAGATGAAAAGATTAATAAATAAAAATAAGGAACAGAACATGGAAGAAGAGGGGAAGTGTTTAAATTATAACCTCAAACCTAACTCAAATTAATATGTGCTTAATATTGTGAACATGGGGGATTTATAGACCCCTGAGGGGTGCAATTAAATGTGTAATAATAATTTTAGTCTTATAGAAGAAATGTGAGAAAAAGAATTGTTAACATAATATGGGTGCGTTGATAAATCATGATAAATATCATGATGGGTGGTGTTGAAGTTAGTGCACTAGAACTTATCCAGAGACTTAGTGCATAAGTGTGTTTTGGTGTGAATGAGAAAAATAAGGTTACTAAGATTTGCTGTCTACTTTACATAGACAATCTGTTTTTACAAGAAAGGAGTAAAATTATTTATTTCATTTAATCCATACGGTTGAACTGAATTCAAAAGAAAGATCAATTTGCTCTCCGCTCTGAGTAGGACATTCTCTACATTGCCACCCCTTATGCCCAAATGTATTTTCTGGATCCCAAAGCATTTCAGATCAGACTGTTTGGAATTGTGTCTTTTCAAAAAATGGCGAGCTACAGATGTCAGATTTTTACCTTCTTGCAGATCTTTAGTTGCATTTTTTATATTCCTCAGATGTTCTTGGAGTCTTTGTCTTATTTTTCTTGTTGTCATACCAACGTATAACAGATTACATTTGCATTGTAAAACGTATATGACTCCTTCTGTATGGCAATTGATGTAGGATTCAATTTTATGGATTTTCCCAAAGTGATCAGTGATTTCTTGTTTATTGACCATGAAGCTGCATGTGCTGCATGTTCCACATTTAAATGATCCTTTCTTGAAGGCTCCCAAGGTTCTTGGTCCCTGTAAGTGGCTGGGGCTGATAAGGTCCTTGAGATTGCGAGTTCTTCTGAAGCCAGTTTGTACTTTTTCTCCCACGATTTTAGAGATTATAGGATCAGAGGTTAGGATGTGCCAATTATTTTGCATAATATTAAGAATTTGAGAGCTTTTAGGATTGTAGGTGGAGATGAATCTCACTTGTTCCTGTTTTGATTTGTTTTTCGTTTTCAACAGTTCATGTCTCATGGTATTTTTAGCTCTAAATTCTGCTTTTTTTATTATTCTTCTACTATAACCTCTTGAGATTAGTCTCTCAGTTAGTTCTTTTGCTCTTATTTTGTAATTCTCTTCAGTGGAGCAATTGCGTCTCATCCTGAGAAATTCTCCTGTGGGGAGCGCTTTTACTGTGTTGGGGGCATGAGCACTTGTACTAAAAAGTAAGCTGTTAGTAGCAGTTTTCTTACGATGGACATCTGTTTCCAATGTGCCTGTTATTGTTTTTGTAATTTTTAGATCCAGAAAGTCTATGCTTTCTTGGCTTGCTTCATAGGTCAATTTGATGTTTAGTATATTGGTATTCAGTTTGGCCATGAATTGGTCCAATTCTGTACGAGTGCCTTCCCATAGGAAGAGCACATCGTCTATGTATCTCATCCATAACGGTATTTTATTTAAATCCTCTGTATTGTCATCTGAGAACACATGTTTTTGCTCCCACCAGCCAAGAAAGAGATTAGCATAGGTGGGGGCACAGGCGGTGCCCATTGCCGTGCCTCTGGTTTGAAGGTAAAAGCCGTTATCAAAAGTAAAGAAATTGTGTGTCAAAATGAATTTTAACAATTGTAGAATAAAACTGTCATGAGCTGGGTCTTCCTCAGATCCCATAGAGAGAAACCACTGTACAGCTTCTATACCAAGATCGTGATTTATACAGGTATATAGTGATTCGACATCAGCCGTGACTAACCATGTAGATGGTAATAGGTGTACATTTTCTAGCTGAACCAAGACATCAGTGGTGTCTTGTACATATGATGACAATTGACGAAGATAATTCCTGAGTCTGAAGTCAATGTATCTGCTCGCTTTTTCCGTAAGACTGTTAATGCCAGATACAATTGGCCGTCCTGGGGGTTGTTGTTGGTTTTTGTGAATTTTTGGAATTAGATAGAAAGTTGCTACTGTTGGTTCCTTCACTTTGAGAAATTGATATTCTTTGTTTGTGAGTAGATTATCAAATTTAGCCATTTCTATGATATTCATGTATTCATGGAGGAATGTTTTATTTGGATTAAAGCTTAATTTTTTATAGCACGATGTGTCCCTGAGTTGTTTGTCTGTTTCTTTTTTGTACATGTCAATGGGCCACAGAACTATATTTCCCCCCTTGTCTGAATTTCGGATGATGACATCATCCCAGTTTCTCATGTCATTTAATGCCCTTTGTTCCTGAGTTGTCAAGTTTCTTTCAGTTAGTTTGTCTGATAACTGCAGTATTTCATTACAAACTACATCAGTGAACACCTGTAGTTGGGGGCATTGATTTATCTTAGGCATAAAAGATGACTTGTTTATTATCTTATCTCGCCATTTTCTTTTTGTCAAGGAATCAGCTGATTGATCTTGTCCAGGAGTATTCTCTGTCAGTAGAGTTTCTAGTATTTCTAGAGTTTCTCTCTCATCTTCTGTCCAGCTTTGTGTTGAAATTGGTTCTGTAGGTTCTGATTGAGTATTGTTTCTACTGTAGATTCTTTTTAATGCTATTTTTCGAACAAATAGGTGTACATCTTTAATTAATTCGAATTTATCAAGTTTCGGTGTAGGGCAGAATGACATGCCTTTGGATAAAACTTGGGTATGCGCTTCCGATAGAAGTTTTTGTGATAAGTTTATAATTCTTAGTGAGTCAGTTTGATTTGGGAGAAGGGGCTGGGAGCTCTTTGATAGGGTTTCCAATTTTTCTTGTTGGTTCTGTTTGATGTTTGACTTTTGTTTTGTCTTTTTGGTTTTCCCCCTGCCTCTTCTGGTGTGTCTCCGCTCGAAGAGGCTCCTGCCCCTAAAAAATCTTTCCTTTTTCCTCTTGTTATTCTTATATTTCTCTCCAAATTGGGTGTTTGAGGTTCCACATCTGATTCTACAGTTTCAGATTCTTCTCCCTCTGTGTCTGAGACATCACTTTGAACCAAGTTTACCCTAGATTGTCGCCCTTTGTTGGTATTGGTTCTAATTTTCCATTTATACACCTTTTGATTTGCATAGTCAGTTTTATCCCTGCTTAGTTTACCTTGTTTTGTTTGTTTTATTTCATTTTCATACTTATCCAGTTCCTTTTGATATTGTTTATATGTTTCCTCAAAATTAGAAAGAGGTTCAAATTCTTCTAATTGTTTATTTAATTCCTGAACTTTGATTTCCAAACAGTCATATTCTTCCTTATCATGTTTAATGAGTATTTTCATCAATTTTCCTGAGCATTCTGTCAATGCTTCTTCCCATTCAATGTTATGTGATGGGTTGCGGAACTCGAATGCTGGGAATAATTGTATTCTCAATCCTCTGGGGATTAATTTTAATTCTATATATTTCTCGAAGAAATGATGGTTCCACCATAACTTGTCTTGTTTAAACATTAATTTGTGTACTTCCCTGAGGGTTGAGTTCATTTTATCTTGTATATTTGAGGCATTAGTGGGTGGATTTTTGAATACATCATTAAGGTCTGTTTCTCTTTTTAGTTGTCTAGATTGTCTGTCTTGCTCCCATTTTGAAGACATGATGGTAAGTTAGATTAAATTGTGTGTGTGCTCTATTGGCGAGAGGCCTGAGAATCAGGTATTGGAATTATTGGAATTTGAAAAGATACCAATGGCACTACTAACGTATGAGACCTTGATTCCTACACTTATTCAATAGTTAGTCAGGATGTGGGTGCTGTGTATAGAACCGTATTTAGCAAAGAAAGAGAAAGTATACACTTCTAGCACTCCTAGGTCTAAAAGTAAATTGAATCTAACTGGATGATACAAATTATTCCCTAAGGAATAAATGGAAGGGGAGAAAACAGATTGCAAATTAAAATATAACTTTTATTGGGTTACGTTTAAAATAGGAATATACTTAAAATCACACTTAAGCACCGATTTTATTGATGTCAGCAAATAAGTACAAGTTAAGGTTATTGCTCCTAGTACTTTAGTGTAAATGTGGGCTGGGGTAAGGACTGCTATATACTTGTATCTGGAGATCTGATACACCAAATTATCTGTGTCCAAAGTTACCAATTCTTATATAAGAATTAAGTATATAATGTATTCTTTATGTCTCCATAATAATATATCTTTCTATGCGAAGCTTGATTAGGATTGGACAGTGGGTATATAATTTTAAGTATTTCTGCTTGTTTCTAGCTAAGATTATATATACCCCACTTATTATTAGGATTCTAAATAAAATCCTTTAACTTGTTCAAATTAACTCCGCTTTTATATTAGCAGTTACCTACCAGAAGATTAAAGTGTAGGCTATTCCCTCCACAGTATCAAAAGCTAACTTGCGTAAGTGCTTTTAAATTGTATATAAATAATTGAACTGAATTATAATACACTTTATGTTTATTGAAACAATGTATGTCGTTGTTCAACTGAATAGACTTTTATATGTTTGGTTTCTCTGCTACAGCTGTAGTTCAGGATATGCCTGAGTGGTATATTACACGACTTGTGAGTCATATATAGTTTTTTTGTTATGAATGAACTTCGGTGAAATTTATCTGCTCACAGTTTCTTTTAATACCAGTTTAAGTAGCTCTCTGTGATGCGGCCTTTAAATAATCTTATATGTTACAACAATGGAGCTTATTTGTTCCTATCATCACAGATTTTCACAGATTTGATTGAGTACCTATTTGGATAACTCACAGTGTACCGGTGATTAAATAGTGTAGTTTCGTAGTACAATGAGAAATAGTTGTTCTCAGTGATACCAGAGTTTTAGCAGATAGATGTACAAAAATTCCGCTTGTATTGTGAGTCTATGGAGTTAAACCTACTGTTCGTTTGGATTTCCACACTCGCAGCTAATTATGCTAGTCTGTGTACATTCCATCTTGCATACAAACAGAATTACGATAGATTAGGTTTATGCACTGCTCTGTTGTATAATATTGTTTATCATATTGATAGGTCTGATAGAGATAAAATCAGATCTGAGATTGTGATCTGTGTGAAGCCTAATCTGCTAAATATGTGGTATGGAGATAACTATAATGTGAAGTGACGTGTTGAATCGTGATGACAAAAATAGTAAAGAAAAATTAAGATGAAAAGATTAATAAATAAAAATAAGGAACAGAACATGGAAGAAGAGGGGAAGTGTTTAAATTATAACCTCAAACCTAACTCAAATTAATATGTGCTTAATATTGTGAACATGGGGGATTTATAGACCCCTGAGGGGTGCAATTAAATGTGTAATAATAATTTTAGTCTTATAGAAGAAATGTGAGAAAAAGAATTGTTAACATAATATGGGTGCGTTGATAAATCATGATAAATATCATGATGGGTGGTGTTGAAGTTAGTGCACTAGCACTTATCCAGAGACTTAGTGCATAAGTGTGTTTTGGTGTGAATGAGAAAAATAAGGTTACTAAGATTTGCTGTCTACTTTACATAGACAATCTGTTTTTACAAGAAAGGAGTAAAATTATTTATTTCATTTAATCCATACGGTTGAACTGAATTCAAAAGAAAGATCCATTTGCTCTCCACTCTGAGTAGGACATTCTCTACATTGCCACCCCTTATGCCCAAATGTATTTTCTGGATCCCAAAGCATTTCAGATCAGACTGTTTGGAATTGTGTCTTTTCAAAAAATGGCGAGCTACAGATGTCAGATTTTTACCTTCTTGCAGATCTTTAGTTGCATTTTTTATATTCCTCAGATGTTCTTGGAGTCTTTGTCTTATTTTTCTTGTTGTCATACCAACGTATAACAGATTACATTTGCATTGTAAAACGTATATGACTCCTTCTGTATGGCAATTGATGTAGGATTCAATTTTATGGATTTTCCCAAAGTGATCAGTGATTTCTTGTTTATTGACCATGAAGCTGCATGTGCTGCATGTTCCACATTTAAATGATCCTTTCTTGAAGGCTCCCAAGGTTCTTGGTCCCTGTAAGTGGCTGGGGCTGATAAGGTCCTTGAGATTGCGAGTTCTTCTGAAGCCAGTTTGTACTTTTTCTCCCACGATTTTAGAGATTATAGGATCAGAGGTTAGGATGTGCCAATTATTTTGCATAATATTAAGAATTTGAGAGCTTTTAGGATTGTAGGTGGAGATGAATCTCACTTGTTCCTGTTTTGATTTGTTTTTCGTTTTCAACAGTTCATGTCTCATGGTATTTTTAGCTCTAAATTCTGCTTTTTTTATTATTCTTTTACTATAACCTCTTGAGATTAGTCTCTCAGTTAGTTCTTTTGCTCTTATTTTGTAATTCTCTTCAGTGGAGCAATTGCGTCTCATCCTGGGAAATTCTCCTGCGGGGAGCGCTTTTACTGTGTTGGGGGCATGAGCACTTGTACTAAAAAGTAAGCTGTTAGTAGCAGTTTTCTTACGATGGACATCTGTTTCCAATGTGCCTGTTATTGTTTTTGTAATTTTTAGATCCAGAAAGTCTATGCTTTCTTGGCTTGCTTCATAGGTCAATTTGATGTTTAGTATATTGGTATTCAGAATAGTTAAGTGTTTAGGAGCGCCTATTAAAAGGCTAAGTCTAAGGAGGGTATAAATAAATAAAAATATGTCGTTAAGTATACCAGCACAAGGAGCCCAAGTGTGTAAAGGGTATTTACAAGTTTAATATAGCTTTTAAATTAACAATTTATTAAGGCAATATCTTAGTGTCTATAATCGCAAACAGATTTACAAAAGCATAAAAGTATATGGATCCGTATCACTTCATAAATAAACAAAAAACATTCACTGGTGTACTGTATCTAATAAAATCAATTTTACAGTCTATGATAAAACTGGTTTGGATAAAGTCAAAAGGATGTACAAATGATACAGTAAAATACAGTAAAATACAATAGAATAAAATACAGTAAAATACAATAAAATACAAAAATAATGCAATAAAATTCAGAAATGATGTAAAAAAGCAGCCAATGGGGATAGGTCGTGTGGCCTAGGATAAAAACAAATATGTGAAAAAAGTCTTCCTGATTTGATTTAAGAAAAAATGTGATAATCTTTTAGAAAAATAAAGTGAAATGTTGTTTTTAGCCTGATGAAGGATGTGATAAAAATGTGTGAGTCCCCTCGTGAGAAGTCAAAAAGTGTCCAAAATTAAGTCAATAATCCACAAAAAAGTTACTTTTAAAAAACAAAAATCCAAGATGTCAAAAAAATGATGAAATCCAAAAGAATTTAGTAGTGATAGTGTGATGTCCAATAAAAGTCAAAAAAATGCCACCTGTGTTTATGGATCAACCTGTGAATAGCTGAAAAAATGGAAATCCAACTGACCAATTTCTTGAAAATATTGGATATAAGAAACAATGAATATAAAAAAGAAGATATATATAAAAAAAGAATTATAAAAAATGTTTATAAAAAATGTAAGACGATCCAATCCCTGTGAAAAAAGAAAAGTACAACATAGAGCAGTATCGTTTAAAATACGTTTGCACAAGTAGAAATAAAACTCACCATATATGCCAACGCGTTTCGGCCCACCAATAGGGCCTTTATCAAGACATCTGTTTCCAATGTGCCTGTTATTGTTTTTGTAATTTTTAGATCCAGAAAGTCTATGCTTTCTTGGCTTGCTTCATAGGTCAATTTGATGTTTAGTATATTGGTATTCAGTTTGGCCATGAATTGGTCCAATTCTGTACGAGTGCCTTCCCATAGGAAGAGCACATCGTCTATGTATCTCATCCATAACGGTATTTTATTTAAATCCTCTGTATTGTCATCTGAGAACACATGTTTTTGCTCCCACCAGCCAAGAAAGAGATTGGCATAGGTGGGGGCACAGGCGGTGCCCATTGCCGTGCCTCTGGTTTGAAGGTAAAAGCCGTTATCAAAAGTAAAGAAATTGTGTGTCAAAATGAATTTTAACAATTGTAGAATAAAACTGTCATGAGCTGGGTCTTCCTCAGATCCCATAGAGAGAAACCACTGTACAGCTTCTATACCAAGATCGTGATTTATACAGGTATATAGTGATTTGACATCAGCCGTGACTAACCATGTAGATGGTAATAGGTGTACATTTTCTAGCTGAACCAAGACATCAGTGGTGTCTTGTACATATGATGACAATTGACGAAGATAATTCCTGAGTCTGAAGTCAATGTATCTGCTCGCTTTTTCCGTAAGACTGTTAATGCCAGATACAATTGGCCGTCCTGGGGATTGTTGTTGGTTTTTGTGAATTTTAGGAATTAGATAGAAAGTTGCTACTGTTGGTTCCTTCACTTTGAGAAATTGATATTCTTTGTTTGTGAGTAGATTATCAAATTTAGCCATTTCTATGATATTCATGTATTCATGGAGGAATGTTTTATTTGGATTAAAGCTTAATTTTTTATAGCACGATGTGTCCCTGAGTTGTTTGTCTGTTTCTTTTTTGTACATGTCAATGGGCCACAGAACTATATTTCCCCCCTTGTCTGAATTTCGGATGATGACATCATCCCAGTTTCTCATGTCATTTAATGCCCTTTGTTCCTGAGTTGTCAAGTTTCTTTCAGTTAGTTTGTCTGATAACTGCAGTATTTCATTACAAACTACATCAGTGAACACCTGTAGTTGGGGGCATTGATTTATCTTAGGCATAAAAGATGACTTGTTTATTATCTTATCTCGCCATTTTCTTTCTGTCAAGGAATCAGCTGATTGATCTTGTCCAGGAGTATTCTCTGTCAGTAGAGTTTCTAGTATTTCTAGAGTTTCTCTCTCATCTTCTGTCCAGCTTTGTGTTGAAATTGGTTCTGTAGGTTCTGATTGAGTATTGTTTCTACTGTAGATTCTTTTTAATGCTATTTTACGAACAAATAGGTGTACATCTTTAATTAATTCGAATTTATCAAGTTTCGGTGTAGGGCAGAATGACATGCCTTTGGATAAAACTTGGGTATGCGCTTCCGATAGAAGTTTTTGTGATAAGTTTATAATTCTTAGTGAGTCAGTTTGATTTGGGAGAAGGGGCTGGGAGCTCTTTGATAGGGTTTCCAATTTTTCTTGTTGGTTCTGTTCGATGTTTGACTTTTGTTTTGTCTTTTTGGTTTTCCCCCTGCCTCTTCTGGTGTGTCTCCGCTCGAAGAGGCTCCTGCCCCTAAAAAATCTTTCCTTTTTCCTCTTGTTATTCTTATATTTCTCTCCAAATTGGGTGTTTGAGGTTCCACATCTGATTCTACAGTTTCAGATTCTTCTCCCTCTGTGTCTGAGACATCACTTTGAACCAAGTTTACCCTAGATTGTCGCCCTTTGTTGGTATTGGTTCTAATTTTCCATTTATACACCTTTTGATTTGCATAGTCAGTTTTATCCCTGCTTAGTTTACCTTGTTTTGTTTGTTTTATTTCATTTTCATACTTATCCAGTTCCTTTTGATATTGTTTATATGTTTCCTCAAAATTAGAAAGAGGTTCAAATTCTTCTAATTGTTTATTTAATTCCTGAACTTTGATTTCCAAACAGTCATATTCTTCCTTATCATGTTTAATGAGTATTTTCATCAATTTTCCTGAGCATTCTGTCAATGCTTCTTCCCATTCAATGTTATGTGATGGGTTGCGGAACTCGAATGCTGGGAATAATTGTATTCTCAATCCTCTGGGGATTAATTTTAATTCTATATATTTCTCGAAGAAATGATGGTTCCACCATAACTTGTCTTGTTTAAACATTAATTTGTGTACTTCCCTGAGGGTTGAGTTCATTTTATCTTGTATATTTGAGGCATTATTGGTTGTATTTGTGAATACATCATTAAGGTCTGTTTCTCTTTTTAGTTGTCTAGATTGTCTGTCTTGCTCCCATTTTGAAGACATGATGGTAAGTTAGATTAAATTGTGTGTGTGCTCTATTGGTGAGAGGCCTGAGAATCAGGTATTGGAATTATTGGAATTTGAAAAGATACCAATGGCACTACTAACGTATGAGACCTTGATTCCTACACTTATTCAATAGTTAGTCAGGATGTGGGTGCTGTGTATAGAACCGTATTTAGCAAAGAAAGAGAAAGTATACACTTCTAGCACTCCTAGGTCTAAAAGTAAATTGAATCTAACTGGATGATACAAATTATTCCCTAAGGAATAAATGGAAGGGGAGAAAACAGATTGCAAATTAAAATATAACTTTTATTGGGTTACGTTTAAAATAGGAATATACTTAAAATCACACTTAAGCACCGATTTTATTGATGTCAGCAAATAAGTACAAGTTAAGGTTATTGCTCCTAGTACTTTAGTGTAAATGTGGGCTGGGGTAAGGACTGCTATATACTTGTATCTGGAGATCTGATACACCAAATTATCTGTGTCCAAAGTTACCAATTCTTATATAAGAATTAAGTATATAATGTATTCTTTATGTCTCCATAATAATATATCTTTCTATGCAAAGCTTGATTAGGATTGGACAGTGGGTATATAATTTTAAGTATTTCTGCTTGTTTCTAGCTAAGATTATATATACCCCACTTATTATTAGGATTCTAAATAAAATCCTTTAACTTGTTCAAATTAACTCCGCTTTTATATTAGCAGTTACCTACCAGAAGATTAAAGTGTAGGCTATTCCCTCCACAGTATCAAAAGCTAACTTGCATAAGTGCTTTTAAATTGTATATAAATAATTGAACTGAATTATAATACACTTTATGTTTATTGAAACAATGTATGTCGTTGTTCAACTGAATAGACTTTTATATGTTTGGTTTCTCTGCTACAGCTGTAGTTCAGGATATGCCTGAGTGGTATATTACACGACTTGGGAGTCATATATAGTTTTTTTGTTATGAATGAACTTCGGTGAAATTTATCTGCTCACAGTTTCTTTTAATACCAGTTTAAGTAGCTCTCTGTGATGCGGCCTTTAAATAATCTTATATGTTACAACAATGGAGCTTATTTGTTCCTATCATCACAGATTTTCACAGATTTGATTGAGTACCTATTTGGATAACTCACAGTGTACCGGTGATTAAATAGTGTAGTTTCGTAGTACAATGAGAAATAGTTGTTCTCAGTGATACCAGAGTTTTAGCAGATAGATGTACAAAAATTCCGCTTGTATTGTGAGTCTATGGAGTTAAACCTACTGTTCGTTTGGATTTCCACACTCGCAGCTAATTATGCTAGTCTGTGTACATTCCATCTTGCATACAAACAGAATTACGATAGATTAGGTTTATGCACTGCTCTGTTGTATAAGCCGTATTAACGGCGGAAATTATGCTTACGTGATCAAGCTGCACTTAATAATCTCACCCAAAGCTAATATAATAGCGCTCTAAATATACTTTGTGCACTTTGGTTTTATAAGATAGAGCTATCTTACAACAAGCAGTATCGTGATTATATACCCAGAGCAACTCGAAGTTGATTTTAAATTATTAGGAGATAGCCCCAAACAAAATTCTATTCTTCAGTCTTTGTGTATTTTACATATTACAGTTAGCTATTATAGGAGGGATAGTACTTGCAACAATATTCGGTACCAGCACCATATATTAACACATGATTAAATCTGAGCGTCCATTATTCAGTGAAACCGTGGCTGACTACAGTAATTTGCGGTAGCTTAAGGCTGTCTAAAAACACAGGAGCTCCTAGGACTCCTCACCATTGCCCTATCGTCCCTAACATGTTTCGCAACTTGACGTTGCTTTTTCAAAGGTGAACGCGCCGCAATATTCGCGGCTTTTTAAGGCCGTTGGAAACACGCCCCCAATAGGCGTGTGTTGTAATTCAGACCAATGATGTGAGATGAGCTCGTGATTGACGTGTAGAGACGCATCTGAATTCTACTGTTAGAGCGGTTTATTTGATTCTAATTACGAGCTTATTCTTGAATTCGTTCCCAAACCTGATAATAGATAATGATGCAAAAATGGTATAGTAAAAATGGTTAACCTATTTGAAATAGTTATTATTTGCCAAATATGTTAACAGAGGTGGCTAATACTATGTTAACCACAGTGACTCTGTGCATAAGTTTGTATTGTTATGACATACTATTTTCAATTGGCTTATCCTGAGATGTTATTATATTATTTTTATCATATTGATAGGTCTGATAGAGATAAAATCAGATCTGAGATTGTGATCTGTGTGAAGCCTAATCTGCTAAATATGTGGTATGGAGATAACTATAATGTGAAGTGACGTGTTGAATCGTGATGACAAAAATAGTAAAGAAAAATTAAGATGAAAAGATTAATAAATAAAAATAAGGAACAGAACATGGAAGAAGAGGGGAAGTGTTTAAATTATAACCTCAAACCTAACTCAAATTAATATGTGCTTAATATTGTGAACATGGGGGATTTATAGACCCCTGAGGGGTGCAATTAAATGTGTAATAATAATTTTAGTCTTATAGAAGAAATGTGAGAAAAAGAATTGTTAACATAATATGGGTGCGTTGATAAATCATGATAAATATCATGATGGGTGGTGTTGAAGTTAGTGCACTAGCACTTATCCAGAGACTTAGTGCATAAGTGTGTTTTGGTGTGAATGAGAAAAATAAGGTTACTAAGATTTGCTGTCTACTTTACATAGACAATCTGTTTTTACAAGAAAGGAGTAAAATTATTTATTTCATTTAATCCATACGGTTGAACTGAATTCAAAAGAAAGATCCATTTGCTCTCCGCTCTGAGTAGGACATTCTCTACATTGCCACCCCTTATGCCCAAATGTATTTTCTGGATCCCAAAGCATTTCAGATCAGACTGTTTGGAATTGTGTCTTTTCAAAAAATGGCGAGCTACAGATGTCAGATTTTTACCTTCTTGCAGATCTTTAGTTGCATTTTTTATATTCCTCAGATGTTCTTGGAGTCTTTGTCTTATTTTTCTTGTTGTCATACCAACGTATAACAGATTACATTTGCATTGTAAAACGTATATGACTCCTTCTGTATGGCAATTGATGTAGGATTCAATTTTATGGATTTTCCCAAAGTGATCAGTGATTTCTTGTTTATTGACCATGAAGCTGCATGTGCTGCATGTTCCACATTTAAATGATCCTTTCTTGAAGGCTCCCAAGGTTCTTGGTCCCTGTAAGTGGCTGGGGCTGATAAGGTCCTTGAGATTGCGAGTTCTTCTGAAGCCAGTTTGTACTTTTTCTCCCACGATTTTAGAGATTATAGGATCAGAGGTTAGGATGTGCCAATTATTTTGCATAATATTAAGAATTTGAGAGCTTTTAGGATTGTAGGTGGAGATGAATCTCACTTGTTCCTGTTTTGATTTGTTTTTCGTTTTCAACAGTTCATGTCTCATGGTATTTTTAGCTCTAAATTCTGCTTTTTTTATTATTCTTTTACTATAACCTCTTGAGATTAGTCTCTCAGTTAGTTCTTTTGCTCTTATTTTGTAATTCTCTTCAGTGGAGCAATTGCGTCTCATCCTGGGAAATTCTCCTGCGGGGAGCGCTTTTACTGTGTTGGGGGCATGAGCACTTGTACTAAAAAGTAAGCTGTTAGTAGCAGTTTTCTTACGATGGACATCTGTTTCCAATGTGCCTGTTATTGTTTTTGTAATTTTTAGATCCAGAAAGTCTATGCTTTCTTGGCTTGCTTCATAGGTCAATTTGATGTTTAGTATATTGGTATTCAGTTTGGCCATGAATTGGTCCAATTCTGTACGAGTGCCTTCCCATAGGAAGAGCACATCGTCTATGTATCTCATCCATAACGGTATTTTATTTAAATCCTCTGTATTGTCATCTGAGAACACATGTTTTTGCTCCCACCAGCCAAGAAAGAGATTGGCATAGGTGGGGGCACAGGCGGTGCCCATTGCCGTGCCTCTGGTTTGAAGGTAAAAGCCGTTATCAAAAGTAAAGAAATTGTGTGTCAAAATGAATTTTAACAATTGTAGAATAAAACTGTCATGAGCTGGGTCTTCCTCAGATCCCATAGAGAGAAACCACTGTACAGCTTCTATACCAAGATCGTGATTTATACAGGTATATAGTGATTCGACATCAGCCGTGACTAACCATGTAGATGGTAATAGGTGTACATTTTCTAGCTGAACCAAGACATCAGTGGTGTCTTGTACATATGATGACAATTGACGAAGATAATTCCTGAGTCTGAAGTCAATGTATCTGCTCGCTTTTTCCGTAAGACTGTTAATGCCAGATACAATTGGCCGTCCTGGGGGTTGTTGTTGGTTTTTGTGAATTTTAGGAATTAGATAGAAAGTTGCTACTGTTGGTTCCTTCACTTTGAGAAATTGATATTCTTTGTTTGTGAGTAGATTATCAAATTTAGCCATTTCTATGATATTCATGTATTCATGGAGGAATGTTTTATTTGGATTAAAGCTTAATTTTTTATAGCACGATGTGTCCCTGAGTTGTTTGTCTGTTTCTTTTTTGTACATGTCAATGGGCCACAGAACTATATTTCCCCCCTTGTCTGAATTTCGGATGATGACATCATCCCAGTTTCTCATGTCATTTAATGCCCTTTGTTCCTGAGTTGTCAAGTTTCTTTCAGTTAGTTTGTCTGATAACTGAAGTATTTCATTACAAACTACATCAGTGAACACCTGTAGTTGGGGGCATTGATTTATCTTAGGCATAAAAGATGACTTGTTTATTATCTTATCTCGCCATTTTCTTTCTGTCAAGGAATCAGCTGATTGATCTTGTCCAGGAGTATTCTCTGTCAGTAGAGTTTCTAGTATTTCTAGAGTTTCTCTCTCATCTTCTGTCCAGCTTTGTGTTGAAATTGGTTCTGTAGGTTCTGATTGAGTATTGTTTCTACTGTAGATTCTTTTTAATGCTATTTTTCGAACAAATAGGTGTACATCTTTAATTAATTCGAATTTATCAAGTTTCGGTGTAGGGCAGAATGACATGCCTTTGGATAAAACTTGGGTATGCGCTTCCGATAGAAGTTTTTGTGATAAGTTTATAATTCTTAGTGAGTCAGTTTGATTTGGGAGAAGGGGCTGGGAGCTCTTTGATAGGGTTTCCAATTTTTCTTGTTGGTTCTGTTCGATGTTTGACTTTTGTTTTGTCTTTTTGGTTTTCCCCCTGCCTCTTCTGGTGTGTCTCCGCTCGAAGAGGCTCCTGTCCCTAAAAAATCTTTCCTTTTTCCTCTTGTTATTCTTATATTTCTCTCCAAATTGGGTGTTTGAGGTTCCACATCTGATTCTACAGTTTCAGATTCTTCTCCCTCTGTGTCTGAGACATCACTTTGAACCAAGTTTACCCTAGATTGTCGCCCTTTGTTGGTATTGGTTCTAATTTTCCATTTATACACCTTTTGATTTGCATAGTCAGTTTTATCCCTGCTTAGTTTACCTTGTTTTGTTTGTTTTATTTCATTTTCATACTTATCCAGTTCCTTTTGATATTGTTTATATGTTTCCTCAAAATTAGAAAGAGGTTCAAATTCTTCTAATTGTTTATTTAATTCCTGAACTTTGATTTCCAAACAGTCATATTCTTCCTTATCATGTTTAATGAGTATTTTCATCAATTTTCCTGAGCATTCTGTCAATGCTTCTTCCCATTCAATGTTATGTGATGGGTTGCGGAACTCGAATGCTGGGAATAATTGTATTCTCAATCCTCTGGGGATTAATTTTAATTCTATATATTTCTCGAAGAAATGATGGTTCCACCATAACTTGTCTTGTTTAAACATTAATTTGTGTACTTCCCTGAGGGTTGAGTTCATTTTATCTTGTATATTTGAGGCATTAGTGGGTGGATTTTTGAATACATCATTAAGGTCTGTTTCTCTTTTTCGTTGTCTAGATTGTCTGTCTTGCTCCCATTTTGAAGACATGATGGTAAGTTAGATTAAATTGTGTGTGTGCTCTATTGGTGAGAGGCCTGAGAATCAGGTATTGGAATTATTGGAATTTGAAAAGATACCAATGGCACTACTAACGTATGAGACCTTGATTCCTACACTTATTCAATAGTTAGTCAGGATGTGGGTGCTGTGTATAGAACCGCATTTAGCAAAGAAAGAGAAAGTATACACTTCTAGCACTCCTAGGTCTAAAAGTAAATTGAATCTAACTGGATGATACAAATTATTCCCTAAGGAATAAATGGAAGGGGAGAAAACAGATTGCAAATTAAAATATAACTTTTATTGGGTTACGTTTAAAATAGGAATATACTTAAAATTACACTTAAGCACCGATTTTATTGATGTCAGCAAATAAGTACAAGTTAAGGTTATTGCTCCTAGTACTTTAGTGTAAATGTGGGCTGGGGTAAGGACTGCTGTATACTTGTATCTGGAGATCTGATACACCAAATTATCTGTGTCCAAAGTTACCAATTCTTATATAAGAATTAAGTATATAATGTATTCTTTATGTCTCCATAATAATATATCTTTCTATGCGAAGCTTGATTAGGATTGGACAGTGGGTATATAATTTTAAGTATTTCTGCTTGTTTCTAGCTAAGATTATATATACCCCACTTATTATTAGGATTCTAAATAAAATCCTTTAACTTGTTCAAATTAACTCCGCTTTTATATTAGCAGTTACCTACCAGAAGATTAAAGTGTAGGCTATTCCCTCCACAGTATCAAAAGCTAACTTGCATAAGTGCTTTTAAATTGTATATAAATAATTGAACTGAATTATAATACACTTTATGTTTATTGAAACAATGTATGTCGTTGTTCAACTGAATAGACTTTTATATGTTTGGTTTCTCTGCTACAGCTGTAGTTCAGGATATGCCTGAGTGGTATATTACACGACTTGTGAGTCATATATAGTTTTTTTGTTATGAATGAACTTCGGTGAAATTTATCTGCTCACAGTTTCTTTTAATACCAGTTTAAGTAGCTCTCTGTGATGCGGCCTTTAAATAATCTTATATGTTACAACAAAGGAGCTTATTTGTTCCTATCATCACAGATTTTCACAGATTTGATTGAGTACCTATTTGGATAACTCACAGTGTACCGGTGATTAAATAGTGTAGTTTCGTAGTACAATGAGAAATAGTTGTTCTCAGTGATACCAGAGTTTTAGCAGATAGATGTACAAAAATTCCGCTTGTATTGTGAGTCTATGGAGTTAAACCTACTGTTCGTTTGGATTTCCACACTCGCAGCTAATTATGCTAGTCTGTGTACATTCCATCTTGCATACAAACAGAATTACGATAGATTAGGTTTATGCACTGCTCTGTTGTATAAGCCGTATTAACGGCGGAAATTATGCTTACGTGATCAAGCTGCACTTAATAATCTCACCCAAAGCTAATATAATAGCGCTCTAAATATACTTTGTGCACTTTGGTTTTATAAGATAGAGCTATCTTACAACAAGCAGTATCGTGATTATATACCCAGAGCAACTCGAAGTTGATTTTAAATTATTAGGAGATAGCCCCAAACAAAATTCTATTCTTCAGTCTTTGTGTATTTTACATATTACAGTTAGCTATTACAGGGAGTGCAGAATTATTAGGCAAATTAGTATTTTGACCACATCATCCTCTTTATGCATGTTGTCCTACTCCAAGCTGTATAGGCTCAAAAGCCTACTACCAATTAAGCATATTAGGTGATGTGCATCTCTGTAATGAGAAGGGGTGTGGTCTAATGACATCAACACTCTATATCAGGTGTGCATAATTATTAGGCAACTTCCTTTCCTTTGGCAAAATGGGTCAAAAGAAGGACTTGACAGGCTCAGAAAAGTCAAAAATAGTGAGATATCTTGCAGAGGGATGCAGCACTCTTAAAATTGCAAAGCTTCTGAAGCGTGATCATCGAACAATCAAGCGTTTCATTCAAAATAGTCAACAGGGTCGCAAGAAGCGTGTGGAAAAACCAAGGCGCAAAATAACTGCCCATGAACTGAGAAAAGTCAAGCGTGCAGCTGCCAAGATGCCACTTGCCACCAGTTTGGCCATATTTCAGAGCTGCAACATCACTGGAGTGCCCAAAAGCACAAGGTGTGCAATACTCAGAGACATGGCCAAGGTAAGAAAGGCTGAAAGACGACCACCACTGAACAAGACAGACAAGCTGAAACGTCAAGACTGGGCCAAGAAATATCTCAAGACTGATTTTTCTAAGGTTTTATGGACTGATGAAATGAGAGTGAGTCTTAATGGGCCAGATGAATGGGCCCGTGGCTGGATTGGTAAAGGGCAGAGAGCTCCAGTCCAACTCAGACGCCAGCAAGGTGGAGGTTGAGTACTGGTTTGGGCTGGTATCATCAAAGATGAGCTTGTGGGGCCTTTTTGGGTTGAGGATGGAGTCAAGCTCAACTCCCAGTCCTACTGCCAGTTTCTGGAAGACACCTTCTTCAAGCAGTGGTACAGGAAGAAGTCTGCATCCTTCAAGAAAAACATGATTTTCATGCAGGACAATGCTCCATCACACGCGTCCAAGTACTCCACAGCGTGGCTGGCAAGAAAGGGTATAAAAGAAGAAAATCTAATGACATGGCCTCCTTGTTCACCTGATCTGAACCCCATTGAGAACCTGTGGTCCATCATCAAATGTGAGATTTACAAGGAGGGAAAACAGTACACCTCTCTGAACAGTGTCTGGGAGGCTGTGGTTGCTGCTGCACGCAATGTTGATGGTGAACAGATCAAAACACTGACATAATCCATGGATGGCAGGCTTTTGAGTGTCCTTGCAAAGAAAGGTGGCTATATTGGTCACTGATTTGTTTTTGTTTGTTTTTGAATGTCAGAAATGTATATTTTTGATTGTTGAGATGTTATATTGGTTTCACTGGTAAAAATAAATAATTGAAATGGGTATATATTTGTTTTTTGTTAAGTTGCCTAATAATTATGCACAGTAATAGTCACCTGCACACACAGATATCCCCCTAAAATAGCTATAACTAAAAACAAACTAAAAACTACTTCCAAAACTATTCAGCTTTGATATTAATGAGTTTTTTGGGTTCATTGAGAACATGGTTGTTGTTCAATAATAAAATTAATCCTCAAAAATACAACTTGCCTAATAATTCTGCACTCCCTGTATAGGAGGGATAGTACTTGCAACAATATTCGGTACCAGCACCATATATTAACACATGATTAAATCTGAGCGTCCATTATTCAGTGAAACCGTGGCTGACTACAGTAATTTGCAGTAGCTTAAGGCTGTCTAAAAACACAGGAGCTCCTAGGACTCCTCACCATTGCCCTATCGTCCCTAACATGTTTCGCAACTTGACGTTGCTTTTTCAAAGGTGAACGCGCCGCAATATTCGCGGCTTTTTAAGGCCGTTGGAAACACGCCCCCAGTAGGCGTGTGTTGTAATTCAGACCAATGATGTGAGATGAGCTCGTGATTGACGTGTAGAGACGCATCTGAATTCTACTGTTAGAGCGGTTTATTTGATTCTAATTACGAGCTTATTCTTGAATTCGTTCCCAAACCTGATAATAGATAATGATGCAAAAATGGTATAGTAAAAATGGTTAACCTATTTGAAATAGTTATTATTTGCCAAATATGTTAACAGAGGTGGCTAATACTATGTTAACCACAGTGACTCTGTGCATAAGTTTGTATTGTTATGACATACTATTTTCAATTGGCTTATCCTGAGATGTTATTATATTATTTTTATCATATTGATAGGTCTGATAGAGATAAAATCAGATCTGAGATTGTGATCTGTGTGAAGCTTAATCTGCTAAATATGTGGTATGGAGATAACTATAATGTGAAGTGACGTGTTGAATCGTGATGACAAAAATAGTAAAGAAAAATTAAGATGAAAAGATTAATAAATAAAAATAAGGAACAGAACATGGAAGAAGAGGGGAAGTGTTTAAATTATAACCTCAAACCTAACTCAAATTAATATGTGCTTAATATTGTGAACATGGGGGATTTATAGACCCCTGAGGGGTGCAATTAAATGTGTAATAATAATTTTAGTCTTATAGAAGAAATGTGAGAAAAAGAATTGTTAACATAATATGGGTGCGTTGATAAATCATGATAAATATCATGATGGGTGGTGTTGAAGTTAGTGCACTAGCACTTATCCAGAGACTTAGTGCATAAGTGTGTTTTGGTGTGAATGAGAAAAATAAGGTTACTAAGATTTGCTGTCTACTTTACATAGACAATCTGTTTTTACAAGAAAGGAGTAAAATTATTTATTTCATTTAATCCATACGGTTGAACTGAATTCAAAAGAAAGATCCATTTGCTCTCCGCTCTGAATAGGACATTCTCTACATTGCCACCCCTTATGCCCAAATGTATTTTCTGGATCCCAAAGCATTTCAGATCAGACTGTTTGGAATTGTGTCTTTTCAAAAAATGGCGAGCTACAGATGTCAGATTTTTACCTTCTTGCAGATCTTTAGTTGCATTTTTTATATTCCTCAGATGTTCTTGGAGTCTTTGTCTTATTTTTCTTGTTGTCATACCAACGTATAACAGATTACATTTGCATTGTAAAACATATATGACTCCTTCTGTATGGCAATTGATGTAGGATTCAATTTTATGGATTTTCCCAAAGTGATCAGTGATTTCTTGTTTATTGACCATGAAGCTGCATGTGCTGCATGTTCCACATTTAAATGATCCTTTCTTGAAGGCTCCCAAGGTTCTTGGTCCCTGTAAGTGGCTGGGGCTGATAAGGTCCTTGAGATTGCGAGTTCTTCTGAAGCCAGTTTGTACTTTTTCTCCCACGATTTTAGAGATTATAGGATCAGAGGTTAGGATGTGCCAATTATTTTGCATAATATTAAGAATTTGAGAGCTTTTAGGATTGTAGGTGGAGATGAATCTCACTTGTTCCTGTTTTGATTTGTTTTTCGTTTTCAACAGTTCATGTCTCATGGTATTTTTAGCTCTAAATTCTGCTTTTTTTATTATTCTTTTACTATAACCTCTTGAGATTAGTCTCTCAGTTAGTTCTTTTGCTCTTATTTTGTAATTCTCTTCAGTGGAGCAATTGCGTCTCATCCTGAGAAATTCTCCTGTGGGGAGCGCTTTTACTGTGTTGGGGGCATGAGCACTTGTACTAAAAAGTAAGCTGTTAGTAGCAGTTTTCTTACGATGGACATCTGTTTCCAATGTGCCTGTTATTGTTTTTGTAATTTTTAGATCCAGAAAGTCTATGCTTTCTTGGCTTGCTTCATAGGTCAATTTGATGTTTAGTATATTGGTATTCAGTTTGGCCATGAATTGGTCCAATTCTGTACGAGTGCCTTCCCATAGGAAGAGCACATCGTCTATGTATCTCATCCATAACGGTATTTTATTTAAATCCTCTGTATTGTCATCTGAGAACACATGTTTTTGCTCCCACCAGCCAAGAAAGAGATTGGCATAGGTGGGGGCACAGGTCGGTGCCCATTGCCGTGCCTCTGGTTTGAAGGTAAAAGCCGTTATCAAAAGTAAAGAAATTGTGTGTCAAAATGAATTTTAACAATTGTAGAATAAAACTGTCATGAGCTGGGTCTTCCTCAGATCCCATAGAGAGAAACCACTGTACAGCTTCTATACCAAGATCGTGATTTATACAGGTATATAGTGATTCGACATCAGCCGTGACTAACCATGTAGATGGTAATAGGTGTACATTTTCTAGCTGAACCAAGACATCAGTGGTGTCTTGTACATATGATGACAATTGACGAAGATAATTCCTGAGTCTGAAGTCAATGTATCTGCTCGCTTTTTCCGTAAGACTGTTAATGCCAGATACAATTGGCCATCCTGGGGGTTGTTGTTGGTTTTTGTGAATTTTAGGAATTAGATAGAAAGTTGCTACTGTTGGTTCCTTCAGTTTGAGAAATTGATATTCTTTGTTTGTGAGTAGATTATCAAATTTAGCCATTTCTATGATATTCATGTATTCATGGAGGAATGTTTTATTTGGATTAAAGCTTAATTTTTTATAGCACGATGTGTCCCTGAGTTGTTTGTCTGTTTCTTTTTTGTACATGTCAATGGGCCACAGAACTATATTTCCCCCCTTGTCTGAATTTCGGATGATGACATCATCCCAGTTTCTCATGTCATTTAATGCCCTTTGCTCCTGAGTTGTCAAGTTTCTTTCAGTTAGTTTGTCTGATAACTGAAGTATTTCATTACAAACTACATCAGTGAACACCTGTAGTTGGGGGCATTGATTTATCTTAGGCATAAAAGATGACTTGTTTATTATCTTATCTCGCCATTTTCTTTCTGTCAAGGAATCAGCTGATTGATCTTGTCCAGGAGTATTCTCTGTCAGTAGAGTTTCTAGTATTTCTAGAGTTTCTCTCTCATCTTCTGTCCAGCTTTGTGTTGAAATTGGTTCTGTAGGTTCTGATTGAGTATTGTTTCTACTGTAGATTCTTTTTAATGCTATTTTTCGAACAAATAGGTGTACATCTTTAATTAATTCGAATTTATCAAGTTTCGGTGTAGGGCAGAATGACATGCCTTTGGATAAAACTTGGGTATGCGCTTCCGATAGAAGTTTTTGTGATAAGTTTATAATTCTTAGTGAGTCAGTTTGATTTGGGAGAAGGGGCTGGGAGCTCTTTGATAGGGTTTCCAATTTTTCTTGTTGGTTCTGTTCGATGTTTGACTTTTGTTTTGTCTTTTTGGTTTTCCCCCTGCCTCTTCTGGTGTGTCTCCGCTCGAAGAGGCTCCTGTCCCTAAAAAATCTTTCCTTTTTCCTCTTGTTATTCTTATATTTCTCTCCAAATTGGGTGTTTGAGGTTCCACATCTGATTCTACAGTTTCAGATTCTTCTCCCTCTGTGTCTGAGACATCACTTTGAACCAAGTTTACCCTAGATTGTCGCCCTTTGTTGGTATTGGTTCTAATTTTCCATTTATACACCTTTTGATTTGCATAGTCAGTTTTATCCCTGCTTAGTTTACCTTGTTTTGTTTGTTTTATTTCATTTTCATACTTATCCAGTTCCTTTTGATATTGTTTATATGTTTCCTCAAAATTAGAAAGAGGTTCAAATTCTTCTAATTGTTTATTTAATTCCTGAACTTTGATTTCCAAACAGTCATATTCTTCCTTATCATGTTTAATGAGTATTTTCATCAATTTTCCTGAGCATTCTGTCAATGCTTCTTCCCATTCAATGTTATGTGATGGGTTGCGGAACTCGAATGCTGGGAATAATTGTATTCTCAATCCTCTGGGGATTAATTTTAATTCTATATATTTCTCGAAGAAATGATGGTTCCACCATAACTTGTCTTGTTTAAACATTAATTTGTGTACTTCCCTGAGGGTTGAGTTCATTTTATCTTGTATATTTGAGGCATTAGTGGGTGGATTTTTGAATACATCATTAAGGTCTGTTTCTCTTTTTCGTTGTCTAGATTGTCTGTCTTGCTCCCATTTTGAAGACATGATGGTAAATTAGATTAAATTGTGTGTGTGCTCTATTGGTGAGAGGCCTGAGAATCAGGTATTGGAATTATTGGAATTTGAAAAGATACCAATGGCACTACTAACGTATGAGACCTTGATTCCTACACTTATTCAATAGTTAGTCAGGATGTGGGTGCTGTGTATAGAACCGCATTTAGCAAAGAAAGAGAAAGTATACACTTCTAGCACTCCTAGGTCTAAAAGTAAATTGAATCTAACTGGATGATACAAATTATTCCCTAAGGAATAAATGGAAGGGGAGAAAACAGATTGCAAATTAAAATATAACTTTTATTGGGTTACGTTTAAAATAGGAATATACTTAAAATTACACTTAAGCACCGATTTTATTGATGTCAGCAAATAAGTACAAGTTAAGGTTATTGCTCCTAGTACTTTAGTGTAAATGTGGGCTGGGGTAAGGACTGCTGTATACTTGTATCTGGAGATCTGATACACCAAATTATCTGTGTCCAAAGTTACCAATTCTTATATAAGAATTAAGTATATAATGTATTCTTTATGTCTCCATAATAATATATCTTTCTATGCGAAGCTTGATTAGGATTGGACAGTGGGTATATAATTTTAAGTATTTCTGCTTGTTTCTAGCTAAGATTATATATACCCCACTTATTATTAGGATTCTAAATAAAATCCTTTAACTTGTTCAAATTAACTCCGCTTTTATATTAGCAGTTACCTACCAGAAGATTAAAGTGTAGGCTATTCCCTCCACAGTATCAAAAGCTAACTTGCATAAGTGCTTTTAAATTGTATATAAATAATTGAACTGAATTATAATACACTTTATGTTTATTGAAACAATGTATGTCGTTGTTCAACTGAATAGACTTTTATATGTTTGGTTTCTCTGCTACAGCTGTAGTTCAGGATATGCCTGAGTGGTATATTACACGACTTGTGAGTCATATATAGTTTTTTTGTTATGAATGAACTTCGGTGAAATTTATCTGCTCACAGTTTCTTTTAATACCAGTTTAAGTAGCTCTCTGTGATGCGGCCTTTAAATAATCTTATATGTTACAACAAAGGAGCTTATTTGTTCCTATCATCACAGATTTTCACAGATTTGATTGAGTACCTATTTGGATAACTCACAGTGTACCGGTGATTAAATAGTGTAGTTTCGTAGTACAATGAGAAATAGTTGTTCTCAGTGATACCAGAGTTTTAGCAGATAGATGTACAAAAATTCCGCTTGTATTGTGAGTCTATGGAGTTAAACCTACTGTTCGTTTGGATTTCCACACTCGCAGCTAATTATGCTAGTCTGTGTACATTCCATCTTGCATACAAACAGAATTACGATAGATTAGGTTTATGCACTGCTCTGTTGTATAAGCCGTATTAACGGCGGAAATTATGCTTACGTGATCAAGCTGCACTTAATAATCTCACCCAAAGCTAATATAATAGCGCTCTAAATATACTTTGTGCACTTTGGTTTTATAAGATAGAGCTATCTTACAACAAGCAGTATCGTGATTATATACCCAGAGCAACTCGAAGTTGATTTTAAATTATTAGGAGATAGCCCCAAACAAAATTCTATTCTTCAGTCTTTGTGTATTTTACATATTACAGTTAGCTATTACAGGGAGTGCAGAATTATTAGGCAAATTAGTATTTTGACCACATCATCCTCTTTATGCATGTTGTCCTACTCCAAGCTGTATAGGCTCAAAAGCCTACTACCAATTAAGCATATTAGGTGATGTGCATCTCTGTAATGAGAAGGGGTGTGGTCTAATGACATCAACACCCTATATCAGGTGTGCATAATTATTAGGCAACTTCCTTTCCTTTGGCAAAATGGGTCAAAAGAAGGACTTGACAGGCTCAGAAAAGTGAAAAATAGTGAGATATCTTGCAGAGGGATGCAGCACTCTTAAAATTGCAAAGCTTCTGAAGCGTGATCATCGAACAATCAAGCGTTTCATTCAAAATAGTCAACAGGGTCGCAAGAAGCGTGTGGAAAAACCAAGGCGCAAAATAACTGCCCATGAACTGAGAAAAGTCAAGCGTGCAGCTGCCAAGATGCCACTTGCCACCAGTTTGGCCATATTTCAGAGCTGCAACATCACTGGAGTGCCCAAAAGCACAAGGTGTGCAATACTCAGAGACATGGCCAAGGTAAGAAAGGCTGAAAGACGACCACCACTGAACAAGACAGACAAGCTGAAACATCAAGACTGGGCCAAGAAATATCTCAAGACTGATTTTTCTAAGGTTTTATGGACTGATGAAATGAGAGTGAGTCTTAATGGGCCAGATGGATGGGCCCGTGGCTGGATTGGTAAAGGGCAGAGAGCTCCAGTCCAACTCAGACGCCAGCAAGGTGGAGGTTGAGTACTGGTTTGGGCTGGTATCATCAAAGATGAGCTTGTGGGGCCTTTTCGGGTTGAGGATGGAGTCAAGCTCAACTCCCAGTCCTACTGCCAGTTTCTGGAAGACACCTTCTTCAAGCAGTGGTACAGGAAGAAGTCTGCATCCTTCAAGAAAAACATGATTTTCATGCAGGACAATGCTCCATCACACGCGTCCAAGTACTCCACAGCGTGGCTGGCAAGAAAGGGTATAAAAGAAGAAAATCTAATGACATGGCCTCCTTGTTCACCTGATCTGAACCCCATTGAGAACCTGTGGTCCATCATCAAATGTGAGATTTACAAGGAGGGAAAACAGTACACCTCTCTTAACAGTGTCTGGGAGGCTGTGGTTGCTGCTGCACACAATGTTGATGGTGAACAGATCAAAACACTGACATAATCCATGGATGGCAGGCTTTTGAGTGTCCTTGCAAAGAAAGGTGGCTATATTGGTCACTGATTTGTTTTTGTTTGTTTTTGAATGTCAGAAATGTATATTTTTGATTGTTGAGATGTTATATTGGTTTCACTGGTAAAAATAAATAATTGAAATGGGTATATATTTGTTTTTTGTTAAGTTGCCTAATAATTATGCACAGTAATAGTCACCTGCACACACAGATATCCCCCTAAAATAGCTATAACTAAAAACAAACTAAAAACTACTTCCAAAACTATTCAGCTTTGATATTAATGAGTTTTTTGGGTTCATTGAGAACATGGTTGTTGTTCAATAATAAAATTAATCCTCAAAAATACAACTTGCCTAATAATTCTGCACTCCCTGTATAGGAGGGATAGTACTTGCAACAATATTCGGTACCAGCACCATATATTAACACATGATTAAATCTGAGCGTCCATTATTCAGTGAAACCGTGGCTGACTACAGTAATTTGCGGTAGCTTAAGGCTGTCTAAAAACACAGGAGCTCCTAGGACTCCTCACCATTGCCCTATCGTCCCTAACATGTTTCGCAACTTGACGTTGCTTTTTCAGAGGTGAACGCGCCGCAATATTCACGGCTTTTTAAGGCCGTTGGAAACACGCCCCCAATAGGCGTGTGTTGTAATTCAGACCAATGATGTGAGATGAGCTCGTGATTGACGTGTAGAGACGCATCTGAATTCTACTGTTAGAGCGGTTTATTTGATTCTAATTACGAGCTTATTCTTGAATTCGTTCCCAAACCTGATAATAGATAATGATGCAAAAATGGTATAGTAAAAATGGTTAACCTATTTGAAATAGTTATTATTTGCCAAATATGTTAACAGAGGTGGCTAATACTATGTTAACCACAGTGACTCTGTGCATAAGTTTGTATTGTTATGACATACTATTTTCAATTGGCTTATCCTGAGATGTTATTATATTATTTTTATCATATTGATAGGTCTGATAGAGATAAAATCAGATCTGAGATTGTGATCTGTGTGAAGCCTAATCTGCTAAATATGTGGTATGGAGATAACTATAATGTGAAGTGACATGTTGAATCGTGATGACAAAAATAGTAAAGAAAAATTAAGATGAAAAGATTAATAAATAAAAATAAGGAACAGAACATGGAAGAAGAGGGGAAGTGTTTAAATTATAACCTCAAACCTAACTCAAATTAATATGTGCTTAATATTGTGAACATGGGGGATTTATAGACCCCTGAGGGGTGCAATTAAATGTGTAATAATAATTTTAGTCTTATAGAAGAAATGTGAGAAAAAGAATTGTTAACATAATATGGGTGCGTTGATAAATCATGATAAATATCATGATGGGTGGTGTTGAAGTTAGTGCACTAGCACTTATCCAGAGACTTAGTGCATAAGTGTGTTTTGGTGTGAATGAGAAAAATAAGGTTACTAAGATTTGCTGTCTACTTTACATAGACAATCTGTTTTTACAAGAAAGGAGTAAAATTATTTATTTCATTTAATCCATACGGTTGAACTGAATTCAAAAGAAAGATCCATTTGCTCTCCGCTCTGAGTAGGACATTCTCTACATTGCCACCCCTTATGCCCAAATGTATTTTCTGGATCCCAAAGCATTTCAGATCAGACTGTTTGGAATTGTGTCTTTTCAAAAAATGGCGAGCTACAGATGTCAGATTTTTACCTTCTTGCAGATCTTTAGTTGCATTTTTTATATTCCTCAGATGTTCTTGGAGTCTTTGTCTTATTTTTCTTGTTGTCATACCAACGTATAACAGATTACATTTGCATTGTAAAACGTATATGACTCCTTCTGTATGGCAATTGATGTAGGATTCAATTTTATGGATTTTCCCAAAGTGATCAGTGATTTCTTGTTTATTGACCATGAAGCTGCATGTGCTGCATGTTCCACATTTAAATGATCCTTTCTTGAAGGCTCCCAAGGTTCTTGGTCCCTGTAAGTGGCTGGGGCTGATAAGGTCCTTGAGATTGCGAGTTCTTCTGAAGCCAGTTTGTACTTTTTCTCCCACGATTTTAGAGATTATAGGATCAGAGGTTAGGATGTGCCAATTATTTTGCATAATATTAAGAATTTGAGAGCTTTTAGGATTGTAGGTGGAGATGAATCTCACTTGTTCCTGTTTTGATTTGTTTTTCGTTTTCAACAGTTCATGTCTCATGGTATTTTTAGCTCTAAATTCTGCTTTTTTTATTATTCTTTTACTATAACCTCTTGAGATTAGTCTCTCAGTTAGTTCTTTTGCTCTTATTTTGTAATTCTCTTCAGTGGAGCAATTGCGTCTCATCCTGAGAAATTCTCCTGTGGGGAGCGCTTTTACTGTGTTGGGGGCATGAGCACTTGTACTAAAAAGTAAGCTGTTAGTAGCAGTTTTCTTACGATGGACATCTGTTTCCAATGTGCCTGTTATTGTTTTTGTAATTTTTAGATCCAGAAAGTCTATGCTTTCTTGGCTTGCTTCATAGGTCAATTTGATGTTTAGTATATTGGTATTCAGTTTGGCCATGAATTGGTCCAATTCTGTACGAGTGCCTTCCCATAGGAAGAGCACATCGTCTATGTATCTCATCCATAACGGTATTTTATTTAAATCCTCTGTATTGTCATCTGAGAACACATGTTTTTGCTCCCACCAGCCAAGAAAGAGATTGGCATAGGTGGGGGCACAGGCGGTGCCCATTGCCGTGCCTCTGGTTTGAAGGTAAAAGCCGTTATCGAAAGTAAAGAAATTGTGTGTCAAAATGAATTTTAACAATTGTAGAATAAAACTGTCATGAGCTGGGTCTTCCTCAGATCCTATAGAGAGAAACCACTGTACAGCTTCTATACCAAGATCGTGATTTATACAGGTATATAGTGATTCGACATCAGCCGTGACTAACCATGTAGATGGTAATAGGTGTACATTTTCTAGCTGAACCAAGACATCAGTGGTGTCTTGTACATATGATGACAATTGACGAAGATAATTCCTGAGTCTGAAGTCAATGTATCTGCTCGCTTTTTCCGTAAGACTGTTAATGCCAGATACAATTGGCCGTCCTGGGGGTTGTTGTTGGTTTTTGTGAATTTTAGGAATTAGATAGAAAGTTGCTACTGTTGGTTCCTTCACTTTGAGAAATTGATATTCTTTGTTTGTGAGTAGATTATCAAATTTAGCCATTTCTATGATATTCATGTATTCATGGAGGAATGTTTTATTTGGATTAAAGCTTAATTTTTTATAGCACGATGTGTCCCTGAGTTGTTTGTCTGTTTCTTTTTTGTACATGTCAATGGGCCACAGAACTATATTTCCCCCCTTGTCTGAATTTCGGATGATGACATCATCCCAGTTTCTCATGTCATTTAATGCCCTTTGTTCCTGAGTTGTCAAGTTTCTTTCAGTTAGTTTGTCTGATAACTGCAGTATTTCATTACAAACTACATCAGTGAACACCTGTAGTTGGGGGCATTGATTTATCTTAGGCATAAAAGATGACTTGTTTATTATCTTATCTCGCCATTTTCTTTCTGTCAAGGAATCAGCTGATTGATCTTGTCCAGGAGTATTCTCTGTCAGTAGAGTTTCTAGTATTTCTAGAGTTTCTCTCTCATCTTCTGTCCAGCTTTGTGTTGAAATTGGTTCTGTAGGTTCTGATTGAGTATTGTTTCTACTGTAGATTCTTTTTAATGCTATTTTTCGAACAAATAGGTGTACATCTTTAATTAATTCGAATTTATCAAGTTTCGGTGTAGGGCAGAATGACATGCCTTTGGATAAAACTTGGGTATGCGCTTCCGATAGAAGTTTTTGTGATAAGTTTATAATTCTTAGTGAGTCAGTTGGATTTGGGAGAAGGGGCTGGGAGCTCTTTGATAGGGTTTCCAATTTTTCTTGTTGGTTCTGTTCGATGTTTGACTTTTGTTTTGTCTTTTTGGTTTTCCCCCTGCCTCTTCTGGTGTGTCTCCGCTCGAAGAGGCTCCTGCCCCTAAAAAATCTTTCCTTTTTCCTCTTGTTATTCTTATATTTCTCTCCAAATTGGGTGTTTGAGGTTCCACATCTGATTCTACAGTTTCAGATTCTTCTCCCTCTGTGTCTGAGACATCACTTTGAACCAAGTTTACCCTAGATTGTTGCCCTTTGTTGGTATTGGTTCTAATTTTCCATTTATACACCTTTTGATTTGCATAGTCAGTTTTATCCCTGCTTAGTTTACCTTGTTTTGTTTGTTTTATTTCATTTTCATACTTATCCAGTTCCTTTTGATATTGTTTATATGTTTCCTCAAAATTAGAAAGAGGTTCAAATTCTTCTAATTGTTTATTTAATTCCTGAACTTTGATTTCCAAACAGTCATATTCTTCCTTATCATGTTTAATGAGTATTTTCATCAATTTTCCTGAGCATTCTGTCAATGCTTCTTCCCATTCAATGTTATGTGATGGGTTGCGGAACTCGAATGCTGGGAATAATTGTATTCTCAATCCTCTGGGGATTAATTTTAATTCTATATATTTCTCGAAGAAATGATGGTTCCACCATAACTTGTCTTGTTTAAACATTAATTTGTGTACTTCCCTGAGGGTTGAGTTCATTTTATCTTGTATATTTGAGGCATTAGTGGGTGGATTTTTGAATACATCATTAAGGTCTGTTTCTCTTTTTCGTTGTCTAGATTGTCTGTCTTGCTCCCATTTTGAAGACATGATGGTAAGTTAGATTAAATTGTGTGTGTGCTCTATTGGTGAGAGGCCTGAGAATCAGGTATTGGAATTATTGGAATTTGAAAAGATACCAATGGCACTACTAACGTATGAGACCTTGATTCCTACACTTATTCAATAGTTAGTCAGGATGTGGGTGCTGTGTATAGAACCGTATTAAGCAAAGAAAGAGAAAGTATACACTTCTAGCACTCCTAGGTCTAAAAGTAAATTGAATCTAACTGGATGATACAAATTATTCCCTAAGGAATAAATGGAAGGGGAGAAAACAGATTGCAAATTAAAATATAACTTTTATTGGGTTACGTTTAAAATAGGAATATACTTAAAATCACACTTAAGCACCGATTTTATTGATGTCAGCAAATAAGTACAAGTTAAGGTTATTGCTCCTAGTACTTTAGTGTACATGTGGGCTGGGGTAAGGACTGCTATATACTTGTATCTGGAGATCTGATACACCAAATTATCTGTGTCCAAAGTTACCAATTCTTATATAAGAATTAAGTATATAATGTATTCTTTATGTCTCCATAATAATATATCTTTCTATGCGAAGCTTGATTAGGATTGGACAGTGGGTATATAATTTTAAGTATTTCTGCTTGTTTCTAGCTAAGATTATATATACCCCACTTATTATTAGGATTCTAAATAAAATCCTTTAACTTGTTCAAATTAACTCCGCTTTTATATTAGCAGTTACCTACCAGAAGATTAAAGTGTAGGCTATTCCCTCCACAGTATCAAAAGCTAACTTGCATAAGTGCTTTTAAATTGTATATAAATAATTGAACTGAATTATAATACACTTTATGTTTATTGAAACAATGTATGTTGTTGTTCAACTGAATAGACTTTTATATGTTTGGTTTCTCTGCTACAGCTGTAGTTCAGGATATGTCTGAGTGGTATATTACACGACTTGTGAGTCATATATAGTTTTTTTGTTATGAATGAACTTCGGTGAAATTTATCTGCTCACAGTTTCTTTTAATACCAGTTTAAGTAGCTCTCTGTGATGCGGCCTTTAAATAATCTTATATGTTACAACAATGGAGCTTATTTGTTCCTATCATCACAGATTTTCACAGATTTGATTGAGTACCAATTTGGATAACTCACAGTGTACCGGTGATTAAATAGTGTAGTTTCGTAGTACAATGAGAAATAGTTGTTCTCAGTGATACCAGAGTTTTAGCAGATAGATGTACAAAAATTCTGCTTGTATTGTGAGTCTATGGAGTTAAACCTACTGTTCGTTTGGATTTCCACACTCGCAGCTAATTATGCTAGTCTGTGTACATTCCATCTTGCATACAAACAGAATTACGATAGATTAGGTTTATGCAATAACCTTAACTTGTACAATAGATTAGGTTTATGCAATAACCTTAACTTGTACTTATTTGCTGACATCAATAAAATCGGTGCTTAAGTGTGATTTTAAGTATATTCCTATTTTAAACGTAACCCAATAAAAGTTATATTTTAATTTGCAATCTGTTTTCTCCCCTTCCATTTATTCCTTAGGGAATAATTTGTATCATCCAGTTAGATTCAATTTACTTTTAGACCTAGGAGTGCTAGAAGTGTATACTTTCTCTTTCTTTGCTAAATACGGTTCTATACACAGCACCCACATCCTGACTAACTATTGAATAAGTGTAGGAATCAAGGTCTCATACGTTAGTAGTGCCATTGGTATCTTTTCAAATTCCAATAATTCCAATACCTGATTCTCAGGCCTCTCACCAATAGAGCACACACACAATTTAATCTAACTTACCATCATGTCTTCAAAATGGGAGCAAGACAGACAATCTAGACAACGAAAAAGAGAAACAGACCTTAATGATGTATTCAAAAATCCACCCACTAATGCCTCAAATATACAAGATAAAATGAACTCAACCCTCAGGGAAGTACACAAATTAATGTTTAAACAAGACAAGTTATGGTGGAACCATCATTTCTTCGAGAAATATATAGAATTAAAATTAATCCCCAGAGGATTGAGAATACAATTATTCCCAGCATTCGAGTTCCGCAACCCATCACATAACATTGAATGGGAAGAAGCATTGACAGAATGCTCAGGAAAATTGATGAAAATACTCATTAAACATGATAAGGAAGAATATGACTGTTTGGAAATCAAAGTTCAGGAATTAAATAAACAATTAGAAGAATTTGAACCTCTTTCTAATTTTGAGGAAACATATAAACAATATCAAAAGGAACTGGATAAGTATGAAAATGAAATAAAACAAACAAAACAAGGTAAACTAAGCAGGGATAAAACTGACTATGCAAATCAAAAGGTGTATAAATGGAAAATTAGAACCAATACCAACAAAGGGCGACAATCTAGGGTAAACTTGGTTCAAAGTGATGTCTCAGACACAGAGGGAGAAGAATCTGAAACTGTAGAATCAGATGTGGAACCTCAAACACCCAATTTGGAGAGAAATATAAGAATAACAAGAGGAAAAAGGAAAGATTTTTTAGGGGCAGGAGCCTCTTCGAGCGGAGACACACCAGAAGAGGCAGGGGGAAAACCAAAAAGACAAAACAAAAGTCAAACATCGAACAGAACCAACAAGAAAAATTGGAAACCCTATCAAAGAGCTCCCAGCCCCTTCTCCCAAATCAAACTGACTCACTAAGAATTATAAACTTATCACAAAAACTTCTATCGGAAGCGCATACCCAAGTTTTATCCAAAGGCATGTCATTCTGCCCTACACCGAAACTTGATAAATTCGAATTAATTAAAGATGTACACCTATTTGTTTGAAAAATAGCATTAAAAAGAATCTACAGTAGAAACAATACTCAATCAGAACCTACAGAACCAATTTCAACACAAAGCTGGACAGAAGATGAGAGAGAAACTCTAGAAATACTAGAAACTCTACTGACAGAGAATACTCCTGGACAAGATCAATCAGCTGATTCCTTGACAGAAACAAAATGGCGAGATAAGATAATAAACAAGTCATCTTTTATGCCTAAGATAAATCAATGCCCCCAACTACAGGTGTTCACTGATGTAGTTTGTAATGAAATACTGCAGTTATCAGACAAACTAACTGAAAGAAACTTGACAACTCAGGAACAAAGGGCATTAAATGACATGAGAAACTGGGATGATGTCATCATCCGAAATTCAGACAAGGGGGGAAATATAGTTCTGTGGCTCATTGACATGTACAAAAAAGAAACAGACAAACAACTCAGGGACACATCGTGCTATAAAAAATTAAGCTTTAATCCAAATAAAACATTCCTCCATGAATACATGAATATCATAGAAATGGCTAAATTTGATAATCTACTCACAAACAAAGAATATCAATTTCTCAAAGTGAAGGAACCAACAGTAGCAACTTTCTATCTAATTCCTAAAATTCACAAAAACCAACAACAACCCCCAGGACGGCCAATTGTATCTGGCATTAACAGTCTTACGGAAAAAGCGAGCAGATACATTGACTTCAGACTCAGGAATTATCTTCGTCAATTGTCATCATATGTACAAGACACCACTGATGTCTTGGTTCAGCTAGAAAATGTACACCTATTACCATCTACATGGTTAGTCACGGCTGATGTCGAATCACTATATACCTGTATAAATCACGATCTTGGTATAGAAGCTGTACAGTGGTTTCTCTCTATAGGATCTGAGGAAGACCCAGCTCATGACAGTTTTATTCTACAATTGTTAAAATTCATTTTGACACACAATTTCTTTACTTTTGATAACGGCTTTTACCTTCAAACCAGAGGCACGGCAATGGGCACCGCCTGTGCCCCCACCTATGCCAATCTCTTTCTTGGCTGGTGGGAGCAAAAACATGTGTTCTCAGATGACAATACAGAGGATTTAAATAAAATACCGTTATGGATGAGATACATAGACGATGTGCTCTTCCTATGGGAAGGCACTCGTACAGAATTGGACCAATTCATGGCCAAACTGAATACCAATATACTAAACATCAAATTGACCTATGAAGCAAGCCAAGAAAGCATAGACTTTCTGGATCTAAAAATTACAAAAACAATAACAGGCACATTGGAAACAGATGTCCATTGTAAGAAAACTGCTACTAATAGCTTACTTTTTAGTACAAGTGCTCATGCCCCCAACACAGTAAAAGCGCTCCCCACAGGAGAATTTCTCAGGATGAGACGCAATTGCTCCACTGAAGAGAATTACAAAATAAGAGCAAAAGAACTAACTGAGAGACTAATCTCAAGAGGTTATAGTAAAAGAATAATAAAAAAAGCAGAATTTAGAGCTAAAAATACCATGAGACATGAACTGTTGAAAACGAAAAACAAATCAAAACAGGAACAAGTGAGATTCATCTCCACCTACAATCCTAAAAGCTCTCAAATTCTTAATATTATGCAAAATAATTGGCACATCCTAACCTCTGATCCTATAATCTCTAAAATCGTGGGAGAAAAAGTACAAACTGGCTTCAGAAGAACTCGCAATCTCAAGGACCTTATCA
The DNA here is from genome assembly GCF_027579735.1 of Bombina bombina. Lineage (NCBI taxonomy): Eukaryota > Metazoa > Chordata > Amphibia > Anura > Bombinatoridae > Bombina > Bombina bombina. The sequence continues at coordinate 528,731,290 of NC_069499.1, read as the reverse complement.
GCCCCAGCCACTTACAGGGACCAAGAACCTTGGGAGCCTTCAAGAAAGGATCATTTAAATGTGGAACATGCAGCACATGCAGCTTCATGGTCAATAAACAAGAAATCACTGATCACTTTGGGAAAATCCATAAAATTGAATCCTACATCAATTGCCATACAGAAGGAGTCATATACGTTTTACAATGCAAATGTAATCTGTTATACGTTGGTATGACAACAAGAAAAATAAGACAAAGACTCCAAGAACATCTGAGGAATATAAAAAATGCAACTAAAGATCTGCAAGAAGGTAAAAATCTGACATCTGTAGCTCGCCATTTTTTGAAAAGACACAATTCCAAACAGTCTGATCTGAAATGCTTTGGGATCCAGAAAATACATTTGGGCATAAGGGGTGGCAATGTAGAGAATGTCCTACTCAGAGCGGAGAGCAAATGGATCTTTCTTTTGAATTCAGTTCAACCGTATGGATTAAATGAAATAAATAATTTTACTCCTTTCTTGTAAAAACAGATTGTCTATGTAAAGTAGACAGCAAATCTTAGTAACCTTATTTTTCTCATTCACACCAAAACACACTTATGCACTAAGTCTCTGGATAAGTGCTAGTGCACTAACTTCAACACCACCCATCATGATATTTATCATGATTTATCAACGCACCCATATTATGTTAACAATTCTTTTTCTCACATTTCTTCTATAAGACTAAAATTATTATTACACATTTAATTGCACCCCTCAGGGGTCTATAAATCCCCCATGTTCACAATATTAAGCACATATTAATTTGAGTTAGGTTTGAGGTTATAATTTAAACACTTCCCCTCTTCTTCCATGTTCTGTTCCTTATTTTTATTTATTAATCTTTTCATCTTAATTTTTCTTTACTATTTTTGTCATCACGATTCAACACGTCACTTCACATTATAGTTATCTCCATACCACATATTTAGTAGATTAGGCTTCACACAGATCACAATCTCAGATCTGATTTTATCTCTATCAGACCTATCAATATGATAAAAATAATATAATAACATCTCAGGATAAGCCAATTGAAAATAGTATGTCATAACAATACAAACTTATGCACAGAGTCACTGTGGTTAACATAGTATTAGCCACCTCTGTTAACATATTTGGCAAATAATAACTATTTCAAATAGGTTAACCATTTTTACTATACCATTTTTGCATCATTATCTATTATCAGGTTTGGGAACGAATTCAAGAATAAGCTCGTAATTAGAATCAAATAAACCGCTCTAACAGTAGAATTCAGATGCGTCTCTACACGTCAATCACGAGCTCATCTCACATCATTGGTCTGAATTACAACACACGCCTATTGGGGGCGTGTTTCCAACGGCCTTAAAAAGCCGCGAATATTGCGGCGCGTTCACCTTTGAAAAAGCAACGTCAAGTTGCGAAACATGTTAGGGACGATAGGGCAATGGTGAGGAGTCCTAAGAGCTACTGTGTTTTTAGACAGCCTTAAGCTACCGCAAATTACTGTAGTCAGCCACGGTTTCACTGAATAATGGACGCTCAGATTTAATCATGTGTTAATATATGGTGCTGGTACCGAATATTGTTGCAAGTACTATCCCTCCTATAATAGCTAACTGTAATATGTAAAATACACAAAGACTGAAGAATAGAATTTTGTTTGGGGCTATCTCCTAATAATTTAAAATCAACTTCGAGTTGCTCTGGGTATATAATCACGATACTGCTTGTTGTAAGATAGCTCTATCTTATAAAACCAAAGTGCACAAAGTATATTTAGAGCGCTATTATATTAGCTTTGGGTGAGATTATTAAGTGCAGCTTGATCACGTAAGCATAATTTCCGCCGTTAATACGTCTTATACAACAGAGCAGTGCATAAACCTAATCTATCGTAATTCTGTTTGTATGCAAGATGGAATGTACACAGACTAGCATAATTAGCTGCGAGTGTGGAAATCCAAACGAACAGTAGGTTTAACTCCATAGACTCACAATACAAGCGGAATTTTTGTACATCTATCTGCTAAAACTCTGGTATCACTGAGAACAACTATTTCTCATTGTACTACGAAACTACACTATTTAATCACCGGTACACTGTGAGTTATCCAAATAGGTACTCAATCAAATCTGTGAAAATCTGTGATGATAGGAACAAATAAGCTCCATTGTTGTAACATATAAGATTATTTAAAGGCCGCATCACAGAGAGCTACTTAAACTGGTATTAAAAGAAACTGTGAGCAGATAAATTTCACCGAAGTTCATTCATAACAAAAAAACTATATATGACTCACAAGTCGTGTAATATACCACTCAGGCATATCCTGAACTACAGCTGTAGCAGAGAAACCAAACATATAAAAGTCTATTCAGTTGAACAACGACATACATTGTTTCAATAAACATAAAGTGTATTATAATTCAGTTCAATTATTTATATACAATTTAAAAGCACTTATGCAAGTTAGCTTTTGATACTGTGGAGGGAATAGCCTACACTTTAATCTTCTGGTAGGTAACTGCTAATATAAAAGCGGAGTTAATTTGAACAAGTTAAAGGATTTTATTTAGAATCCTAATAATAAGTGGGGTATATATAATCTTAGCTAGAAACAAGCAGAAATACTTAAAATTATATACCCACTGTCCAATCCTAATCAAGCTTCGCATAGAAAGATATATTATTATGGAGACATAAAGAATACATTATATACTTAATTCTTATATAAGAATTGGTAACTTTGGACACAGATAATTTGGTGTATCAGATCTCCAGATACAAGTATATAGCAGTCCTTACCCCAGCCCACATTTACACTAAAGTACTAGGAGCAATAACCTTAACTTGTACTTATTTGCTGACATCAATAAAATTGGTGCTTAAGTGTGATTTTAAGTATATTCCTATTTTAAACGTAACCCAATAAAAGTTATATTTTAATTTGCAATCTGTTTTCTCCCCTTCCATTTATTCCTTAGGGAATAATTTGTATCATCCAGTTAGATTCAATTTACTTTTAGACCTAGGAGTGCTAGAAGTGTATACTTTCTCTTTCTTTGCTAGACTTGAGAGATAGTTACCCACTTTATTGCCGAATCTGTTGAATTGAGCCATATTCCTATTAGTGTTTTCTTGTGCTACATTCAATAGGAATAGCTCTCTCTCTTTTTTGCTTGCAAAATACCTATCTCTATTACTTCTATTGGGGACATTTTTGAATGCGGAATAAGCTAATGTTAAATTGAGTGCTAGTTTTTTGTCTCTTGCTTGTTGAGCCTTTTTTAAAGTCCTTAAATAAGTAGTGATTTCTGCTTTTAGAATGGCCTTAGCTGCCTCCCCGAAAATGGTGGTATTATCTTTATGTTCCTCATTACTTGTAATAATTCAACCTTTCTGTCCCTATGTTTTGTTTAGTCACTATACCTTTAAGGATTTCTTATTAGCTTGGCTATTTAAACACAGCCTAACCACTAACCAATGCTTGATTACTGTTACATACGCCAGTGTATTACGTTCATACATATTTTCCTAGCAGGCTCTCATTTTGTATCTAGCATCCTGCATCAGGTTACTTTCTTCGTTGTTACTACCTCAGCACAGCTGTTGTTCCTTCCTCTCAGTCGGAACTTCCCCGGCCTCCTATCTATCGGATCTGCACTGACTTCACTGGATGTTCTCTGAGATTTGTTTGTATGAACTCCTCATGATTGGTGATCTATCTCTAACTCTGTACAATTGGTCTAAGAAGCTATTCTATACTTAAGGATTTGGTAAAGTCTGGGATGTTCCGTTAGCGGTAAGACTGCACCTGCAGTATTTCAAAATATACTTACCTATGAATGTCTTAATCTTTCCGGACTCCATTTTTACTCTGCTGAACTAATTAATGCCATGTGTATGTTTCCAACATTCAGTTCTAACCAGTTTAGTATTCAACAGATATTCAGTATATGAGTTTAACAGATACTTCATTGCGTAGCTACAGAAAACGAAACACATTTTCTCTTTTTTAAAAAAGACCCTAACCTTTCACTGTGTAAGTGATTTGAGTTATTCCTACGATTCCTTAATTGTTGTTCCTAAACTACATTATCTGCTGTTTATTCTGAGTCAGCTTATTCACATCCCTATAATGCTGCAGAAATATCAGCTACAAATCTAAAATTACATTTGATATATGATCTCAGGCAAACTAACTTTCATCTGAAGTTAGTTTATTACAATACTAATACAGTATTCCTTCCATCCCTTTTCCAAAAAAGAATTGAACTTAGCTGATTTCTGGAGATAATTAGGAAAGATTTTTTTTTTTATAATTCAACTTATTAAATTCATTTAATGCTAGAAGAATAGGAGCATGATCTGATAGTGTAAAATCCAGTATCTTAGACTACTTGGCCCCTATTTATTAAAGGTCTTGCGGACCTGATCCGACAGTGCGGATCAGGTCCGCAAGTCCTCGCTAAATGCGGAGAGCAATACGCTCTCCGCATTTAACTAGCACAAGCAGCTCACAAGAGCTGCTGGTGCAACTCCGCCCCCTGCTGACTCGCGGCTAATCGGCCGCCAGCAGGGAGCTGTCAATCAACCCGATCGTACTCGATCAGGTTGAATTGCGGCGATGTCTGTCCACCTGCTCAGAGCAGTTTTTTTCTATCTAAATGGCAGTTGGGTGTGGCATTGAGATAGTTTTTTTCTATCTAAATGGCAGTTGGGTGTGGCATTGAGATAGTTTTTTTCTATCTAAATGGCAGTTCGGTGTGGCATTGAGATAGTTTTTTTCTATCTAAATGGCAGTTGGGTGTGGCATTAAAATCTCCGGCAAATATTTTGTTGGTGTCTGGGAATTTATTTAGTATGTTATTAATTTTCTTCCAAAATTTACAGTCCGAGTTGTTAGGACCATAAATGTTCCCTATCAAGAAATTCTTACCTTCTAATGTTCACAATAAAAATTGGAATCTACCTTCTTTGTCATTTAATATTTGTTTTGTTAATTAGAATTGCTACTCCTCTAGCTGCTCTAGTATACAATGCTGAAAATATCTCTCCGATCCACTTTGTTCTAAGCTTTGAGTGTTCTGTTTCTGAGAGATGTGTCTCCTGTAGACATATGATATCTGTATTTTTTTTGCTTACATAATTTAAAATAGCTTTCCGCTTAATTGGGGAATGGAAACCTCCTACGTTCCAGGAGATAATTCTAGCCATTACTCTACAAAAACATTTAGATATTTTCTATTCCGGGAGCGGTGGGCAGAGGGAGGGAACAGCGAGAAAAAAAAGAAAAGAAAAAAAGAACACTCTGGGACCAGCATTAACCATATTATGCAAACAATGCAAAAAAATATTATATACGTAATTATTTAAATACTTTTTCTTGGATTACCCATGAAGACAGTCATATACTAAAGCTGCCCCCTAGTTTAATAACGTTCTAAATCTATGTTCTTTAAATCCCTCTGCCAATTTTTACTCCATTAATTGTCTAATATTGTTAAAAAGGAGAGAAAAAAATGATTTACTGTAGTGGATTGTAAAAACTCTCAGGGGAGTGTGTGCTTAAGGAACTTCTTAAGGAGTTATTCATTTTAAATGAAATCACATTTGAAGAAACTTTGAACCATACTCTGAGTTTTGTTATTTATTTGTCTATGTGCTTTTAGGTATATTTTAGAAGTATCTATCTATCTATCTATCTATCAATATATCTATTTATCTATAAATATACACATTATATATATACAGTATATATACAGTGTATATATATATATATATATATATATATATATATGGCAAACAGAAGACAGCACTCTCTGGTCTTAAGTTAAAACTCTGTTAAATACACTGTATATATATATATATATATATATATACACAGAGTGAGTCAGGTGCACTCTCACAAACAGTCCTTCAACCTTCATATGAAGGTGAGCATTCCCCGAAACGTCACTAAATATATTTACTTTATTATTAAGACCAGAGAGTGCTATCTTCTGCTTGCCATATCTTACTCTTATGCTAGCACCCTGGCATATGAAGGACTGTTTGTGAGAGTGCACCTGACTCACTTTGTGCATATATATTTATATATATTTACTGTATATATATATATATATATATATATATATATATATATATATATATATATATATATATATATATATATACAGTGTATTTTACTGAGTTTTAACTTTGCACAAAAACTATATCTATAAGTATCTATCTATATTTATCTATCTATCTATCTATCATCTGTCTATCTAATTGAGATGAATTCATTATTTTTTTTTTATCTATTTATTTCAGTTTTTCTCAGGTTAGATTAGTTATTAAACCTCCATTTTTATATGGATGCCTATCTAAAATTGCACCATCACTTTTATTTTCCAGCAATCAATATCTGGACTTTATATTGCATCTTGACCTCTGTATCAGTATGTATGTGTGTATTGTGTGTATACGTGTATCAGTATGTAATGTTTTTATTCATTGTATGTTAAAGGAAACTCTATTTTATATAGATGCAAACTTAAGAATTATTTGTATTTTCATTCACTTTATTAACCAGTTTTCCAAGCCTCTTATGAATAAAAACATTTTAGAAATATCAGATGCTGTGTATTATAAGATTACAGCATAAAATATAGGTGTATTTTTTTTTAACAATGTTCTAATAAAAATCTTGGACTTTTTTAAAGGAACCAACTCTGGAATTGGAGGCACCCCAGTCACTGAATCTTCTGTATTCTCCAGGTCTCAGGTAGTATTGACGCCCTTTGAAATTAGGCTCCTCATAGAAGATCCAGTGGCCTTCAAGGACATTGCAGGAGTTAATATCATGGTAATTGAATTCTTTGTAGACAAGTGAACAATCTTCTGTGAATTCCATCATCTGGCCCCTGAAATTTTCTTTTTCATACAGTCGTATTAAGAAGGAACCTGAATGCTACAGCATAAGAAGAAAATATAAGATATTTGTTAATTAAAGCTTCTACCTTTATTAAGTAGACATATTCCCTTACAATTTACTCTCCATTTATTTTATAAAAATCATTGTGCTAGTTTAGCGTCAAGTTGCACACGTATTACAAGTTGAAAGTAAAAAGTTTTCGCTCACGTTCTAACCTGACACACTCAAAAAGCAGATCTTCGAATATCACGATCGCATTATGATATTCCCCATAGACTTAAAAAAAGCTGAAAAGTGATAAAATCCTAACACCCTTACACGCAAACTTCATTTTCTCAAGTGCGCTAATCTGATTATGATAAATATATATGATATATATATGATTATATATAGGTATACATGTGTCTATATGTCTATATATGTATTTATGTGTACATATATACACATATAAATACATAAATACATATGAACACACATATAAACACACACACACACGCATATATATATATATATATACATATAAATATTTAGAAATGTATATATATATATATATATATATATATATGTGTGTGTGTGTGTGTATCTCTATGTTAAAGCCCTTTGAAAGTCCTTTTTTTTTCTTTGAGCCCTTATAGCTTTTGTGTGCATTATTTATTTTTCTTTTTAAAAGCCTTTCAGTGATATGCAGTTTCTCAAACTATTTTCAAAAAGGAACCAATATCTTTTAGCTAGGTTTATTTTTTACTTAGTTATTAGAAATCTTTCCAAATGTACTTACCAGGGGGATCATGAGACAAGAACTGATGGTGTCATTGAAACCATTCCAGTGTTGATAGTCTGGGTATTCTCCTTTTTTAAGGTAATACTGGTGCCCCTTGTTGTTTGCCTGCTCATAGATCATCCAAGAGCCATTGTCAACTTTGATGGAGTTGCAACGGCTGAAGTAAGAGTGCAGATCACTGTTGTCATTACTGCACTCATATGAGCGCCCCTTGAAATTCTTGTCCTCGTAAAAGGTAATCTGGGTGAAGCAAAAAATCATCAATATAAGTTTAGTTATTTGATATGAGTGAAGTAAAAAAACATCAGAAAGTTTATTCAATATATTTTTAGTCATCATGTATTATTAGAGATGGATATTATGTACTTTATACTTTAACGAAAACTAATGTAAATGTTTAACCAACACCGAATAATGTATTATATATATATATATATATATATATATATGACACACAAATAACATCCTGAACTCATAAACCTAAAATATTTCTGAGCCAAACATTTCAAATTCCATTGAATATAAAGGTATTGGGCAGGTTCACTACAGTATCGGAAATAGTTCAATACCTTTACTGTATATATTCTATAATATTGTATATGTATTACAGATGTTTGTGTCTTTTGAACAGTCTAGTCAATAGTGAATCTAGTATAGTGGAAGGTAGTCAATATTATAAGCAAAACTTGTAACACTACCTATATCCAGATACTTTTCTTTTTAAATTATTTTAAGCAAATCTTTACAACTACCTTTCAGAAGAAGATTTCTTATCAAATTTCTTTTTTGAAAACCACAACTTTGCATAGCTACATGACTGCTACAATTTTAACACTTTTAGTTTAATATGAAGATTAGTCTTCATCTCCTTCTTCCTCAAACGCTCTAAAGTAAATGTGATGAAGGTCCAAAGTAATTGTAATTTATCTTTCAGCTCCATCCAAATATTGTAGCAGGGTCATAATGACTGGAGTTTAGTTATAAATCGATTTCAAGGCAATGCAAAAGAGTTATGAGACATTAGCCTTCTTAAAACAATAGTTTTTTTAATAAAAAAATATATCCATACCAATATTTTTCACTAAGTAATTGTTTTTTTCTACACCCTACATAACCAACTAGCTAGTCCAACAGCTACCTGTATATGCATTGTGCCTAAATGTTCCACTTTCAACTTGCATTTTATTTAAGTTACATTGATTAGATAGTTGGTTAATGTTTTATGCTGAAATTGTACCTTGATGACTTCACCCCCTTATGAAACAGAATAGACATTAGCTCACATCCATAATTAAAAACAAACAATGAAAATTACGAAATTTGAATTATATACACACAAACATATATAAAACTATATAATAATATTACAGTTATTTTATGGCATCTTATAACTTTTTTGCGGTCAAACACATGGGGAAAAGATGCAACAAAATCATGTATAAAATAATTAAATGTATGGATTAAGGGTATGTTTGATTTTAATGTATTCTAAACTATATCATGACTCATTTTTTTGTAGGAGTTATGGATTTTTTTTCCCATTGAACTACATTAAATATTGCTCTTTTAATAAAAAAATCATATAAATAAAATACTATATTCTCCTCACATACAAACATGTTTATTGCAGTAAAATGTGGAATTTATTTTAAGCAATTTATCGTTGAAGAATTTGTGCAGGCGTCTCTCAAAATAATATCAGATATTGTAGTGTATTGAACAAACCAATACTTCTCCAGGTGCAAGAATACAGTCTGAACATTTTTAATTTTCTATATGATTAATAAAAGATGTAATGTTGTATTTTTTTTTAACTTACCGGCAATATATCACCAATTACACTGTAATCAATAATTAAAACAAAAAAAAGTAAAACATTTTTTTAAAAAGGAATTAATTATATCTGCTTACCTTTCCCATTTTGACTTTTAAGAGTGGTCCAGTGAACTGCTAAATGCCAGGCAGCAGCTGCTATATACAGTCTATAAATGCTTGATCAGCAAAATTGAAACAAAAGAGGGTTTTGACCGCTAAAATGCTTTGTTTTGTGTATTTAAGCCTTTTTATCCAAACCATTCTTTCTTTTGTCCAGTGGATTCTTGGCATTGTTGATGATTTTAGCAGCTATATACTCAGATGATTAGTAATTAAAAGTCTGCTGAAATGAAAAAAAAAATGTAGGGAAATCAAAGAATATTTAAGACATGAACAAGCTGACCAGTAGAGGTGGCAGGGTTTAAAAAAACATAATTATATACATATATTTTTGGAAATTAAATAGTGATTTTGTTTTGGAAGAGAAACAGCTGGTTAAGTTACAGCCTTTGTTCTGAATGGGATCTTTTATAAACAACTAGTCCTAAAGCCTGTGTACACGGGCCATTTTTTTTTGAAGTACAGCTGTTTTCTCTCTCTCTCTCCCCCCCTCTCTTTTGCTCTCTCTCTCCCCCTCTCTTTTGCTCTCTCACCCTCTCTTTTGCTCTCTCCCCTCCTCTTTTGCTCTCTCTCCCCTCTCTTTTGCTCTGTCTCCCCTCTTTTGCTCTCTCTCCCCCCCTCTCTTTTGCTCTCTCTCCCCCTCTCTTTTGCTCTCTCCCCCTCTCTTTTGCTCTCTCTCTTTCCCCCCTATCTTTTGTTCTCTCCCTCCTCTCTTTTGCTCTCTCTATCTCCTCCTCTCTTTTGCCCTCTTTCTCTCCTCCCTTTCTTTTGCTCTTTCTCTCTCCCCCTCTGTTTTGCTCTCTCTCTCTCCCCCTCTTTCTCCCCCTCTCTTTTGCTCTCTCTAACCTCTCTTTTGCTCTCTCCCCTCCTCTTTTGCTCTCTCCCCCCTCTCTTTTGCTTTCTCCCCCCTCTTTTGCACTCTCTCTCTCATGACCACTCCCACTCCCGCCCGGCCACACCCACCCAACCTGCTCCTGTCCATGCCTCCACCACAACTATTCCCACATGGCCACGCCCCCATCATGGTGCTCCCATCGGCCATGTCCCCTTGCCCCAGCTGCTCCCACCCGGACATGCCCCCCATCACGGTGCTCCCATCCGGCTACACCCTCCTCCATGGCCACTTCCGCCAACCCTCTCTGCTGCCTGATCCTATTGGCCAGGTATGTTTGCCCTTGCGCAGTCTCTACTGTACATGACAGCTTAGGACAAACATACTTGGCCTTTTATATTATAGGATTTGGAAACATTTTGCAGCTTGTTATCTGTAAAATATAATTTATTCATTCTAAATGTATTTCCATGATATAAACTAGAATTTAAAAAATTTCAATATTATTGTTAGCAGAAACAATTTATATTAGGTTATAATTGGTAGCTGCACAGTAAAAGTATATTATTATATTCCCCTCAGTCTGTGCATGACTGGAGGGTAACAATGCATAGAAGCCCATTAAAAAAGGAACACAAATAAAGGACTCCTTTCTATGGAGATATCTTGGATAGCAAAGACTAACAAAGGGACCAATAACAAAGGGACCAATAGGTAACCAGGTTGACAAGAATGCTAGAATGCTGTTCAATAATAAAAAAATAAGTATAAGAATAGAACAATTCAAGCATTTTTCTTCCATTACATATGGTACCTATTATTTTGTATGGTTTTCCCCAGGAAATTGATGCAAAACTGATTATGACTTACACAACCACACTTAGCCTCTCTCCCCATAGATTTCTATGGGGCACGCTACAAAAAAAACCTATTAGTTATCGCACGCACGCACGCACGCTAACCCAATACTGTGTTAGACCAACTGCCCCAAAGCCGAAACTGAATTAAGAATATTCTACATTCCATTGTTTTTCACATAGAAGAAAATTTCCTTTTTATTTTGAAATAGTTATATATATATATATATATATATATATATATAAATATACTGTATATGATTATTTTTTTGTAAAATATTTAACCATACCTATTTTTAAAAAAAAAAAAATATATATATTTATATATATATATATATATATATATATATATATATATATTGTATATATGTATATATATATATATATAGATATATACAGTATACATATAGAGAGAGAGAAAGAGAGAGAGAGGGATATGTGGGCACATACATATTTATACATATAAATACAGATGTATAAACATATATAGACAAGTATACATACACCCATACACATATCTAGACATTTATATATAGATAGATAGATATACATACATTGGAGGCAGCCCATTCCAATCAAACACCTTGCAATATACCATCCCGTTTAAGCCTTTTAAAATCTTTGTTTCCCTTTTAAAGTATTTATTAATATTATTATTTTATTAAAAGTATATATATATATATATATATATATATATATATATATATATATATATATATATATATATAAAAATGTGATATATAAATGTAATCCTTTATTTTACTATGTTTGTTTTCTTTATAAAAAAATGTTAACCCTCTTTTCTTAAGGCCTCAAGTCATGCTAAATAATTTATGCTTTTGCTTCAGCGCAACCTAAAATTTTCAATTTGTGACACGAACGTTATTTAGCATGGTTGCAGTATCCATTGAAAGTATAGGTTGTGCTAGGATGACAGCCTTAACCCTTCTCTGGTAAATGGGATTTACCATGGCTATGCTTATTGTGATCCAATCCAAGAGACAACGAGGAAGAGCAGCCTGGTTTAAAAAGTCAAAACCTTATTTCCACAATTTAAAAATATTTACTCCATGCATGAGCAAATGGGGTCTGATACAAGGATTCAAGAACAGAGTATATGCATTTCGGCGTTAGCCGTACTCACTACTATTAAAAAGTGCACGTTAATGCTGATTTTAAAAGGGTTTACAAGACTCTCATTGGATGGGACAAAAAAACGGCCCAACCAATCACCAAGTATCAGTATATGCTAGGATACAACTTAAGCAATCGTAAAAAATTATTCCATTGATCACAAAGTTACTAAACATTGTTATATTGTACAAACCTCCTATACAGAGGACAGATGTTAATAAGTGTGACAGGCAAACTAAGGCCTAGATTTGGAGTTCGGCTGTAAAAGGGCTGTTCCGATCAGCCAATAGAATGCGAGCTCAATCTGATTGGCTGATTGGATCGGCCAATCGGATTGAACTAGATTCTGATTGGCTGATTCCATCAGCCAATCAGAAAATTCCTACCTTAATTCCGATTGGCTGATAGAATCCTATCAGCCAATCGGAATTCGAGGGACGCCATCTTGGATGACGTCCCTTAAAGGAACAGTCATTCGTCGTTCAGTCGTCGGTCCGGATGGATGTTCCGCGCTGGAGGTCTTCAGGATCCTGCCGCTTCGCTCCGGATGGAAGAAGATCGAAGATGCCGCTTGGAGAAGATGTTTGCCGGTCCGGATGTCCTCTTCTTGCCGGATAGGAGGAAGACTTTGGAGCCTCTTCTGGACCGGATTATGGATCGCCAACCCCCGCTTGGGTTGGATGAAGATCTTGGAGCCAGGACGGATCGGTGATACCTGGATGGTGAAGACAAGGTAGGAAGATCTTCAGGGGCTTAGTGTTAGGTTTATTTAAGGGGGGTTTGGGTTAGATTCGGGGTATGTGGGTGGTGGGTTGTAATGTTGGGGGGGGGTAGTGTATGTTTTTTTTTACAGGCAAAAGAGCTGAAATTCTTGGGGCATGCCCCGCAAAGGGCCCTGTTCAGGGCTGGTAAGGTAAAAGAGCTTGTAACTTTTTTAATTTAGAATAGGGTAGGGAATTTTTTATTTTGGGGGGCTTTGTTATTTTATTAGGGGGCTTAGAGTAGGTGTAATTAGTTTAAAATTGTTGTAATATTTTTCTTATGTTTGTAAATATTTTTTTATTTTCTGTAACTTAGTTCTTTTTTATTTTTTGTACTTTAGCTAGTTTATTTAATTGTATTTATTTGTAGGAATTGTGTTTAATTAATTTATTGATAGTGTAGTGTTAGGTTAATTGTAGGTAATTGTAGGTAGTTTATTTAATTATTTTATTGATAGGGTAGTGTTAGGTTTAATTATAACTTAGGTTAGGATTTATTTTACAGGTAAATTTGTTATTATTTTAACTAGGTAACTATTAAATAGTTCTTAACTATTTAATAGCTATTGTACCTGGTTAAAATAATTACAAAGTTGCCTGTAAAATAAATATTAATCCTAAAATAGCTATAATATAATTATAATTTATATTGTAGCTATATTATGATTTATTTTACAGGTAAGTATTTAGCTTTAAATAGGAATAATTTATTTAATAAGAGTTAATTTATTTCGTTAGATAAAAATTATATTTAACTTAGGGGGGTGTTAGTGTTAGGGTTAGACTTAGCTTTAGGGGTTAATCCATTTATTAGAATAGCGGTGAGCTCCGGTCGGCAGATTAGGGGTTAATAATTGAAGTTAGGTGTCGGCGATGTTAGGGAGGGCAGATTAGGGGTTAATACTATTTATGATAGGGTTAGTGAGGCGGATTAGGGGTTAATACATTTATTATAGTAGCGCTCAGGTCCGCTCGGCAGATTAGGGGTTAATAAGTGTAGGCAGGTGTCGGCGACGTTGAGGGGGGCAGATTAGGGGTTAATAAATATAATATAGGGGTCGGCGATGTTAGGGCAGCAGATTAGGGGTACATAGGGATAACGTAGGTGGCGGCGATTTGCGGTCGGAAGATTAGGGGTTAATTATTTTAAGTAGCTGGCGGCGACGTTGTGGGGGGCAAGTTAGGGGTTAATAAATGTAATACAGGGGTCGGCGGGGTTAGGGGCAGCAGATTAGGGGTACATAAGTATAACGTAGGTGGCGGTCGGCAGATTAGGGGTTAAAAATTTTAATCGAGTGGCGGCGGTGTGGGGGGACCTCGGTTTAGGGGTACATAGGTAGTTTATGGGTGTTAGTGTACTTTAGGGTACAGTAGTTAAGAGCTTTATAAACCGGCGTTAGCCAGAAAGCTCTTAACTCCTGCTATTTTCAGGCGGCTGGAATCTTGTCGTTAGAGCTCTAACGCTCACTTCAGAAACGACTCTAAATACCAGCGTTAGAAAGATCCCATTGAAAATATAGGCTACGCAAATGGCGTAGGGGGATCTGCGGTATGGAAAAGTCGCGGCTGAAAAGTGAGCGTTAGACCCTTTAATCACTGACTCCAAATACCAGCGGGCGGCCAAAACCAGCGTTAGGAGCCTCTAACGCTGGTTTTGGCGGCTACCGCCGAACTCCAAATCTAGGCCTAAGAGTCATGTCATACATAAATCGTATACAATTATTACAAACTATTACCCATATAAACACCTATCAGGCGTAGTATTGTTATAGGATAAGAAAGTACAATATATCACTGTCTATAGCTATTAGATTTAACAACTTCATATTAAAGAGTGCCTAGTTAAACAGAAAATCATACTGGCCGATATTACAAGGATACATGTTGAAAAGGATCAGCACTAATAGAGGGGGAAAGACCAAAACCCCCTTTAAAAATAGGTGAAGTAAAGATGGATATTAAAGTATTGGTGGAAAATGACACAATTTAATACATATAATAATTATGATTCTTACTAAATTTCATATAATCTCTTATTACATACATAATAATATTCACCAAATGATATATAAATATATATATATATATATATATATATATACAAGAGACCCGCATAAAATAGGATTCATTCCCAGTAGTTGATCAAATCATATTCTACATTAAGTCCTAATGGGACTCTTGTGGATAACTTGAAGATCCATAGCTTCTCCGTTTTTCTAAGAGTTTCTGTCTGTCCCCATCCCGCCTGGGGGGGGGGGGGTGACCTTATCAATCGCTAACCACCTGAGGCTGGAGACATTTTTCCCATGTAAAGTGATAAAATGTTGGACTATGAGTGAGGTGGACTTTCCCACATTAATAGTTGACAAATGTTCTCTGATTCGGGATCTGATGTCCTGGGTCGTGAGTCCAACATATTGTATATTGCACAATATACAAGTAATAAGATAAATCACAAAATTTGATGTGCAGTTCAAATAGTAATTTATGTTGAATGATCGACCAGTGACAGCAGATGTAAAGGTGTCATAAATATCAATATAATCACATACCATGCATATATTACTACCACATCTGAACATTCCCTTGCTAGTGAGCCATGAACTAGTTGTGGCAGGAATTTTTGGCAAGTCTGTGGGGGATAGGTTGTTCCCCAAAGATTTATTTCTCCTATAGGAACACCTACTACCACTCTCCACACAGTCAATAAGTTTATCATATGCCACAAGTAGTTTAAAATGTTTCCTCACAACGTTACACATGTGATGATAATCAATGCTATAATCGGTCACAAATGTGACCTGCTTAGAATTATCAGTAGTAGAGTTAGTATTTTTATCCACCAGTAGAGTAGATCTATCAATACCCTTAACTTCTCTGAAGGCTATTTTTATGGTTTTACTGGGATACCCCCTCTCTTCTAAACGATCCACCAGGTCTTTCTGGTGTAGTAGGAAACCCTTTTCAGTGGAGCAGTTCCTCTTGGTCCTGATCAGTTGTGCTTTAGCAATAGAATAGGATACATTTTTAGGATGGCAGCTACTGGCACTGTGCAGCACTTCAGAGTGAGTTCATTCCACTATGGCACAATCTCTAAACAGGTAACTCCGTTCTTTAATATACAGTTGTGGGATTTAAGCAACCTTGAGAGCTATTAAATAGCTGTCTGTCATGTAACAGGGAGCTTGTGCACTATAAGATTGTTGGACCACTCACCCACATAGTGGGACTCTCATGTTCGGAAACTGCCTAGCTAATGTTATTTAACGGGCCACTGACAGTACTCACTCAGCCCAGGACTCAATTTGTGTTTTTTGTATACGTATTGTGACCCACGCTATCATAAGCAATGTGGCCCATAAGTGGGCTAACGGAGGCTGATCCCAGCTGGTGACTTGCTATAGAACAATCTGCTAAGTTATTGTTCATTCCTGGTTGAGAACTTCTCTTTCTGTATTAAAGGGAAGGTATAAATATATACCTGCATGTAATAGACACTACTATAAAGAAGAATATGCACAGATATGATATAAAAATCCAGAACAAAACCTTTTAAAAATGTCCTTATAAGCTCTCAGTTTAGCACTGATGATGAGGTTAGGCTGGGACACCCAGTAAAAAGGGTCTTGAATGTCAGAAAGAGCAGATCCCCCCCCCCTTCCCTGCTTATGAAAAGACCCATTAGACAAACAGGAGCAAGCTTGAATCTGTAGACATCAGTATACACTTTGGGGCTTGGTTAGCAGTCTGAAAATAAGCATAATGTTATTTTAAATTAAAAATAACTATACAATGTTGCACACATTTAGATAGGCTATATAAATAGATCATCTATATAACATTTATGCAAAGAAAAATCTAGTGTACAATGTCCCTTTAATGTATGCATTTATTGGCATTTTTTATTTGCATTTGGCTATATTCTAGATTTAAAAAGGTCATTGTGAAGCATTACATGCCTACACCGTTTAAATGAATCATTTCTGTTTTTTTATCATTTGGATCATTTATTAAGATAGAGATATCACTGGTATGAAACTTTGTTTAAAGCATCTAATTGTTTTATTTACATTTTGTATAAGCAAAAACAGTAATGCTAAATGTGTCATATCCTATATTATAAAAGACAAGAGTTTGTCTGAAGCCGTCATGCGCAGTTCAGACAAACTCTTGCCGCTGCACGCGCACCCTTGGCCAGCTGTTCGCACGCGCAACCCTTTGAGCCCCCCGCACGCGCACGCGAACCTTACCGCACACTCACAAAAGTGATTTGAGCCCCATTGTTTGTTAGCACTTTGATTAACCTTACCGCACACTCACAAAACTGAAGCACTTACCGCACACTCACAAAACTGAAGCACCTTACCGCACACTCACAAAACTGAAGCACTTTGATTTGAGCCCCCCGCACGCGCACGCGCACGCGAACCTTTTGAGCCCCATTAGCCTACTAGCAATGCCCCCCGCACGCGCACGCGCACGCCAACCTTAGCCGTCTAGCAATGCGAACGCGCATGCGCACGCCAAGCCAACAACGTTAGCCTACCAACGCGCATGCGCACGCCAAGCCAACAACACACTTAGCCTCAATGCGCACGCCAAGCCAACAACATTAGCCGTCTAACAATGCGAACGCGCATGCGCACGCCAAGCCAACAACGTTAGCCTACCAACGCGCATGCGCACGCCAAGCCAACAACACACTTAGCCTCAATGCACACGCCAAGCCAACAACACACTTAGCCTCAATGCGCATGCGCACGCGAACCCACGCGCACGCAACCCTAAATAAAAGCGTCGCGAGCCATAATACATTGCGCATTTCTATTGCACTGGCAATGAGAAAGGTCTACATTTCAAAGCTCCGCAAAAAAAACCCACATTTAACCAAAAAACAAAAACCTCTTTACTTTACTATAAAAGAATTGGCTATTGAACCTCTTTACTTTAGTTTAAAATAATTGGGTCTTCAAATTTAATGCCCTCAGGAAAAAAATTACCTCAGGACTTATGCTGCGCATTTCTTTTGCACTGGCACTGACATTATTTGAAAGCTCTGCAATTAGCAAAAAAAACATATCTACATTTAACATAAAAAAAAAAAAAAAAAAATTTAAACATTTGCTCTTTAGTTTAAAAAAAAATACCTCACATTTGCTCTTTAGTTTAAAAATTTTAGTTTAAAAAAAAAATTGTTGAAAAAAAAATTCCCTCAGGAAAAAATTTACCTCAGCACTTATGCAGAGAAAGGTCATTATTTGAAAGATCTGCAATTAGCAAAAAAAAAATATCTACATTTAACAAAAAAAAAAAAAACTAATTAAAAATTTTATGACTTATGTATGTGCTACATAGTACATAGTCAAAAAAAATACCTCACATTAGCTCTTTAGTTTACAATTTTTAGTTTAAACAAAAAATTGTTGAAAAAAAAATTCCCTCAGGACTTATGTATGTGCTACATAGCACATATTAAAAACAATTAGCTCACGACTTAGGACTTAGGACTTATGTATGTGCTAAATAGCACATACTAAAAAAAAAAACCTAGCACATACAAAACAAATATATGCTCATTTAAAATAAAACAAAAAAAAAACATTATTAAGCTCAAAAAAGTGCTCAACACTGTGCTAACAGCACACACAAAATATATATTTTAGGTTTTTTTAAAAAAAGGAATAATAGCCTCTTACAAGAGCACAACACTGTGCTAACAGCACATACAAAAAAAAATAAATAATAGCCTCATACAAGAGACCAACACTGTGCTAACAGCACATACAAAAAAAGGAATAATAGGCTCAGGACTTATGTATGTGCTACATACCACATACTACTGTGCGGATATATTAAAGAGCACAACACTGTGCTAACAGCACATAGTAGTTTAAAAAAAAAAAAAAAAAAAAAAACCTTAATAGGATCAAAAAATAAATTTTCGGTTTTAAAAATAAAAAAGGATTAATAGGCTCATAAAAGAGCACAACACTGTGCTAACAGCACATAGAAAAGAAATATTTTAGTCATAAGCTCATAAAAGAGCTCAATACTGTGCTGCACAGCACATATAACATAACTATATTACTTAAAAAGAAAAAATAGGCACATAAAACAGCACAACACTGTGCTGCACTGCACATATAAAAAGTCTCTATAAAAATAAAAAAAAAAGGAAATAAAGAGCGCCTAATACTACATAAGCAGCATTATAATAAACCCTTTGAAAAACAAACAAACATATATACTGCATAAAAAAGGCAATAAAGAGTGCCTAATACTACATAAGCAGCATTATAAGAAACATTTTTTAAAAAACATATATACAGAATAAAAAAGGCAAAAAAAGAGCCTAATACTACATAAGCAGCATTATAATAAACTCTTTGAAAAAAACACATATATACTGCATAAAAAAGGCAATAAAGAGTGCCTAATACTACATAAGCTGCATTATAATTAACCCTTTGTAAAAAAAAAATCATATATACTGCATAAAAAAGCCAATAAAGAGTGCCTAATACTACATAAGCTGAATTTTAATCAACCTTTTTAAGAAAACATATAAAAACATATATACTGTATAAAAAAAGTGTCTTAAAAAAAGGACATAATACAAAAAAAAGAGTGTTTAAAACAAAGTAAAGAGTGACAAACACGCCTAATGTCTACAAGAAAATAAAGAGTGCCTAAGACTGCATGAACAAAAATTAAGACTGCAAAAAACAAAGTTACTAAGAAACCGTAAAAAACATATATACTGCATAAAAAGGCAATCAAGAGTGCCTAATACTACATAAGCAGCATTATAACAAACATTTTTAAGAAAAAATATATATACTGTATAAAAAAGCCCATAAAGAGTGCCTAATACTAATAAACCGTAAAAAACATATATACTGCATAAAAAAAAAGTGTATAAAAAAAGTGCATAATAAAAAAAAGAGTGTTTAAAACAAAGTAAAGAGTGACAAACACGCTTAATTTCTACAACAAAATAAAGAGTGCCTAAGACTGCATTAAAAAAAAATAACACTGCCAAAAACAAAATAAAAAGTGTATAAAATAAAGTAAAGAGTGCGTAAGACTTTGTTAAACAAAATAAAGATTGTCTAAAAAAAAAAAAGTGTGCCTAACATTGCCTAATACAAAATAAAGACTGCCGATCTAACAAAGAGAGTGCCTAAAAGACTGCCTAAAACAAATAAAGACACTGCATAAACAGCATAAAAAAGACAATAAAGAGTGCCTAATACTACATAAGCAGCATTATAAAACATTTATAAAAAAAAAAAACATATATACAACATAAAAAAGGCAATAAAGAGTGCCTAATACTACATAAGCAGCATTATAACAAACCTATTTAAAAAAACATATATACAGCATAAAAAAGGCAATAAAGAGTGCCTAATAATAATAAACCTTAAAAAACATATATACTGCATAAAAAAAAGTAACTACAAAGACGTGCATAAAAAAAAAAAAAAAGTCTTTAAAACAAACTAAAGAGTGCTGCATAAACATAAAAATAGAAGAATGCCTCCTAAAAGAATTTTAACACAGGAAGATGCAGAAAACGTTAAACGCAGAAGAAAAGAAACTCAACGTATACGACGGACACATATGACTGAACAACAAAGGGTAACTCTACGCAAAAAGGATTCTTCAAAAAAACGGATTTGTAGGGCCAATATGACTGCTCAGGAAAAATGTCTCCAACTGGACATGCAAAGATCACGTTCTGCTGCACGTAGAAAAAAAAAAAAAAAAAAAGTACTAACATCACTATCACTAATCAATATAACAAAAGTTATAACCATTCACTATTTAATGAAGACAATGTTCCGATGCACACATGTGGTCAACTTAATGTTTATTGCACATTTTGCATGGCAAAGCATTTTCCAGAGGAACAACCAAGCGATAAGCTTTTTAATAAATGCTGCAATAAAGGAAAAATAACATTACCTCATATACAAATTCCACCACTGATCCAACAACTAATGACTGGACAACACACACATTCAAAGAATTTTATGCAAAATATCCGTTCTATAAATAGTGCATTGGCGTTTGCATCAATGGGAGCAAACATTGCACCACCTCCAGGATATGGCCCATACTGTTTTAGAATAAATGGCCAAATTTATCACCGATCTGGTGCTTTGCATCCAGAAAATGATGATCAACGCAAATTTGCACAACTCTACATTTTGAGTCCTGAGGAAGCTGCGGACCAACGAGCAGCACTAAAAGAAAATTCAGGATGTCACATTGAACTTTTGAGGGAGTTAAGTTCATATATGTCTCAGTATAACCCTTTTGCAAAAGCATGTAAAATGCTCTATGAGGTAGAGCAAGAATGCATCCATGAAGCATCTTTAAATGGAGTTCAAAATTCTAAAGTTTCAATGGTAATTCTGCAGGACAGAACATCAGATTACCGAAGATATAACGTACAAAGAGTTAATGAGGTTGCTGTTATTTTCCAAAATTCTGATGGTGAACCTCCTCTTGAACGTGACCTTCTTATTCATTACCGATCTACAGATCAAACAAAAAAAACTGAAAGAATAAGTGTTTTAGATCCTAATCTTGAACCATTGCTCTATCCTTTGTTGTTTCCATATGGGGACCAAAGTTGGGGTTCCAATATTGCTCTTAACTTCAGGCCAACATCAATTAGTGATGTACAAAGAAGAGTAACCACCAATCCAAGGATAAGAGTTAGCCAAATGAAATACTACTCTTACAGAATTTCAATTAGGGATCAATTCAATCCTTTCCTTAGTGCTGGCAAGTTGACGCAGCAGTACTTTGTTGATGCTTATGTCAAGACTGAGGCCAACAGACTCAACTATATACGTCAAAATCAATCTAATCTTCGCATTGAAAAATATACAGGATTAATGGATTACATTCAAAGTGAGGCTGCTGCACAGGGCCTGATGCCTGGAAAAGCAGTTATTTTGCCATCATCTTTTCAGGGAAGTCCACGAAATATGGCCCAAAACTACCATGATGCTATGGCCATTGTTAGAAAATATGGAAAACCGGATTACTTCATCACCATGACCTGCAACCCTAAATGGCCTGAGATACTTGATAACCTATTAGAAGGTCAAGCAGTGGAGTTCAGACCAGATTTGGTAGCAAGAGTTTTCAATCTCAAATTAAATTCTCTTTTGAATGATATCTTGAACAAACATGTTCTTGGAAGTCCTTGCGCAAAAGTGCATGTAATAGAGTTTCAAAAAAGAGGATTACCACATGCTCATATCCTTTTAATATTGAAAGCAGAAGACAAGCCAAATGATGCTGAAACCATTGACACTTTTATATCAGCTGAAATTCCTGATGAACATATTTATCCAAGACTACATGCTATTGTAATAAAGCATATGATACACGGTCCATGTGGAGAACATAATTTAAATTCTCCATGCATGGTTGATGGTAATTACAGCAAGAATTTTCCGAAAATTTTTCAAGAAGAAACTTTAATTAATGTTGATGGATATCCGCGATATCGGAGACAAAAAAATGAGACCACTGTAATTGTCAAAGGAAAAAAAATTGACAACTCATGGGTAGTTCCATATAGCCCATACTTCTGCTTGAAATACAACTGCCATATAAATGTAGAGAGTTGTGTTTCTGTTAAAAGTGTTAAATATCTCTTCAAATATGTATATAAAGGTTACGATTGTGCAAATATTTCCATTAAGGAACATAATACACTACAGCATGATGAAATTCAAAAATTTTTGGACACAAGATATGTCAGTGCTCCTGAAGCTGTTTGGAGGTTGTATGGTTTTTTGATGCACCATCAAACACATACAATAATAAGACTTCAAGTTCATCTTCCAGGCGAACAAGATGTATATTTCCATAATGAAAACGTACAATTAGCTGCAGAAAAGGCACAAGACAGGGATACCACTTTGACAGCATACTTTAAGTTGAATGTGGATAATAATGCGGCACGTGAATTTTTTTACTCTGACATTCCTCAACATTTTGTATTTGATGTAAAAACCCGTAAGTGGAATCCAAGACAAAGAGGAGCAAATACAACAATTGGCAGATTGTATAATGTAAATATTTCATCAGATTTGGAGAGATTTTGTTTGAGGTTACTGCTCTTGCACTTAAAAGGAGCAATATCCTTTAAGGACTTACGAACTGTTAATGGACAAGTTTGTCACACATTCAAAGAAGCTGCCCAAAAGCTTTTACTTTTAGATGACGACGCTACATGGGATCTTACACTTAACGAATCAGCATCTCAACAAATGCCTAAACAAATGAGGGAACTGTTTGCTTATTTGTGTATCTTTGTTGTCCCACCTAATGTCCCACAACTCTTTGAAAAATACAAACATCATCTTTATGAAGATTATTCACGTCATGAAGACCACATTGATGATTGCAAAAGTTGCAAAAATTTGGCATTAACAGATATTCAAAATGTTCTCATATTGCATGGTAAACGTTGTGAAGATTTTGGACTACCCAATCCATCAAACTTCATTCCAGAAATGCAATTCAACTATGTTACACAGTTGGAAGCCCAAGTTGGAGCACAACTTCAAGAAGCATTAAACATCGAGCAAAAAGCTGCATTTGACAATGTAATGTCTGCAATTGATAATGAAAATTTACCACACAGATGTTTTTTTATTGATGGACCTGGTGGAAGTGGCAAGACTTATTTATATAAAACATTATTGAGTACTTTACGTGGACGCACAGATGGAGTTCTTCCTGTTGCCTCTACAGGAATAGCAGCTAATCTCCTTGATG
The DNA here is from genome assembly GCF_027579735.1 of Bombina bombina. Classification (NCBI taxonomy): domain Eukaryota; kingdom Metazoa; phylum Chordata; class Amphibia; order Anura; family Bombinatoridae; genus Bombina; species Bombina bombina. The sequence goes on along the minus strand of NC_069499.1, from coordinate 528,707,244 downwards.
GTGGCAGAACTTACCATTCACAGTTTAAGCTTCCAATTCCATTACTGGAAACATCAACATCAAATATGAGAATGACTTCAAAAGATGCAGAGTTCGTACGTAATGCTAAATTGCTTATTTGGGATGAGGCCTCAATGACACCCGGTATAGCTCTAAAATGTGTAAATAAGCTCCTTCAAGAAATTATGCAGAACAATAAGCCATTTGGTGGAAAAGTTATACTCCTTGGTGGAGACTTCAGACAAACACTCCCAGTTCTTCCTCATTGCAATAGAACTGCTATTGTGGAAGCTACTATAAAGTTCTATGATCACTGGGATAAATTCAAAATTTTAAAATTGAAGAATAATGTGCGTTCAGTGGATCCAGAATTTAGCAATTGGCTACTAAAATTAGGACAGGGTTCATTAAATAATTCAGAGGGCCTTCCTGAGGATTTAGTTGAGATCCCTTCCAAATTAATATGCCATGATTGTATCATATCTGAAATTTTTGGAAAAAAGACTTCTTCCATCTGATCTTCACAGTTTTTCAAAAAAGGCCATTTTGTGTACAAAAAATTGTCATGTTGATCAAATCAATGAGCATGTATTAAATATACTCGATGGTGATGAAAAAATATATCTGAGTTCAGATTCAATTGATGATCAGACAGATGAAGATGCACAAAACTATCCCATAGAGTTTCTAAACGAATTAGCTCCATCAGGAATGCCTCTTCATAAGTTAAAAATAAAATTGGGAAGTATTATTATGTTGCTCAGAAATCTGAACACAAAAAGAGGTCTGTGCAATGGAACAAGATTGATAGTTAAAGATCTTAAGCCAAATCTATTAATTGCAGAAGTACTCACAGGAACAGCTAAAAAAGAAATGGTGTTTATTCCAAGAATAGATTTAGCCCCTGCCAACACTGAACTACCATTCATTTTACGAAGGAGACAGTTTCCAATCAAACTTGCATTTGCAATGACCATCAACAAATCACAAGGTCAAACATTAGACAAAGTAGGAATATTTCTTCCAGAACCAGTATTCAGTCATGGACAACTTTATGTTGCAATGTCTCGAGTTCGTACATCATCTGATGTCAAAATTAAGATACTTCAAAGTTCAAAGCAAGGAAAGATATTACCAATCAGTGATACAATTTTTACAAAAAATATTGTTTATAAAGAAATATACTTGGGGCGGAGCTACGCCGTGCTGGGACATGGCTGCAGTGTGAGAGAGCTCCGTAGCTGTCAACCCATCAGAGCCTAAGAACAAACGAAAACTGGGGCCAAATTATATCACAACAAATGTGGAACAGCCCGTTAACATCACCGATCTTATTATTGGGCATGGAAGTGATTTTGCAGGTCCCTACACAGCTTGAAATGGAGAGACATAATTGAAGCGGGCGCCATCTTTGAAACCCACGCTGTAAGCAAACCACAACGGCACTCCACGACTACCTCGCCGCTGCACCTACGCTTGCCCCTTTGTGACACCTACCACTAGGCTTAATCCGCAGTGAGAACCGTGTGCCGGGAAGGTAACCTGCAGACAATCGGAGCAGAGGGACAACTGCAAATAACAGATACAGGTACCGCCCGGTAACGAAGGCAATAGGGGTTATGCTTGGGTGCACGCGGGTCATATAATATAGCCTGGACGCCACTACTGGGGTGTTCTGAGGGAAGGCTCGCTCATATTATCAGTCACTACACTGCTCCACTAGGCCCAAGGTCTTTCTGACATAACTACCAACCACGTGGGCGCTGCCATCACAACACAGAGTTGCTGCCACGCTGGGCCCTAATTGAAAGTTCGGAGAGCTCCCTGCCTCATTTCACAAGACTGACATACTGAAACTTCAGGCCCATACAGGCAACAGTGACACACGGTTTCCTCGCTGCAGCTCTGAAGGAACAGACTAGGGCAAAAGTGACATTGAAACTAACTAGATCTGTCGGTTGGTAGCCGCTCATTTTAACATCCTGAAAATATTCAACTTAACACAAGCTACAGCTGGTATCGTGGTTGGAGGGCTAGAGTGCAATCCAGATCAGGTCGAACCCACCCTTATACTCTAATAACTTTATTCTACATTTAGACACACGGTTTGATCCAGCCTGAACTAAATTCAACCGCAGCAACTCTCACTGGGGGCTTAGAAAGGAGGCTACTCTATCCTAGTACCCACAACTTTGATCCTCCATCACAGTACAGCCCACTATTAATAAAGAAAATGACCTCTAAAAAAGGCAACAAGCCAGAAAAGCCAAATAAAACTTCTGTCCAGACCCCCTCGGTCTCCACATTTTTCCTGACACAAGAAGGCCAAGGACCAGAAACACAGCAAACTTCTGAGGTCCACATAACAGATACAACCACAGACACTGTAGTAACTCAGAGGGACTCCCTGCTTTCCATCCAGTCTCAGATAGCGAGTCTACCCTCCAAGACAGATATAGAATCACTCAAGTCCTTCATTAAAGATGAAATAAGAGATCTCAAAAAAGACTTAAATGAAATGGGATCTAGGATTGATTACCTAGAAGATGGCCAGGACAACCTAAACAATCTGGTCAGCTCAAACATCCATCAGCTTTCTATACAAGACTCCATCATACAAAACCTGCAGGATAAACTGGAGGACCTAGACAATAGAGGGAGGAGGAATAACTTAAGGATAAGAGGCATCCCTGAGGAGATCCCCCAAGAGCATCTAAAATCTTATGTCAAAGAATTGTTCCAGTATCTGCTTCCTAGATCCCCCCCATTGGCCTCTGAAGACATCGAGAGGATACACAGGGCACTGAGGCCCCCTCAGAAACCCCCAGCACCACCAAGGGACGTTATTCTTAGACTGCTGAAATTCACCACAAGAGAAGAAATCTGGCAGGCTGCCAGATCTAGGCAGTCTATCTCCTTTCATAATCATACATTACAAATTTTCCAGGACTTATGCCCTCAAACTATTCAGAGAAGGAGGGAAATTAGATTCATCACCTCAAAACTTCAGGATAACAATATTAGATACAGGTGGGGCTACCCCTTTAGCCTCATCATTAATCATAATGGATCCCAAATAATCTATAAAAGCTTCAATGACTTAGACACTCTATCTAAAAAGCTTAATATTACTTTTGAGGCTCCCTCAGAAAAAGTTCTAGACAACCAGATTCCACCTGAGGATCGTCGTGGAGAAAGACCTAAAGAACAGCGACCTACTTGGTCCAAAGTCCCAGCAAAAAGATTGAAAACCAGCCCAACTCCCCCACAAGGAACTTGATAACCAAACATAAAATGGGACTTTTGTTGACTGTGCTTCAATTACTAAATGAGACAAGACCACCAGTGCTAATGTTAATTGGCTTCTATCTTAACTTTTTTTTTTTATTATTGCTTTTTCACCACAGTTCATACCATTAAGGTTAAAACATATTTGAAGTGCTCCTTTGAAGCACATTTGCTCACAGCTAGGTTACTCTCAGGTATTTATAAATTCGTGGAGGCTTATTGCAGTTCCCCCTTAAGCTTCTGTTCTAAATGTTACTTATGTTCCACTCTATAATCTCCCCAGTTTTCGCACTAAAATCAGAGACTACTATAAATAAACTCTGATGGTTAATTGACACCACTCGTCCCCCTAGCAAATAGTAAATGATATACCAGATGTTGTACATTTACAATTGCAAGTTAGGAATATGTTCACGAAAATGTTCTTTCTTAAGTTTTAAAATAAGTGTCTACAACGCTACAGTTATAACTCTTACAAGATCAGCTAAATGTGATTCACAAATTAGATTCATGTTTTTGAGATGTTGTTGTTATTTCTCCTTAGGTATTGATTCTCAAGGGTACGATGCTCGCTCTTCTGTGCTGTTCACTCCGGGAAGCCTCGATGCAGGGTATGTCACGTTCTGGGTCTCTCATAACACACAATATGCACCTTCTAACTTCACTCACGCACCATGATAGACGATCCATTACAAATTAAAATAATATCTCACAACGTCAAGGGCCTGAATTCCCCCCACAAAAGGTCTATGGCATTTAGAGAATACAGGAGACTCCAATGTGATATAATTCTTCTTCAGGAAACCCATTTTAAAAGAGGAAGGGAACCCATAATGTCACTCAATAAATATGGGCAGGTGTTTCTGGCATCGAACTCCACTAAACACAATGGAGTTGGCATTGTTATCAAAAAGAATATCCCATTCTCTCCAATAAAAGTACATAAAGACAAGGGAGGGAGGTTCATTGTAGTGACGGGCAAGCTTTACAATAAAATGGTGACACTCACTAGTACATACGCCCCTAACGTCGCTACACCGCAATTTTATCACACCGTCAAAAAAGCCATTCTTGACTATACCAAAGGTAGCCTTATTCTGGGAGGGGACTATAATATAGCAATAGATCCGGAGTTAGACTGCTCAAGAGGTGCTTCCTCTGCCCCCCAGAAACTCTTACGCTCATTTAGGGCCCACCTAGCTGACTTAGCGGTACATGATACGTGGAGACTATCCCATCCTACCACAAAAGATTACACATTCTACTCCCACCCCCACCGGGTCTACACGAGAATAGACTACATATTTATTGATGTAACCAGCTTAGAACTAGTCAGACATACAGATATCTCTCCTATAACATGGTCGGACCACGCCCTGGTCAGTTGCTCCCTCAGGTGGCCTACCTCACAAAGACATGATAGGACTTGGAAACTTGACGAAACACTACTTCATGACCCGATCATATCCATACAGATTACCAAGGCTCTTACCGACTATTTCACCACAAATAGCACACAAGATGTTACCGCGCAAACTATATGGGAGGCGCATAAGTGCGTGATTAGAGGGGAGATTATTGCATTAAAAGCAGCAAGAAACAAACAAAAAACCCAACTCCTGACTGCCCTACTAAATGACCTGGGCAAATTACAAGATATCCACAAAAAATTTCCAGGTAACTTATCCCTTCTTGCTAGCCTACAACATAAAAGAGACCAGCTCAACCTGCTCTTGGGTCAAGAAACCAAGAGGGCGGCGCTGTTTCTCAAAAAAACATTTTATGAAGGGTACAATAAACAGGGCAAATTACTAGCCAGACTATTACGTCAACGCAACAACAAACGCCACATAATGACAATAAAAGACCTTAAAGGGAAGACCTGGTCGACTTCAAGAGACATAGCTGACCAATTTAGAAAATACTATGAAGGGTTATACAACTTAGAGGACGTAGGGTCCAACCCTACTGAACAGGAAATATCTGCCTACTTAGCCCAATTACAGCTCCCATCCCTCACCACAGAACAACAGACGGCCCTTGACTCACCAATTACCCTTAAAGAGGTCAAGGACGCCATATCTTCATTCCCGACAGGTAAAGCCCCGGGACCAGACGGTTTCGGATCGGTGTACTATAATAAATTTAAAAACACCTTGGCCCCTCACCTATTGTCCTACATTCAAGAAATAGATGAAAACAAACCCTTTTCGCCCCTAGCTCTACAAGCCCACATTACAGTCATCCCAAAACCAGGCAAATCGCCTGACGCCATTCCCAATTATAGGCCAATTTCGTTATTAAATTGTGACTTAAAAATTTTCGCTAAAATACTGGCCACTAGACTAAACCTAATTCTTCCCTCCATAATACATCAGGACCAAGTTGGTTTCATACCAAACAGAGAAGCCAAAGACAACACGGTCCGCAATTTGCACTTAATTTGGCATGCTAAGGTCGAGGACATTCCCGCGGTGTGGTTATCCACAGACGCGGAGAAGGCCTTCGACCGAGTAAACTGGCAGTTTCTCAAGATGACACTGCGGTCATTTGGAATTGGAGACATTATGCTACAGAGAATTTTCGCTCTGTACTCAAGTCCTAGTGCCAAAATAACCCTAAATGGTATTCTTTCACAGCCCTTTCAGATAACTAATGGTACCCGTCAGGGCTGCCCCCTCTCCCCCCTGCTATTCGTATGCTTTCTGGAGACCCTCGCCACCAGAATCAGACTTAACAAAAACATCACAGGTATTATTATCAGAGACAGGGAATACAAACTTTCCCTGTTCGCTGATGATATCCTATTCTCTCTTACTAATCCTGTCAGGTCCATGCCTCCATTGATGGAAGAGTTAAAGATATTTAACAAACTCACAAATTTCCTTATTAATTATACAAAATCTGAAATTCTGGGAGTCTCTCTCCCAGAGTGGATGACACGCCAGATAGCCCAAATTTGTCCATTTAGATGGTGTGAGAAATCCATAAAATACTTAGGAATCCAGTTGGCGGAGGACATGGACAAGATATATAAATTAAATTATATCCCAATCAGAATTGCCCTGGCTAGGGACCTCTCCTCATGGAACTCCAGGAGATTGACATGGTTAGGGAGGATTAACACTGTCAAAATGAACGCCTTTCCTAGATTACTCTACATTATGCAGACCTTACCAATACCGCTTCCAAATAGATACATTACTCAGATTCAACAACTATTCCACTCATTCATTTGGAGGGGTGGACAACCCAGAATAAACAAAAAAACAATGATGCGCTCGAGAGAACGGGGAGGGTTGGGAGTCCCAGACATAGCACTTTATAGGACGGCTATTTTCCTTCAACGTATATTGGATTGGAGGACCCATAAAACACAAAAGAGATGGATAGAGATAGAGCAAAATTTAAACCCAGAAACACCCCTTTCAGCCGTCTGCTGGCATCCAAACTTCCACTCGCTTACCAAAAACATTGCTAATCCGATAACCAGAGAAACATTAGAGCAGTGGCATTGTGCAAACAAAATAAACCCATTTCTCTCTTCCAACCCCTCACCTCTGACGTCACTGACCCATAACAGTGAATTTTCAGTTACTGATCTTAGTGGGGCATGTGGGCTGGACGGAAGTGTTATTGAAATAGAATTGCACCAGATATCTAGCCATGACCAGCTAATGTCCCAAACACTCCTACAGGATCAGGGCTTCTCGATATTCCAGAACTGGTTCAACTACAGACGGACTCGTCACTACATACTGACCCACAAATATTGCAACAACATGCTAAGACCCCTTACGAACCTCGAGAAATTATACACGGCAAAACACCCACAACAGCACACTCTATCCAGGATACATTCTATCCTAACACAGCCGCCACCAGGTGACCTTCCCCCCTCAATTGAGTCGTGGGAAAGAGAACTTGGTACTATAATTCTCCCACATACAGCAGCAGATATTTTCAGAAACACCAAGTCCTCCTCATCCTCAGCTTACCTGGTTGAATTAAATTACAAAATACTACATAACTGGTATCTTACTCCCAAACGCCTGCACAGACTATACCCAACAATCCCAAATAGGTGCTGGAGGTGCGGACACACTGGCAGTGGAATGGGTCACATGTGGTGGTGGTGCAACGTTATCAACCAGCTTTGGAGAAATTGTATTGGAGAAATGGAGAAGGCCCTGGAGTGCACACTCCCTTTAGACCCCCTAGTCTTCCTACTCAATAAGTTTAAGAAACTGACCTCTAAAGCCCACCAAATTTTATTCCAAATAATGATAAATAGCGTTAAATCCATTATAGCCAAACAGTGGAAACTACACACACCCCCAAACCCTCAGAGGTGGAGAGATAAAGTATCTGAACTAATTGAACTTGAGGAGTTTAGCTCATACAAAAATAACAATAGAGATCCGTTCATAGAGGCCCAAGCTCTCTGGGACCTCTACCTTTCACACATAAATGAGAGACCAGACATAAACCAGCGACCCGGAGTGGACACGCCGCAGACAGGGCGACCCTTAATGAATACTTAATAGAAAAGTTAGACCTACCTATGTGTTAAAATCTAGAGTTTTTCTTTTTCTTTTATACATCTTTCCGGTTTTTGGGTTTGTTGTTTGGCAAATCCTAGAATAATTTGCTTCCCCTGAAGGGGCATAAAGACACTATTCTTTCCTTTTACTTCATTTAATATGCGAGAATCATTTGTGAAATTTCATATGTTCCACAGGTATAAGCTAAATTGGACCATGTCTTTTTTTTCTTTTTCATACATTTATGACGGTTTTCTTTTCCATGTGTACCAATTTTCTTTTATGGCTTGTATTATGCTTGATTTATCTTCAATAAAAAGAACTTAGAATAAAGAAATATACTTTAAATAAATAAATAAGTTGTGTATTTTTAATTAGTTAGAAGTAATTTTGTAATATTTAGAGCAACAATATTCTTCATGTACAAATTAAACTTTATTTTAATTTAATTTACTATAAATAAAAATATGACTTTATGTCTACTTTAATGTTTATATCTTATGTTATTTTTTTTAATAAAAAAAAAAAAAAAAAAAAAATCATTTTGGCCCGTGTACACGGGCTTTAACACTAGTTTTATCTATAAAAAAATATTGAATAGAGCCCATTATTACATTAAATTGTTGTTTATATGAAAATGAACTAGCTGTCATATAACCCAGACACATTAGTGTTACTAGTGTTATTTTAAGATAGTTCTAAATAAATACTTGATTTTTTTCTTAATCAGTTTGCACTGCTACTTAACCTCCTTATTTATTTAGATGTTTGCTAATTTTTGTTAGCTTCTATATGCAACATATGCTTTTAAAGTCCCTGTTGCTTGATTGTGTTTCTTCCCACCAAGGCCCTCAGTCAATAGGAGCTTCCTCATTAATTGGACATTCTACTCCAGAATTGTTATCGTTTAAAAAGTTTTGCGTTATGAGTGAAAAAGCCTCAAAACGCTGCTTTTTCACTACCGCTGGTATTACGAGTCTTGCCGGTATACCTGTACCGCACACTTTTTTGGCCGTAACTCAACGTACCTACCGCAACTTTCAAAAAGTCCTTTTTCAATAGGACTTCCATAGCGCCGGTATTACGAGTTTGCCTGTCCGGCCAAAAAGTGAGCGGTACAGCCTATAACTACAATGTCCGTACCGTAAACTGAAAGCCAGTATTTATTGCTTTTATGTTACAAAGCCGTAACATAAAAATCATAACTAAAGTGCTAAAAAGTACACTAACACCCATAAACTACCTGCTAACCCCTAAACCAAGGCCCTCCTGCATCGCAAACACTAAAATAAAATTATTAACCCTTAATCTGCCGCTCCGGACATCGCTGACGCTATAATAAACATATTAACCCCTAAACCGCCACACTCCCGCATCGCAAACACTAGTTAAATATTATTAACCCGCTAACGCCAGAGGCTGGAGTCACGCATGGCATGCTGAGCAGGATCGCGAAGCAGGGAAAGTGCTGTTTGCTACTTGCCCCAAGCTGTTTCGTGGATCCTTGGTGGGAATCATAGCCTTTCCACTTGGAGACTGACTCAAGGACATCGGAGTCTCAAGCTGGTACACCACGCCAGTGCCGATATCAGGCCAGTCTGCAAGGCCACACCCTCCATAAGCCCGAATAGGATAGTTGGCTCAGAACAGGAGAGAGTTAGACAGGGCTCACGAACATACGCAGCAGACATCACAGGAGAGGTGAGCCGGCTCTGCCTCTGGTTACCAAGAGTATGCTTCCATGATCTCTGGTTAAGCTGAGAAGCAGGGACGGCCAGGGGCTCCTGGTGCCCTGCTTTACTCTACTCCCAGAGTAGAAGATACTGGGCATACCGGCAAGGACCCTAATGGAGAGAGAGGCCGGGTGAGGCCAAGATCCGGAACACCGCATATTACCCCTGTAGCACTCAAAGACACAGGAGCCATGCTCTAGGAGGAATCTTGGAAAGTAAAGGCTTGGAAACCAACCAACAATAAGATAAGTCCATTACTTACTTACTGTGATTACTTAAAATGGATTGGGAACTCACTTCTGCAAGGCCTGTTTAAAGGGAGCTGGTGGCTTATTACAAAGTGTTAAAGGGACACTAGATCCTACATGCTTCCAGATGGGAAAGTGGGGAACACTAATATCAAAGAACTCTCAAGGGATATGCAATACATCTTTTTTCTAAATGAAAGCTGGTAATAGGCTGTGGTAGACATTGAGACATTTAGTTACTTGATATCAATATAATGACCCTCCCATACACAAGGACAAACAAGGGTTTATTTTTTCCCTCCCTAACTAAGGAAAGGGAAAGGAAAAGGAAAGAAAGAGAAAAAAGTCTACATATATTTGGACATTCTGCTGCGTGGATTAAGGGTTAAGAACTCTCCCGATCTAAAGACATAGTAACAACCAGGTGTTAAAACCCTATGGCTTCCAAAGACTTGATAAACTAACTGTTAAATGACTTATATAATCAAGTGTTTAATCTCTTGACATACCTAGTGCCAGAAGGGTTAATACAGAGATCTTATGTGCATATCTAGTGAAAGTTTGTTTGACCCAGATTGATGTTAGACATGTTAGTTTAACTCAACACTGCAGGACATAGTACAGCTACCAGGATAGCTGAGAATTTCTGTGACCCTCTCCCTCCCACATTTATCCAAAAATATAGGAATAGTATAAGAGGGGTTAATATAGAGGTTTTGTGTGCACACCTATTGAAAGTTTTTCTGACCCAGAATGAGGTTGGACGTTAGTTTAACCTAATATTGAAAGATATATTACAGCTACCAGATGTTTGAGAATTTTGTGATTTTTTTTAAACAAAGGCTATATATTTTTCTAAGTTAATTAGATATAAAAGTTTAAATTATCTGTTTGCTATATTATAGGAAGGTGGAATCTTAATATAGTCTTTTGTAATAACTAATAAGATTGTTTATTTTTTTTATAGAAATGCACAGTTAATTTTTTGGAGAACAACCAAGAGCTATTATATAGAAAGGATTATCCTTGGTGTAAAGTTGATGGTGCTCATTCTTGATTTTATTCTTTTATTTTTTATTTTGTTCCTCATGTGATACTTTTGATACATAAAACTGTGTTAGTAAAGGAGGTTGTTGACTACTGATCAACAGAATAATGGAATACAAAAGAGCCTCCTCTTCTGTATACCAGCCAAGCCTAATATAGGAGGTGAATTTATTAATTATTTTGCAGCAATAACCAAGTGGATAAAAATAGGCTATATAAGAGCTACAGATATAAGTAGGTTGCCTATACCCGACTAATAGAATAACTGAATTGAAAAGACTATTTTCACCGGTATACCTGTACGCGCTAGCATAAGAAAGTAAAATTATTTATTTTGCAATAATTAGCAAGATTGCCTTAGGTATTCTTTTCATTTTCATTTATTAGATACATATAGTTAATTGGAGAATAGCCAAGTTTTTTTTTTACTAATTTTGTCACTCTTTTTCATTAATTTCCCTTGCTTTTTTGCATTACTCACGATATACATGATAGGCACGATTCACATACAGAAACACATAACTTTTAGCACAAGGTCTGTGACCTACTTTTTGTGGTTTTTTTGGCAGTTTGTATAAACACAAGTGTTATATTTAATACTACACACTATAAGATAAATTTAATTTATAAAGGGTGGGGGGTAGGGAAAAAAAAAGGGGGAAACCCCCAAAAAAGACAAGCACTTTGATCCTTAGGTCAGTGATTCACATACAGAACACCTTTTTACACGAATGGACAAATATTTAAATAGCAATAAAAGTAAATCTCCAGGGATGGCCCCCAAAGTTAAAGATAAAAAGACGTAGAAGTAATATAGACACCTCTTCAGATAACATAACGGAAATGCCGACTTCTCAGGTGATAGTTGACTCACAGAGTGTAGTTAAACAAATAATGGAGTCAATATTACCTCTGTTTGATCAGCTTAGGAAGAATTTTTTAGATCTTACAACAGAAGTGAGACAATTCTCTGTGAGAATTTCAGAGGCAGAAGCCAGAATCTCAGATCTGGAAGATCTAACAAATACACAAGCCCAATACATTAAGGCCCATATTTATCAAGGTCTGTCGGACCTGATCCGACACTGCAGATCAGGTCCGACAGACCTCGCTGAATACAGCGAGCAATATGCTCGCCGTATTCAGCATTGCACCAGCAGCTCACAAGAGCTGCTGGTGCAACGCCACCTCCTGCAGACTCACGGCCAATAGGCCGCCAGCAGGGGGGTGTCAATCAACCCGATCGTACTCGATCGGGTTGATTTCCGGCGAAGTTTGTCCGCCTGCTCAGAGCAGGCGGACAGGTTATGGAGCAGCGGTCTTTGTGACCGCTGCTTCATAACTGCTGTTTCTGGCGAACCTGCAGGCTCGCCAGAAACACGGGGCATCAAGCTCCATACGGAGCTTGATAAATATGCCCCTCAGAGACAAGAAAGTCAAATTCAAGCGCTTCAGAACAAATTTGAGGAGATGGAAGATAGAGCAAGGAGAAATAATTTAAGAGTTAAAGGGTTACCTGAGCTCACTGAGTTTCAAGATCTTATCCATTTTGCTGCAGTAATACTGCTCAAAGAGCTTGGGATGCAGATACAGAAAACTCTGATATTAGTAGACAGAGCCCATAGATTAGGAACTCTCAGAGAGGGAAGGAGAGATAAAGTTGGGAAAAGAACAGTTTTATTAAAAATCTTAAATTTCCAAGACAAAATAAATATTTTAAAAAGTTACAGAAAGAAAATACACTTTAAAATTGGAGATGAGAATATACTTCTTTTTCAAGATTTCTCAGCCGAGACATCTAATAGTAGAAGACAAATTGCACCATTATGTTCTCAACTTATTAAGAAAGGGCTTCCAGGCCACAATTATTTACCCAGTGAAACTTAGAGTGATGGTTAATTCAGAAACCTAATTTTTAACTCTTACCAGGAAGCGAAAGAATATGTGACTAAACTATAGTAAAATAAGGTAAAAGCAGGGAAATAAGCAGGGTCCAATGTCAGTAATTCAGAAATTAAGAATAAACATGCTATAAATATGGTCATTTGTAGTGTCTATGGGCTCATATTTTTTATTTTTTTTTATTTTCATTTTCTCTTTTATTATATATGGTATCCTCTTTTCTTTTTTCATGCCAATGCCTCTCCCCCCCCCCCCCTTGGTTCCTTTCCCTCATGCCCCCTATTCCCTTCCCTTTTTTGGAAAGAATTGTAAGGTATTGGTTTAGAGAGCTTGGTTAAATATGGATAAAAAGGTTTTAAATATTATATCATGGAACGTGGGGGGAGTAAAATCCCCGATCAAGGATTGTAAGCCACTTGTAACGTTTACATCCTGATATAGTGATTATTCAAGAGACGCATCTATCGTCTGCAGAAATGGCAAAATGTAAATCTAAATGGATCAGGGAGGTTATCTCCACCACGTATGATAGGAGAAAGAATGGAGTGGCATGTTTTTTTAACAAATTTTTGAATTACAAGATTATCGCCCAAGATTTAGATACAGGGGGTCGTTATATGATTATTCACTTTAAAGTCACCGATTTTCAATATGTCTTATGCAATGTCTATGGCCCAAATCAAATGGATGCTAGATTCTGGGAGACACTATGGCCTCTATTTATCAAAGTCTGGTGGACCTGATCCGACAGTGTGGATCAGGTCCGCCAGACCTCGCTGAATACGGAGAACAATACGCTCTCTGTATTCAGCATTGCACCAGCAGCTCACAAGAGCTTCTGGTGCAACGCCGCCCCCAGCAGGGGGTTGTCAATCAACCTGATCATACTTGATGTCTGTCCGCCTGCTCAGAGTAGGCGGACAGGTTATGGAGCAGCGGTCTTTGTGACACGGGGCATCAAGCTCCATTCGGAGATTGATAGATAGGCCCCCTTATCTTAAATTGCTACCCTATATCAATCAAAATTTAATAATAGCTGGAGACTTCAATATGACATTGCATGCCACACTAGATAGATTGAATGTAGCAACCCTTAAACGTTATCAAAAAGAAGCTACATTTTTGAGAACCTTCTATAAGAACCTTAGACTTAAAGACATTTGGCATATTCATTACCCGGACACTAGGTAATTCACATGCGAATCGAAGTCCCATAGAACATTTTCCTGGATATTTTTTTTTTTAATTAATGAAAACACATTGAAGTTAGACCTTGGAACTAAGATACATGAGATTTATTTAACATATCATGCATGTATCTCACTTCAAATTAATAAAAGGGATCTGAATAAAGGGAATAATAATTTATTTTTTCCTAAACATATGGTGGATAACCTTAAATTTCAATATGAACTGAGGAAATTATGGAGAGAATTTTTAAATAATAATAAGGCATACTTAATTAAAATTGAAATCTTCTTGGAAGCTGCTAAAGCTTTTTTTAGAGGTGAGATTAAAGCTTTGATGTCCAAATGGAAAAAGATAGCTAAGTTAAAGGGACACTGAACCCACATTTTTTCTTTTGTGATTCAGATAGAGCATGCAATTTTAAGCAACGTTGTAATTTACTCCTATTATCAATTTTTCTTAGTTCTCTTGATATCTTTATTTGAAAAAGAAGGCATCTAAGCTTTTTTTTTATTCAGAACTCTGGACAGCACTTTTTCATTGGTGGATGAATTTATCCACCAATCAGCAAGGACAACCCAGGTTGTTCACCAAAAATGGGCCGGCATCTAAACTTACATTCTTGCATTTCAAATAAAGATACCAAGAGAATGAATAAAATTTGATAGGAGTAAATTAGAAAGTTGCTTAAAATTTCATTGTCTATCTGAATCCAGAAAGAAAAAATTTGGGTTCAGTGTCCCTTTAAGAGAACTACAACTGTCGAATACGGTAAGGAGCACCTATAGAAAATATATTGAGAACTTTAACTCAAGAAACTGGCAACAATATCAAGAAGCTAAAAAAGAAAGAGACAGTTACTTATATATCAAAAAGAGCATCAAATGGAAATAAAAAACAAAGCACGTAAAAATAAAAACCACATAGTGGCCATTAAAAATAAAATAGAAAGATTTTGTATCTAATGAGGAGATAGTTAAAATATTCCATAACTTTTTCCAGGAAGTGTACACTTACACAGGAGTAAATAGTAAAGAAGTGGTAACAGTGACCAAGCGCTAAGATATATTCCTCTAGCTGTGCACAAAAGGCTTCCTAACTAGCCCTGGAACAAACAAATAAATAAGTGTGGAGTGTGTACAGTGCCTATGGCCGAGGAAATGGATGTAGCTGTCTGTTAAGACAGTAAAAGTGTGTTTATATTGCACAAAAGTGTCTGATAATGCACATAAAATTCACATAAATTTGCACAAAAATATTTTGCATAAAATTTAATAACATAAAATAAAATTAAAAACTATTCATGGATCCATGATGATATAATTAAAAATCAAAGTATAGGTATCTTATTGCACAATGGTCTTGATGGGGTCTACTACAAGGAGACCTCTAGTTTGGGTGAATACAGTTGTGTCACTTGGTAATGACAGAGATGTGCAGTCAAAAATCGATTACATAAATATTAGTGATATTCTAATAATCAAAGTTAATTTACAATCCAGTGATGAGAAGAATCAACAAATTCCAATAAATTGCAGAGATGAGCATAAATTGATGAACAATGAAATAATGATGAAATGAATTGAAGTGATTAAAAATGGGAAAATGAAAAAATGGAATGAAGAATGTGTGAGACAATGACATTTTTTTTAAATGTTTTAAAAATTACAATGAAAAAATGTGCACGTGCAAACCAAAAATTGGAAATTGGTGGTGAGAAAAATGAGTATTTTGAATTTGAAAAAATTTATTTGGAAAGCGTGGCACAAAAATTGAAAAAAATATAAAAATATATATGCTAAAAAGTTTGACATCACTGTGGGATTACAACTATTGCAACTGGATTTCATGTACTGTCAAACTTTTTAGCATATATATTTTTATATTTTTTTCCATTTTTGTGGCACGCTTTCTAAATAAATCTCTTCAAATTCAAAATACACATTTTTCTCACCACCAATTTCCAATTTTTGGTTTGCACGTGCACATTTTTTCATTGTCATTTTTAAAAAATTTAAAAAAAATGTCATTGTCTCACACATTCTTCATTACATTTTTTCATTTTGACATTTTTAATCACTTCAATTCATTTCATCATTATTTCATTGTTCATCAATTTATGCTCATCTCTGCAATTTATTGGAATTTGTTGATTCTTCTCATCACTGGATTGTACATTAACTTTGATTATTAGAATATCACTAATATTTATTTAATCGGTTTTTAACTGCACATCTCTGTCATTACCAAGTGACACAACTGTATTCACCCAAACTAGAGGTCTCCTTGTAGTAGACCCTATCAAGACCATTGTGCAATAAGATACCTATGCTTTGATTTTTAATTATATCATCATGGATCCATGAATAGTTTTTAATTTTATTTTATGTTATTAAATTTTATGCAAAATATTTTTGTGCACATTTATGTGAATTTTATGTGCATTATCAGACACTTTTGTGCAATATAAACACACTTTTACTGTCTTAACAGACAGCTACATCCATTTCTTTGGCCATAGGCACTGTACACACTCCACACTTATTAGTAAATAGTAAAGAAAAAGATGCCTTTTGGGAGAAAATTAAATTGCCTAAAATGTCTAAAGAGAGCTTAGGCAGTCTAAATGCACCAATTTCACATGAAGAAATCTGCGAAGGGATTTAACGTATGGTGTTAAATAAGGCCCCAGGACCTGACCAACTGCCTTCTGAATTCTATAAAATATTACAAGATTCTATTTTATCAGTCTTACAAGAGCTGTTTAACGAGTATTATACACAAAATAAAATGTCTCCGCCTTACTTCTCCTCTTCTATAATAACACTTATACTTAAAAAGGATGAAGATCCAAAGTCGTTGGATGCGTATAGACCCATCTCCCTATTAAACAATGACTATAAACTATTAACTGCTATAGTGGCTAAAAGACTTAAACTTATTTCGGACCCTCTTATACACACAGACCAATCTGGATTTATGCCAGGAAGGAACCCCACGAAAAATATGCGAAGAGTGCTCACAGTTATTGAATATATATGGTGTAATAAATCTAAATTAAGGTAGAATAAAGATGCGGCAATAATTACAATTGATGCGGAAATGGCCTTTGATTCCATCACATGGGATCACCTATTTACCTCTATAGATAAATTTGGTCTAACAGGGCATTTTAAAGAATTTGTACAAATGATATGTACTAAGCCAATTTCGAGACTTTAAATTAATGGGCAATATTCCCCTACGATTAATATCTCTAAAGGCACGAGACAAGGCTGCCCTTTATCTCCCTTACTTTTTAATCTTGCAATCGAGCCACTAGCAATCAGTTTAAGAAAACATTTAGAAGGCATCTTTATGGGGGGAAGGAAAGTAGTATTATCACTTTATGTGGACGACTTATTAGTCTTTATAGAAAACTCCCGGAAAAATATTACTATTTTATTATACATTATACATCACTATAGTCTGTTTTCCAGCTATAAAATTAATCTCTCCAAGTCCGAAATACTCTGGCTGCATAAAAATGCAATTAGTATTCCCCTAACTCCATTTAAGGAGGCAGAAGAACAGATTAAATATCTAGGTATTATTTTACGCAAAGATCCAGACAACTGGTATGAGTTAAATTATAAAAAAGTATGGGTATCTGCAGCAAGAAATTTACATAACTGGAAGGCCTTCCCCTTGGCATGTCAGCAAAAATTCATTTGGTGAAGATGATCCTTCTCCCCAAAATATTATTTTTTTGTCAAAATTTACCTCTCTTTATAAAAGAGAAAGATCTTAAGAAATTCCATTCAAACTGTCTACAGTTTCTATGGAAAGGTGAGAAAGCATGTATAGCACTGAAAAGACTAATGGAAAAAAAAGAATATGGTGGGCTCGGTTTTCTAAATATTAAACTTTATAACAGGGCATTTATGGTTAAGATCACCTGTGATTGGTTAGTAGAAAAAGACCTAGTGTCATACTCACAACTAGAACACAACTTGATACGCCCATTTTCACTAAAAGAGTTACTCCATTTTAATCTCAGAAACATACTCAAAGAGGTGGCTAAAAAGAAAACAGTATATAATGTAATAGTCTCTTGGATTAAATATAACAAGGAACTTGATATTAATAACCAGTTGTCATGCTATCTCACTATACGAGGTAATCCAGACTTTGTACCTGGGCTAGAACAAAGTATCTTTAAGAAATGGGAGCAGAAGGGCTTAATTTATGTAGCGCAACTAACAGATCCAGAATTACAGACAATTAAAACATTTGAGGTGTTGGCACAGGAATTTGCTCTATCTCCAAAAGAATTTTATGCTTACTTACAAATTAAACATTTCTTTTTTAAAGGGACACTAAACCCAAAATTTTTCTTTCATGATTTCAGACAGAGAATACAATTTTAAACAACATAACATTTTACCATTATATATTTTGCTTCATCTTTTAGATATCGTTAGTTGAAGGAATAGCAATGCACATGGTTGAGCCATAGTGATGTCGCGAACCTGGCCACAATAGTGATGGAAAAGTTGTTTCAAGGGGACTAACACCTGGACTGTGGCATGCCGGAGGGGATCCATGGCAAACCTCCCATGGAAAATTACATAGTTGATGCAGAGTCTGGTTTTAATCCATAAAGGGCATAAATCACCTAACATTCCTAAATTGTTTGGAATAACGTGCTTTAAAACATCAGGTATGATGTTGTATCGATCAGGTAGTGTAAGGGTTACGCCCGCTTCACAGTGACAGACCAAACTCCCCGTTTAACGCACCGCACTGCATTATTCTAGGGCCAAAGGGAATCACAGCACCACGACCACGACGGCCCCTGCGGGGTGGCCTGCCTCTGCCTGTCATTTTTTTTTCGATTAGTGGTACTATGCGTGCAAGCTACTGTGAGAACAGATATGAGTGGCACTGTGCACTGTCAGAATTTGGCAGAGTAGACGCTGTAGGCCTGACACACACGCTTGCAGACAACTAACTGCTATTCAATCTATTACAGTCAAAATTGTATTTTTTTTAAAATGTACACTACTGTTACACCAGATAAGAGTTGCACTGGTGTGACACTGCCCTGGCAGGCCCTAAAACGCACACGTGTGAAGGAAACTGACTGCTATTATTTCACAGTCAAATTTCTAGTTTTTTTTTTAATGTACACTACTGTTACACCAGATATGAGTTGCACTGGTGTGACACTGTGCCTGGCAGGCCCTGAAACGCACACGTGTGAAGGAAACTGACTGCTATTATTTCACAGTCAAATTTCTAGTTTTTTTTTTAATGTACACTACTGTTACACCAGATATGAGTTGCACTGGTGT
Organism: Bombina bombina; assembly: GCF_027579735.1. Lineage (NCBI taxonomy): Eukaryota > Metazoa > Chordata > Amphibia > Anura > Bombinatoridae > Bombina > Bombina bombina. The sequence continues at coordinate 528,687,958 of NC_069499.1, read as the reverse complement.
GACACTGTGCCCTGGAAGGCCCTGAAACGCACACGTGTGAAGGAAACTGACTGCTATTATTTGACAGTCAAATTTCTAGTTTTTTTTTAACCCCTTAATGACCGAGGACGTACGCCATACGTCCTCCGAAAAAATACAGTTAACGCCTGAGGACGTATGGCGTACGTCCTCGGTTTGGAAAGCAGCTGGAAGCGATCCTGATCGCTTCCAGCTGCTTTCCGGTTATTGCAGGATGCCTCAATATCGAGGCATCCTGCAATAACAAATTTTACCCCTCCGGTGCAGAGAGAGCCACTCGATGGCCGCATTCGTTGGTGGGTGGGAGCTGAAGTGGGAGGCGGGTGGGCGGCCATAGATGCGGTCCTTGTCAGAGAGGGGGCGGGATCGCTGTGGGCACACACGCATGCATGGGAGAAGGCGGGCGCGTGCACGGGAAGGGAGCGGGTGGGAACCGCTACACTACAGAAAAAAATGTTTTTATAAGTGACAGAAAGGGGTGCAAAATATTTAGTACTTGGAAATCTAAGTGATCTGGGAGCGAGTAGGGGATTGGTCTTGGGGGGGGGAAGCTACACTACAGAAAAATGAAATAAAAATATAAAAAAAAACATTTTATTTGCAAACTGGGTACTAGCAGACAGCTGCCAGTACCCAATATGGCCCCCAATAAGGCAGAGGGGGAGGGTTAGGAAGCTGTTTTGGGGGGGATCAGGGAGGTTGGGGGCTAAGGGGGGGATCCTACACAACAGCATATGTAAATATGCTAAATATATATATATATATATATATATATATATATATATATATATATATAAAAAAGATACCTTTTATTTTAGATGACGGGGACAATTGTGGGGTGGGGGAGGGAAGAGAGCTCTTTGGGAGGGATCAGGGGGTCCCTACAAGCTCCCTAATTAACCCCTGCACTGCTGAGCATAATACACTTGTGGTGCGCAGCAGCATTTAGCGGCCTTCTAATTACCAAAAAGCAATGCCAAAGTCATATATGTCTGCTATTTCTGAAAAAATGGGATCCCAGAGAAGCATTTACAACCATTTGTGCCATAATTGCACAAAATGTTTGTAAATGATTTCAGTGAGAAACCTAAAATTTGGAAAAATGTAACGTTTTTTTTTTATTTGATCGCATTTGGTGGTGAAATGGTGGCATGAAATATACCAAGATGGGCCTAGATCAATACTTTGGGTTGTCTACTACACTACACTAAAGCTAAAATTACCCCAAAAAGCTCCCTACATGCTCCCTAATTAACCCCTTCACTGCTGGACATTATACACGTGTGGTGCGCAGTGGCATTTAGCGGCCTTCTAATTATCAAAAAGCAACGTCAAAGCCATATATGTCTGCTATTTCTGAACAAAGGGGATCCCAGAGAAAAATGTACAACCATTTATGCCATAATTGCACAAGCTATTTGTAAATAATTTCAGTGAGAAACCTAAAGTTTGTAAAAAAAATTGTGAAAAAGTGAACAATTTTTTTTATTTGATCGCATTTGGTGGTAAAATGGTGGCATGAAATATACCAAAATGGGCCTAGATCAATACTTTAGGATGTCTTCTAAAAAAAATATATATATACATGTCAATGGCTATTCAGGGATTCCTTACAGATATCAGTGTTCCTATGTAACTAGCGCTAATTTTGAAAAAAAAAAATGGTTTGGAAATAGCAAAGTGCTACTTGTATTTATGGCCCTATAATTTGCAAAAAAGCAAAGCACATGTAAACATTGGGTATTTCTAAACTCAGGACAAAATTTAGAAACTATTTAGCATGGGTGTTTTTTGGTGGTTGTAGATGAGTAACAGATTTTGGGGGTCAAAGTTAGAAAAAGTGTGTTTTTTTACATTTTTTCATCATATTTTATAAAAAAATTTATAGTAAATTATAGGATATGATGAAAATAATGGTATCTTTAGAAAGTCCATTTAATAGCGAGAAAAACGGTATATAATATGTGTGGGTACAGTAAACGAGTAAGAGGAAAATTACAGCTAAACACAAACACTGCAGAAATGTAAAAATAGCCCTGGTCCCAAACGGACAGAAAATGGAAAAGTGCTGTGGTCATTAAGGGGTAAATGTACACTACTGTTACACCAGATATGAGTTGCACTGGTGTGACACTATGCCCTGGCAGGCACTGAAACGCACACGTGTGAAGGAAACTGACTGCTATTATTTCACAGTCAAAAAACTGTTGTTTTTTTAAAATGTACACTACTGTTACACCAGATATGAGTTGCACTCGTGTGACACTGACCCTGGCAGGCACTGAAACGCACACGTGTGAAGGAAACTGACTGCTATTATGTCATAGTCAAAAAAGTGTTGTTTTCTTTAAATGTACACTACTGTTACACCAGATATGAGTGGTGGCACTGGGCAAGTGGGCACAGTATACGCTGTGAGCCTGACACACACGCTGGCAGGTAGGCAACTGCAATTAGATTACACAGGAAAAAAAAAAAGCAGACTGATGTTCAAGCCCTAAAAAGGGCTTTTTGGGGTGCTGTCCTTACAGCAGAGATCAGATGAGTCCTTCAGGACTTTAGTGGACACTGAATACACTAGCCTAGCTATCGATTTCCCTATAAAATCAGCAGCAGCTACACTGTCCCTCCTCTCACTAAGAATGCAGCTTCCGAATGAATCTAAAATGGATGCTGTCCAAGAGGTGGGAGGGTCTGGGAGGGAGGGTCTGCTGCTGATTGGCTGGAATGTGTCTGCTGACTGTGAGGTACAGGGTCAAAGTTTACTCAATGATGATGAATAGGGGACGGACCGAACATCGCATATGTTCGCCCGCCGCGGCGAACAAGCTATGTTCACCGGGAACTATTCACCGGCGAACTATTCGCGACATCACTATTGAGCCAATCACACAAGTCATCTATGTGCAGCCACCAATCAGCAGCTACTGAGCCTATCTAGATATGCTTTTCAGCAAAGCATATCAAGAAAATAAAACAAATTAGATAATAGAAGTAAATTAGAAAGTTGTTTAAAATTGCATGCTCTTTCTAAACCATGAAAGAAAAAATTTGGGTTTCATGTCCCTTTAAGTTAAAAGAGACACATGGGGTTAATTGGTCACTGGGAGCAATAGATGCCTGTCTGAAGGCATATCAAGCAGGGCTTACTCCAGTATCAATATCGTATAATCTAATAATGCAGAAAACTGGACAAAATAATTTAGAGAGAATTAAGGACAATTTGAACAAAGACTTTAGAGAGATTTCAGTAAAAGAGATCACATCACACTGAGTATCAAAAGAGCCTCTAACTCAATCAGCTGGAAGGAATCGCATGTGAATATTCTTTATAGGTCATACATGACCCCAGCAACTATTGCAAAGTGGTCTAAACAGGATAGGATGAGATGCTCCAGATGCAATTTTCCAGATGCAGATATTAACCACTGTTTTTGGTCATGTCCCAAAATACAAAAAATCGGGAGTAGAAAAGGAGCTTCAATATATATTCTTTCTACACCCCAATATAAATTATATGGAAAATATAGCCCTAATTAACACAACAATCTTGATCGGACGTAATGTCATATTGAAGTATTGGAAATCTAAATATAGCCCCACGATTAAAGAATTTACTAACAAAATAATGATACAGATAAATTTAGATCAGTTCAACGTAAATATATCACAGGAGAAGAGGGTGGCTATTTTTTTCAAGAAATAATTTAAAGTGATATTGACATTCCCAGTTGGGGTCCAAAAACAGATAATTTACCCCTTTAGGAAATCTGATTACTTAAGCATGGCACAATTTTCCGAACTTCTGGGGAGATTGAGGGATGGGGGGGGGGGGAGAGAGGAGTGGATATATTATCTTTTATTTATTTTTCTCAATGTTGTCTGTGTTGTTTTTGTTATAGACGAGGGATAAGACCTCCTGATAATAGAGGATAGAATAAATACAGTAACAGTGGTTCTTAAAGAGCTTTTTTTTTGGATTTATTGTAAAAAACTGTTTTTTGTTTTGTGAACACAATCATAATAAAGGAAAGAAAGAAGGGAGGGGAAGAGAGGGAGGAGAGAGGAGGTGGGGGTTTCCCCTCCCTCTGCTGTCTGTTTATTTCTCCCTACCAAATGTTATTTTATGTTTCTTATGTTATAGATAAAATCTTAACAATGTGGATAAAATCTTATCGTTTTTGTCCAAATATAAAGTGTAATACTGACTAAGTCGCTAATCTTTTTCCTTTTTGGATGATCATTCCTGTTTCCGAAATATAATATCAACCTTCCCCCTGCGTGGGGATGAACAGCAATATTATTTGTGATTGCAACTACATGTTAAATATAAATAAAGATTTAAAAAAAAAAGTTAAATATTATTAACCCCTAATCTACTGTCCCTAACATCGCCGCAACCTACATTACTGTTATTAACCCCTAAACCTAACCCTAAGTCTAACCCTAATCCTAACACTCACTAACTTTAACATAATTAAAATAAATCTAAATAAAAATTACAATTAATACCTAAATAATTCCTATTTAAAACTAAATACCTATAAAATAAAACCTTAGCTAGCTACAATATAACTAATAGTTACATTGTATCTATCTTAGGTTTTATTTTTATTTCACAGGTAAGTTTGTATTTATTTTAACTAGGTAGACCAGTTAGTAACTAGTCATTAACTATTTACTAGCTATCTAGTTAAAATAAATACAAAGTTAACTGTAAAATAAAACCTAACCTGTCTTACACTAACACATAACCTTACACTACAATTAAATAAATTACATTAATTAAATACAATTAGCTAAATTACAAAAAAATAAACACTAAATTACACAAAATAAAACAGAAATTATCAAATATTTAAACTAATTACATCTAATCTAATAGCCCTATCAAAATAAAAAAGCCCCCCAAAATAAAAAACCCTAGCCTAAACTAAACTGCCAATAGCCCTTAAAAGGGCCTTTTGCGGGCATTGCCCTAAAGAAATCAGCTCTTTTATCTGTAAAAAAAAATACACACATAATCCCCCAACAGTAAAACCCACCACCCACACAACAAACCCCCCAAATAAAATCCTATCTAAAAAAACCTAAGCTCCTCATTGCCCTTAAAAGGGCATTTGGATGGGCATTGCCCTTAAAAGGGCATTTAGCTCTTTTTCAATTGCCCTAAGCCTAATCTAAAACTAAAACCCACCCAATAAACCCTTAAAAAACCTAACACTAACCCCTGAAGATCCACTTACAGTTTTTGAAGACCAGACATCCATCCTCAACGAAGCCGGGAGAAGTCTTCATCCAAGAGGCAAGAAGTCCTCAATGAAGCCGGGAGAAGTTAACATCCAAGCGGCAAGAAATGGCTGATTGGAACAGCCAATAGAATGCAAGCTCAATCCTATTGGCTGATTGGATCAGCCAACAGGATTGAGGTTCAATCCTATTGACTGATTGCATCAGTCAATAGGATTTTTTCACCTTTAATTCCGATTGGCTGATAGAATTCTATCAGCCAATCGGAATTCAAGGGACGCCATCTTGGATGATGTCATTTAAAGGAAAATTAATTCTTGAAGAGCCAGCGAAGAAGAGGATGCTCTGTGCTGGATGTCTTGAAGATGGAAGGATGGGGAAGGATGAAGATAGAAGATGCTGTCTGGATGAAGACTTCTTGCCGCTTGGATGAAGACTTCTCCCGGCTTCGTTGAGGACTTTAGCTTTCAACAAAGAATATCAAGAGATCAAAGCAAATTTGATGATAAAAGTGAATTGGACAGTTGTTTAAAATTGCATTCCCTATATGAATCATGAAAGTTTAATTTTGACTAGACTGTCCCTTTAAGTGACTATCAAGCATTTCTTTTCATGGGGTCTTCAAATTCTAATTCTTAAAAAAAAAATTAGAAAACTAAATTATCATATGCGGCGAGATTACATATGCGGCGTAAATTTCAGCGCAACTACTGAAACCCACGTCATCCATAATTTCACCTCGCTCATCAGGTGAATCGCATAAATGGCGCCGGCAAATGCTATACTGCTGTAAATTGGATAAGCTGGCGAGGTTCAGAAATTGAGCAGCCAATAGGATGTAAGCAGCTCATATCCTATTGGCTGAATTGAAATTTTCAACCAATAGGAATGCAAGGTATCCCAATATAAAAGAAGTTCCTCACATTCAATCTTCAGTGTGCAGTGGACAATCGCATGAAGAGGACCTCCGTGACGGATGACCGCGCCACCTCTGCTTCACCTCGGCACTGCCTCCGCGCCACTGGGATGAAGATGGAAGTTGGTCCCACACTGGATGAAGATGGAGCAGCCTGGATGAAGACCTTTCGCCATTGGGAAGAAGATGGAAGTCCGGACTTCAACAAAGGTGAGTACCTGTTTTGGGGTGTTTCTTTTTAATATTAGGTCTTTTTTTATTTTTATGGTGTTTGTGTGGGTGGGGGTTGTAATTTTAGGGGGTATTTTGTATTTTTTTAGAGTTGTTAAACTTAGGTCAATGCCCTACAAAAGGCCCTTTGAAGAGCTATTGGTAGTTTATTGTTAGATTAGGGGGCTTTTTTATTTTAGGGTGGCTTTTTTGTTTTTAAGGGGGTATTAGATTTGGAATAACTTTTTTTATTTTGGATAATTTACGGCTAGATTACGAGTTTTGCGTTATGAGGGGTGCGGTGCTAACTTGCAAGTTATTGTCACCGCTCACTTACCTACAGCGCTGGCATTACAAGTTTTCAGAAACCCGGCATTATTAGGTAAAAAGTAAGCGTAGAGCAAAATTGAACTCCATACCGCACTCCAATACCAGCGCTGCTTAAGTCAGCGGTGAGCTGGTTTTACGTGCTCATGCACAATTTCCCCATAGACATCAATGGGGAGAGCCGGCTGAAAAAAAGCCTAACACCTGCAATAAAGCAGCGTAAAGCTCCGTAACGCAGCCCCATTTATTCCTATGGGGAAACTAAATTTATGTTTACACCTAACACCCTAACATAAACCCTGAGTCTAAACACCCCTAATCTTACACTTATTAACCCCTAATCTGCCGCCCGCAACATAGCCGACACCTACATTATACTTATTAACCCCTAATCTCCCGCACCCAATGTCGCCGCAACCTACCTACACTTATTAACCCCTAATCTTCTGCTCCGGACATCGCCGCCACTATAATAAACATAATAACCCCTAAAACGCTGCACTCCCACATCGCAAACACTAGTTAAATATTATTAACCATTAATTATTAACCCCTAATCTGCCGTCCCTAACATCGCTGTCACCTACCTACATTTATTAACCCCTAATCTGCCGCCCCCAACGTCCCCGCCACTTTACTAAAGTTATAAACAACTAAACCTACGTCTAACCATAACCCTAGCACCCCCTAACTTAAATATAATTAAAAGAAATCTAAATAAAACCTACTATTAATAACTAAATAATTCCTATTTAAAACTAAACACTTACCTGTAAAATAAACCCTAAGCTAGCTACTACATAACTAATAGTTACATTGTATCTAGTTTAGGATTTATTTTTATTTCACAGCTAAGTTTGTAATTATTTTAACTAGGTAGTATAGTTACAAAATAGTCAACTATTTACTAACTACCTAGTTAAAATAAATACAGATTTACCTGTAAAATAAAACCTAACCTGAGTTACACTAACACCTAACCTTACACTACAATTAAATAAATGAAATTAATTAAATACAATTACCTATAATACAAAAAACAAACAAACACTAAATTACACAAAATAAATAATGCAATTATCAGATATTTAAACTAATTACACCTAATCTAATAACCCTATCAAACCCCCCCCCCAAAAAAAAAAAAAAACCCTAGCCTTAAATAAACTACCAATAGCCCTTAAAAGGGCCTTTTGAGGGGCATTGCCCCAAAGAAATCAGCAATTTTACCTGTATAAAAAATACAAACACCCCCCAACAGTAAAACCCACCACCCACACAACCAAACCCCCCAAATAAAAACCTAACTAAAAAAATCTAAGCTCCCCATTGCCCTGAAAAGTGCATTTGGATGGGCATTGCCCTTAAAAGGGCATTGAGTTATTTTTCAATTGCCCAAAGCCTAATCTAAAACTAAATCCCACTCAATAAACCCTTAAAAAAACTTACATTATACTTATTAACCCCTAATCTGCTGCCCCCAACATCGCCGACACCTTCATTATACTTATTAACCCCTAATCTCCCACACCCAATGTCGCCACAACCTACCTACACTTATTAATTCCTAATCTTCTGCTCCGGACATCGCCGCCACTATAATAAACATAATAACCCCTAAAACGCTGCACTCCCGCATCGCAAACACTAGTTAAATATTATTAACCCCTAATCTGCCGCCCCTAACATCGCCGTCACCTACCTACATTTATTAACCCCTAATCTGCCGCCCCCAATGTCGCCGCCACTTTACTAAAGTTATAAACCACTAAACCTACGTCTAACCCTAACCCTAGCACCCCCTAACTTAAATATAATTAAAAGAAATCTAAATAAAACCTACTATTAATAACTAAATAATTCCTCTTTAAAACTAAACACTTACCTGTAAAATAAACCCTAAGCTAGGTATTACATAACTAATAGTTACATTGTATCTAGTTTAGGATTTATTTTTATTTCACAGCTAAGTTTGTAATTATTTTAACTAGGTAGTATAGTTACTAAATAGTTAACTATTTACTAACTACCTAGTTAAAATAAATACAGATTTACCTGTAAAATAAAACCTAACCTGAGTTACACTAACACCTAACCATACACTACAATTAAATAAATGAAATTAATTAAATACAATTACCTATAATACAAAAAAACAAACAAACACTAAATTACACAAAATAAATAATGCAATTATCAGATATTTAAACTAATTACACCTAATCTAATAACCCTATCAAAATAAAAAAGCCCCCCCCACAAAAAAAAAATACCCTAGCCTTAAATAAACTATCAATAGCCCTTAAAAGGGGCTTTTGAGGGGCATTGCCCCAAAGAAATCAGCTCTTTTACCTGTACAAAAAATACAAACACCCCCCCAACAGTAAAACCCACCACCCACACAACCAAACCCCCCAAATAAAAACCTAACTAAAAAAAATCTAATCTCTCCAATGCCCTGAAAAGTGCATTTGTATGGGCATTGCCCTTAAAAGGGCATTTAGTTATTTTTCAATTGCCCAAAGCCTAATCTAAAACTAAAACCCACCCAATAAACCCTTAAAAAAACCTAACACTAACCTCTGAAGATCCACTTACAGTTTTGAAGAGCCGACATCCATCCTCAATGAAGCCGGGAGAAGTCTTCATCCAAGCCGGCAGAAGTGGTCCTCCAGACTGGCAGAAGTCTTCATCCAGACGGCATCTTCTATCTTCATCTATCCGGCTGATAAAATTCTATCAGCCAATCGGAATTAAAGGTGAAAAGAATTGGCTGAGGGAATTCTATCAGTCAATCGGAATTAAAGGTGAAAAAATCCTATTGGCTGATCCAATCAGCCAATATGATTGAGCTTGCATTCTATTGGCTGTTCCAATCAGGATTTTTTCACATTTAATTCTGATTGGCTGATAGAATTCTATCAGCCAATCAGAATTCATGGGACGTCATCTTGGATGACGTTACTTAAAGAAACATTCATTCGGGAAGAAGACTTCGTTTGAAGAGGATGCTCAGCGCCAGATGTCTTGAAGATATCGCTTAGAAGATGCCGTCTGGATGAAGACTTCTGCCCGTCTTGAGGACCACTTCTGCCAGCTTGTATAAAGACTTCTCCCGGCTTCGCTGAGGATGGATGTCGGCTCTTCAAAACTGTAAGTGGATCTTCAGGGGTTAGTGTTAGTTTTTTTTAAGGGTTTATTGGGTGGGTTTTAGTTTTAGATTAGGCTTTGGGCAATTGAAAAAGAGCTAAATGCCCTTTTAAGGGCAATGCTCATCCAAATGCCCTTTTCAGGGCAATGGGGAACTTAGGTTTTTTCAGTAAGGTTTTTATTTGGTGGGTTTGGTTGTGTGGGTGGTGAGTTTTACTGTTGGGGGGGTGTTTGTATTTTTTGTACAGGTTAAAGAGCTGATTTCTTTGGGGCAATGCCCTGCAAAAGGCCCTTTTAAGGGCTATTGGTATTTTATTGTAGGTTGTAGGGTTTTGTTTTATTTTGAGGGGGGCCTTTTTTATTTTGATAGGGCTATTAGATTAGGTGTAATTAGTTTAAATATCTGATAATTTTTTTTTATTTTGTGTAATTTAGTGGGTTTTTGTTTTTGTAATTTAGGTAATTTATTTAATTGTAGTGTAAGGTTAGGTGTTAGTGTAAATCAGGTTAGGTTTTATTTTACAGGTAAATTTGTATTTATTTTAGCTAGGTAGTTAGTAAATAGTTAATAACTATTTAGTAACTATTTTACCTAGTTAAAATAAATATAACCTTAGCTGTAAAATAAAAATAAACCCTAAGCTAGATACAATGTAACTATTAGTTATATTGTAGCTAGCTTAGGGTTTATTTTACAGGTAAGTATTTAGTTTTAAATAGGAATTATTTAGTTATTAATAGTAGGTTTTATTTAGATTTATTTTAAGTATATTTAAGTTAGGGGGTGTTAGGGTTAGGGTTAGACTTAGGTTTAGGGGTTAATAAATTTAGTATAGTGGCGGCGACGTTGGGGGCAACAGATAAGGGGTTAATAACTGTAATGTAGGTTGCGGCGATGTTAGAGGTGGCAAATTAGGAGTTTATAATATTTAACTAGTGTTTGTGATGCGGGAGTGTGGCGGTTTAGGGGTTAATATGTTTATTATAGTGGTGGCGATGTCCGGAGCGGCAGATTAGGGGTTAATAATTTTATTATAGTGTTTGGGGGTTAATAGGTAGCTTATGGGTGTTAGTGTACTTTTTAACACTTTAGTTATGAGTTTTATGCTACAGCTTTGTAGCGTAAACCTCAAAACTACTGACTTTAGAATGCGTTACGAATCTTGCAGGATAGGCTGTACCGCTCACTTTTTGGCCTCCCAGAAAAAGCGTGTAATACCGGCGCTATGGAAGTCCCATTGAAAAAAGACTTTACGCAAACTGTGTATGTTAATTTGCATTAGGGCCAAAAAAGTTTGTGGTACAGCTGTACCTACAAGACTTGTAATAGCAGCTGTAGTGAAAAAACTGCGTTATAACCCATAACGCTGCTTTTTTACTCAGAACGCAAAACTCGTAATCTAGCCGTTAGTTTGTTATTTTCTGTAATATTAGGTTTTTTACTTTTTGTAATCTTAGTTTTTTTTTTTATTTTAATGTATTGTTAGGATTTTTTATTTTAATGTAAAGTTAGGATTTTTTATTTTTGATAATAGTTTTTTTTAAAAGTCATTTATGATTTTTATTTTTGGCAATGTTAAATAAACTTTGAAGGTATTTGGGGCGTGATCCAATATACGTCGTAGTTTTCGGCGCAAGCGAGGGAACCCACGCCACCCATAGTTTCACCTCTTACATCGGGGTATCCAATATACCCCGCCGGCAGTTGCTAAAGTGCCATAAGTCGGACAAACTAGCGATGTCCAGAAATAAGCGTAAGTACAAATTTCTGGATTAGCCAGTGACTTACGGCACTTTAGAAACTGCCTGTGCCTACAAAAACTTACTAAAGTATAAAATCTCCGTAACTGTCTAACACGCCTCCCAAAAATAGCCCGACACGTATACCCCTACATCCGCATTCCCCCCTCTCACTCCTAATAATAAATGTATTAACCCCTAGACCGACCCCCCCCACAATGCAATAAACCTAATTATTAACCCCGAAACCGCCACTCCCGGACCATGCTGCACCTAAATAAAGTATTTAACCCCTAAACCGCCGCTCCCAGACCCCGCCACCTACATTAAATGTATTACCCTCTAATCTGACCCCCCTACACAACCGCCACCTGCATTAAATATATTAACCCCTAATCTGATCCCCCTAAACCACCGCCACCTACATTAAATATATTAACCCCTACTCTGATCCCCCTACACCGCCGCCACCTACATTAAATATATTACCCCCTAAACCTAAGTCTAACCCTAACACCCCCTAACTTAATTATTATTTAAATAAATCTAAATAATATTAATATTATTAACTAAATAATTTCTATTTAAAACTAAATACTTACATATAAAATAAACCCTAAGATAGCTACAATATAATTAATAATTACATTGTAGCTATTTTAGAATTTATATTTATTTTACAGGTAACTTTGTATTTATTTTAACTAGGTAAAATAGCTATTAAATAGTTAATAACTATTTAATAGCTACCTAGTTAAAAAAATTACAAAATTTCTTGTAAAATAAATCCTAACCTAAGTTACAAATACACCTAACACTACACTATCAATAAATTTAATTAAATAAATTAACTACAATTATCTAATATAAAATACAATTAAATAAACTAAACTATATTACTAAAAAAACAAACACTAAATTACAAAAAATAAAAAAATATTACAAGAAATTTAATCTAATTACACTAATCTAAGCCCCCTAATAAAATAAAAAGCCCCCCAAAATAATAAAATTTCCCTACCCTAAACTAAATTACAAATAGCCCTTAAAAGGGCCTTTTGCGGGGCATTGCCTCAAAGTAACCAGCTCTTTTACCAGCCCTTAAAAGGGCTTTTGGCGGGGCATTGCCCCAAAGTAATCAGCTCTTTTACCTGTAAAAATAAATAAATACAATACCCCCCCAAAATTACAACCCACCACCCACACACCCCTATTCTAAAACCCACCCGATCCCCCCTTAAATAAACCTAACACTACCCCATTGAAGATCACCCTACCTTGAGCAGTCTTCACCCGAACTCTTCATCCGATCTGGGCACAAGTGGTCCTCCAGCCGGGCAGAAGTCTTCATCCGATCGGGGCAGAAGAGGTCCTCCATCCGGCAGAAGTCTTCATCCAAGCGGCATCTTCTATCTTCATCCTTGCGGCGATAAGCGGCTCCATCTTGAAGACCTCCGCCGCGGAACATCCTCCTCGGCTGACGACTACCCGACGAATGACTGGTCCTTTAAATGACGTCATCCAAGATGGCATCCCTCAAATTCCAATTGGCTGATAGGATTCAATTTAGTATATTTCGTTGTGGGTGGCTTGCGGTTTAGTGGTTAATAGGTTTATTTTAGCGGTGGTGTGGGCAGACGGCAGATTAGGGGTTAATAATATTTAAGTAGTGTTTGCGATGCGTTAGGGCGGCAGTTTAGGGGTTAATAGGTTCATTATAGTGGTGACGATGTTGGGGAGTGGTGGAAGAGGGGTTAATACATTTTAATAGTGGCGGCGATGTCCGGAGCGACAGATTAGGGGTTAATAATTTTATTTAGTATTTGCGATGCGGGAGGGCCTCGATTTAGGGGTTAATAGGTAATTTATGGGTGTTTAGTGTACTTTTTAACACTTTATTTATGAGTTTTATGCTACAGCTTTGTAACGTAAAACTCATAACTACTGACTTTAGACTTTAGCGATACGGATCTTGTCAGTATAGGGTGTACTGCTCACTTTTTGGCCTCCCAAGCAAACTCGTAATACCGGTGTTATGGAAGTTCCATTTAAAAAGGACTTTTTTAAAAGTGCGGTACTGAAGTTGAGTGGCGGCCAAAAAGGTGTGCGGTAAACATACAAGACTTGTAATAGCAGCATTAGGGAAAAAGCAGCATTATGAAGCATAATGCTGCTTTTTCACTCATAACGCCAAACTCGTAATCTAGCTGATAGGAATCTTTATTTATGAACCTTTGGAAAAAAATATAAATGATAAAGTTACATAAAATTATATGAAATTGTTAATGTTCATGATATGAATTAAAAGGACCTTAAACTGTTGGGTACAACTACAATAGCATGGTTACTGCGTACCATGGTATGATTTTTTCACCTGTACCTGCAACTGTCTTTAAAGGTATTCTCTGTTTTAATGCATTCAGAAAGAGAGAAATGCGTCTAAATTAAATTAAAGGGTTAGTAGTAAGGGGTAATCTTAATAATAATGGTATAGTAATCTAAAAGTGAGCAGCAATCCTCTAAGAATTATTGCGTATCAGGCTGACAGATTTCCTTTTACAGATAAGTAATGGCCTCTTCTGGACCAGTGTTCTTTTAATCTTGGTGTTATAGGGGAAAATCGGGGATAAATAATATAGCATAAACCACTTTTGACTTGTGGATCTGGCAACTTATGATTAATAATGTCCTATTAGTCTAATTGGGTAGGTTAGGCTAAGGGCCACATTATACAAGACCAAAGAGGAGGGTATAATTCTCTTTAATCAACAACATACCTCCAAGCCTGCCCTGTTTTGGGAGACTATGAAGGCGGTCCTCCGAGGGGAAATATTAGCGTATACCATCTCTAGGTCTAAAAAAATCCAAAGGAGGGAAAGCGAAGTATTAAAGGCCGTCACTAATGCATATAATCGCTATATTCTATGTAAGACACCTGAAAACTGGTCTAGGTACAACACAGCACTGGTAGAAAGAGATTCCCTATTACTTTATAAAACCACACAGAGAGATCTCAGGTTACAGGCCAAATTATACCACTATGGTAACAAAACAGGGAAGCTGTTGGCAAACTTAGTTAAGACTGAAAGAGGTTCTTCTATAATAAAAACTATAAAAATGGCAATAAAAACTTTAACTCTTCTGAAGAAATACGTAGGGTATTCGCAGAATACTATGAGTCCCTGTATACCTCTAAAGTCTTTAATACTACACAGAGAGAAAACTTCTGGAACCAAATAACCTTTCCAACTTTGACTCCTGACCTACTTGTAACATACAAGCTCCTTTCACTGAAGCTGAAGTCTCTACAACGATTCAAAAACTTTCCTCCAACAAAGCTCCGGGACCCGACGCACTTCCAAATGAATTTTATAAAATATTAGCACCTGAGATAACAAAGCATTTAACGTTACTTTTTAATGATATCTATATCTCAGGCAACACCCCAACTAAGGAATTCATTGCGTCCTATACAACTCTTATTCTAAAACAGGGGAAAGACCCAGATAAAAAGGAGTCATATAGACCCATTGCGCTCCTAAATACGGACTACAAACTCCTCACATCCATTTTAACAAGTAGGCTTCAACCTCTGCTTTCCATCATTATACATAGAGATCAAGCAGGCTTCCTCTTAAAGCGAAATTCATCTGCTAAGATAAGAGAGGTATTCACGACAATAGAATATTTTAAGATGCTGGACTCAGGGAAGATGGGGGGAGAGGACACCCCTGATATGGTGATTATATCTATCGACGCGGAAAAGGCGTTTGACTCGGTACATTGTGATCACCTATCCTTTACATTACAGCAGTTTGGTCTCTGAGGTAATTTTCTTCGCTTTTTTAACAATCTCTATAGTAATGCATCCACGAGAATTCTAGTTAATGGTGACATGACTCCAGGCATAAGACTGGGAAGGGGGACCAGACAGGGGTGTCCTCTCTCTCCCCTTCTCTTCGATCTGGCTATCGAACCACTTGCTATTCAAATTTGCCATCAACTCGAACGGATTAAAATTAATGGGAAAGAACTGCAAATTGCACTGTATGCAGACGATGTACTGGTCTATTTATCCAATACAGCTAGAAATATCCCAAAGCTTCTTGCTATCATAGATCAATTTGGCTCCTTTTCCGGATACAAAGTAAATGTTTTAAAATCAGAGCTCTGTTGGCTTAAACATACTAGGGACTCCTGTGTAACTATCCCATTTTCTATAGTTCAAGATGCATTTAGGTACTTGGGTATTTGGATTTCTCCTAACCCCAGTGCCTGGTATGACTTAAATCTTCTCCCGGTACTTAATAGAGTTAGAGAAGCTTTCAAAAACTGGCAAAAACTTCCTTTATCTCTGTCAGGATGTATCGCACTTTATAAAATGACCCTCCTTCCAAAAATTCTGTACGTGCTTCAGAACACATCACTTATCTTGAAAACAAAAGATATCTTATCCTTTAAATAGGGTATGGTAAACTAAGCGCTATATAGTCCTAAAGCTCTCCTCCTAAAAAATCCCCTAGCGGACTATGAGAAATAAAACAGTGAATATCGAAGGGAGCGCTTAAAGCTTAATAGGAAGCAAATGGCATGTAACTAAAATGGTGTATATGTGGTTAAAAAATTAATACATCCAATAATAATTTAATACATCCAATAATAACAATCAATTATTACAATTAAAAGAGGCATAGATCCATGGTACAAATGTTTAAAATATACAGATAAAATAAGAACAAAAGACAAATAAATCACGTCTCACTAAAATGACCTAAAACATCTTAGCGAATAAGCAGCAATAGCGGTAAACAATTAATAGTTAATGCAGTATAAAATTAACAGTAAGTGCAATAAAAATAAATGTGTCCCAATGTAACCAATTACTCCAAAAATCCAAATGTGAGTCCAAAAAATGTGTAAATCCAAAAAGAAGGTAATTAAAAAAGATGGTGTTTAAAAATGATGATCTTTAAAAATAAGTCACAAAAAAGTCTCTAATAATATCCACTCCTCAAATTAAAAATAAATCCATATGTAAATGGGTGTCCAAAATCCACAAAGGTGTGTACAAAATAATTCGTCAAACAGTGAGTTGCAATCAAATATTGGCAATAAGTCTGTGACACTATCGTGATAAAAAATAAGGCCTAGATTTGGAGTTTGGCGTTAGCCGTGAAAACCAGCGTTAGAGGCCCCTAACGCTGGTTTCTTACGGACTCCGGTATTTAGAGTTCAGTTACCGACACTCAAAAATCACCCAACGCTCAAATTTCTACCGACACCTCAGACCCAGTAGTAAACATATACCGACAAAATAAACATTCACGAATCACAAAACAAATATTACACAAAGTACACTTACACTCATACAAACACTACACTATATTTATTTTTAAGATTTATTAATTTTTCATCAAAATACAAAGGATCAAAGTTGCGAGATCTCGGGTGTTTGAAAAAAAACAACACAAATCCATTTTCCCATTGACTTACATTGACACACGGGAAAAGACCCTCATATACCTACATCTAACTAATAAGATTATCACAAACATACACTCATCGATGCATACAAACAATATACACCACATGACATACAAAAAATATTGATTTCTCACAAAAAGAACAAGATTTAGTTACTTTTTCACACAAGCTCATGACGTCACTCACTTTACGAGGAAAACCAGTCTTAGAAAAAAAAAATTACCAATTTTTAGAGCCTCCATTGACTTCTATTGGGAAGACGTGCTCGTGCACGCGAAACCCACATTTCCCTAATGCACGCAAATAGCGTAGACAGAAAAACTCCAAATACAAGCGCTAGAAAATACATGATTTCATGCGTTAGACTGAGCTATGATAAATAGATCAAGAAATGACTATTTCCCTATGGTGGATTTATGGATTTTACTTATTGAATATTCACAACACCATTAAATTGTTTCAGACTTTTATATTACATCAACTACAAATCAACATCACTAGTAACAAACTTTTATTTAAAAAAATATTACATTTAAACGGACACAAAAATAATGTCAACTTTTCAGGATTCACAAACACTACACAATGGGAAACAATTCTCATTTACCTTTATTATTGCATTTCAGTTATTCAACTCATATGCTTGCAGCAACAGCATATCTACATAGGCTTAACACATGATCAGTCATGGATGCACATACATTACTTTTAACATTCACTCATACATGTGCATTCAAATGATGGGGGAAAAACACATTACATTCTCTATAGGAATCACAAAACAGAACATATGGATTTTACTGTACTTTTAACATCATGATTCCATCACCAGAAACCATTAGGAATTACGTACAACAAGAACATCATTACACCAGATTACAGATGTCACTTTATGGGAAGGAACAACAATGCCAGACCGCTATATAGAAGTCAGCATATGTGGGACACAATCACAATATATACGTACATGTACATAACACGCATCACCCATCACGCAACCACAAATCACACATTTAGATTTTATTCAGCACACAATAACAATGTAGCACAATACAACAACACAATGAGGATTTCAGAACTACATAGGCAGGTTAATAATATCATGACGTCATTAGAAGATTCAACCATACACATCACAGATTCACGACTGTACCGCCCCTTTCGGAACTTTAACACTCAATACTACAATACAACATATACGTAAAGAACAGTTTGGAACAGCATTATTAGGGAGATTTGAATGGGACAATTAATAAATATTGTCAGATCGCAAATCACTTATATATATAATACTACAGATGACAGCCGGAAGTTATTCAGCATTAGTGCGATTTGAAAGGGACGCATACAATATTGACAGCTCGGCAATCACTTATATATACAATACTACAGATGACAGCCGGAAGTTATTCAGTATTAGTGCCATTTTAATGGGACGCATACAATTTTGACAGCTCGGCAATCACTTATATATATAATACTACAGATGACAGCCGGAAGTTCTTCAGTATTAGTGCGATTTGAAAGGGACGCATACAATATTGACAGCTCGGCAATCACTTATATATACAATACTACAGATGGCAGACGGGAAGTTCGGAATTATTATTGCGATTTGAAAGGGACGCATGCAATATTGACTGCTCGGCAATCACTTATATATACAATACTACAGATGGCAGACGGGAAGTTCGGAATTATTATTGCGATTTTAAAGGGACGCATACAATATTGACAGCTCGGCAATCACTTATATATACAATACTACAGATGACAGCCAGAAGTTCTTCAGTATTAGTGCCATTTTAATGGGACGCATACAATATTGACCGCTCGGCAATCACTTATATATACAATACTACAGATGGCAGACAGGAAGTTCGGAATTATTATTGCGATTTTAAAGGGACGCATACAATATTGACAGCTCGGCAATCACTTATATATACAATACTACAGATGGCAGACGGGAAGTTCGGAATTATTATTGCGATTTTAAAGGGACGCATACAATATTCACATCTCGGCAATCACTTATATATACAATACTACAGATGGCAGACGGGAAGTTCTGAATTATTATTGCGATTTTAAAGGGACGCATACAATATTGACAGCTCGGCAATCACTTATATATACAATACTACAGATGGCAGATGTTACTTTATCGTTTACAAACAATATTGCAGCAACATTGATCGATCACATTCGATGCACATTATACACAACTATGCACTTTCATTCATGTTAGCCTGGACATGTGCTTGTTACTATAAGATCGCGTTTAAGAAATATTGATTACGCATATGATCAAACATTACAAACATGCACTGTATGTGTGATATTTTACACTTTCACATTGAGATTCATTGTTGGAAAACAACATTTCAGCAAACAACAAAAAAACGCCCACTGTGAAAGCATTCGCGCAGCTCACATACAAACAAGTGAATACAATTAGCAATCATTACAAACTCACTACCATTGGACTAATCGTACTATAAATCCCCCAAACAACATGGCCAAAGCATCACTAGTGATCCACATCAGATCAAGTGCATACCTTGTTACGCTGTTTTGAAAGATGGATGACGATGACATGGTAGACGCTGCTGGTGCTGCTATTGGCGAACTAGCTGTTGGTCGAATCAGGCAGCCTTGGCGGCTCAGACTGAGACGAAGGGGTCGTCTGGTTCGAGGTCCTCCTGTCTACAGGGTGAGACCCACCTTGGAAAACATGAGCGACTTTGAGGTTTATGATAAGTATCGGCTCGATCGCGAACAGCTCATTGGCCTTTACGATCTTCTTAAACCTCATTTGGAGCCACGTATAAGAATAAGGACTGCTGTTCCCGCCATGAGTAAGATGCTAAGCTATCTATACGTTCTGGCCTCCGGGAGTTTTCAATCTGGAGAACTGTACATGCATGGCCTGGCTCAAGGTACATTCTCTGTGGTGTTTGATAACTTTCTGGACGCCATGGTACGTATCAGTAAGCAATACATAGGATTCCCACAGAATGATGGTGATTGGAGGCGCCTGAACCGGGAATTCTTTGATATTGCTGAATTGCCCAATGTCTTGGGAGCCATAGATTGTACCCACATTGCGCTGCGTGCTCCAATTGATGACTTGTCCTTCAGAAATTGCAAACATTTTCATAGCCTCACCGTGCAGTATGTTTGTGACGCACGGATGAGGATTATGCATGTGTGTGCGAATTTTGGAGGGGCTAGTCATGATGCCCGCATCCTCTCTCTGTCGTCCCTGTGGAGACCGTTTGAGGAAAGACAAATGCCCCCTGGTTATCTCGTTGGTGAGTATTTGTGCACAACATGGTTAATTAGTTTGACAATTGCCACTGTAGTTTTAAAATGTTAGCGTAATGTTCAGCTATAGGATGCAATTTAACCATTTTTTTCCCCCCGCTAATGTCTACTTTTAGTTCAATGCAGATATGTAGCATGTCTTACCTTAAATGCTCAGATAGAGAATGTAATGTAACCATGTAGTTTGCATTTTACACAAGGTTTGGTTTAGGAGAAATACGCATATGTAGCATGTCTTAGCTGAAATGGGAAGATATTAGCGAATGCAATTTAACCATGTCATTGTCTCTTTCCGCTAATGTCTTTTAGTTCAATGCAGATATGTAGCATGTCTTACCTTAAATGCTCAGAGAATGCAATGTAACCATGTAGTTAGCATTTTACACAAGGTTTGGTTTAGGAGAAATATGCATATGTAGCATGTCTTAGCTGAAATGGGAAGATATTAGCTAATGCAATTTAACCATGTCATTGTCTCTTTCCGCTAATGTCTTTTAGTTCAATGCAGATATGTAGCATGTCTTACCTTAAATGCTCGGATAGAGAATGCAATGTAACCATGTAGTTAGCATTTTACACAAGGTTTGGTTTAGGAGAAATATGCATATGTAGCATATCTTAGCTGAAATGGGAAGATATTAGCTAATGGAATTTAACCATGTCATTGTCTCTTTCCGTTAATGTCTTTTAGTTCAATGCAGATATGTAGCATGTCTTACCTTAAATGCTCAGATAGAGAATGCAATGTAACCATGTAGTTAGCATTTTACACAAGGTTTGGTTTAGGAGAAATATGCATATGTAGCATGTCTTAGCTGAAATGGGAAGATATTAGCTAATGCAATTTAACCATGTCATTGTCTCTTTCCGCTAATGTCTTTTAGTTCAATGCAGATATGTAGCATGTCTTACCTTAAATGCTCAGATAGAGAATGCAATGTAACCATGTAGTTAGCATTTTACACAAGGTTTGGTTTAGGAGAAATATGCATATGTAGCATGTCTTAGCTGAAATGGGAAGATATTAGCTAATGCAATTTAACCATGTCATTGTCTCTTTCCGCTAATGTCTTTTAGTTCAATGCAGATATGTAGCATGTCTTACCTTAAATGCTCAGATAGAGAATGCAATGTAACCATGTAGTTTGCATTTTACACAAGGCTTGATTTAGGAGAAATACGCATATGTAGCATGTCTTAGATGAAATGGGAAGATAGAGAATAATATTGAACTAGATTTTTTTATTTTAAAATAAACATTTGTTACTGGATTATCGTGTACCAAACTTTTTATTGGACTACAAATACTATTTTGAGGATTCAGTTAGAATTATGTTCTGTTCATAATTTATAGGTGATTCTGGGTACATGAGCCGGCCTTGGCTCATTACCCCCTTGCGTAGCCCGACTGATGTGTCTGAGGAGCGCTACAATAGGGCTCATAAGAGAACCAGGGCGGTGGTTGAACGGATGTTCGGGCTCCTGAAGATGAGGTTCAGGTGCCTGGACAGGTCGGGAGGAGCCCTCCAGTACAACCCAAAGAAGGTGGCTAAGATCGTTGTAGCCTGTAGCGTCCTGCATAATATTGCACAGCGGGCTGGGATGCTGCAGGGCGTCCGGCGGACCAAAACCTCCTCAGAGATGAGGAGGATGATCCTGTTCTAGAGGGGCCATTCCGGGGCGAGGGGCTCAATGTCAGAGCAGACATCATCAACCGCCACTTTAGACGGTAAAGAATAGAAGTTAGACTGGAGTATTGTCAATAGATGTGAACTCTAGGGAAATGACAAGTAGAGAATTGTGCAAACATGTTAGGATTGTTCATCAAATGCTAAAAATGTGTTTCATTTATTAATATAGGTGATGCTCTGGGCATTGGGTCCTGTAGCGAGTCTTTGACACCTGGTTTTTAAAGAGGACATCAGATGGTAAGTATAAATGTATGGACTGTTGCTGGCATGAATTGTACACAAATACATCATATGGCATACATTTTCTAAACTAGTATTTAGTTTACACATTACTTAAAATGTAAATACTCAGAAAGGGATCCTCTAGCATGACTATGGTTCAATGTCACACATTAGAGGTTTGTTCTGCTCAATATGACTCATCTTCACACTTGATAGAACATAACACAAGATGCTACACACGCTTAGTAAGCTAGTGACAGAAATTTATTCTGAAATGGGGGGTGGGAGAGGGGTACAGAACTGATTCACACACTTGTAGTAATTTTTATTAAACTTTTTCTGCCATTAGGGAGCTGACTTAATCTAAAGACTGAAGGTGAAGAATTAGAAGCCTGACAGTGAAGATTGCCCAGACTGACAGTGGAAAAAGCCAAGATTGAAATTGAAGTATACCAATGGGATCATGTCTGGCATTATCTTTCCAATCTGCTGACCTTGAAAACCATACAAAGACATGTTCACATGGTAAGTGCCAACTATTTGATAGAATAAGGCTGTGGAGGCATCCTATTGGAGACACTTAGATGATTTTCTAATTTTTAGATGGTATTTCACAGTCCTCTATTTTTGAACTGATGAATAAGACACCTATTGAAGATCAACTGTTTACCCCTGAATTGACTTTCAAAGACCATGCATTATCCAGGTTGGTGTACCAATGCATGCTAGTTAAGAATCACAGGAAGAATGTTGAATATTAGTAGCTTACATACATTAGTCATATTTAGTTCTTAATTAGATATTTAGGGATCACAATCAGACACTTAGATGATTTTACTTTTTTAGATGGTATTTCACAGTCCTCTATTTTATGAACTGATGAATAAGACACCTATTGAAGATCAACTGTTTACCCCTGAATTGACTTTCAAAGACCATGCATTATCCAGGTTGGTGTACCAATGCATGCTAGTTAAGAATCACAGGAAGAATGTTGAATATTAGTAGCTTACATACATTAGTCATATTTAGTTCATAATTAGATATTTAGGTATCACAATCAGACACTTAGATGATTTTACTTTTTTAGATGATATTTCACAGTCCTCTATTTTATGAACTGATGAATAAGACACCTATTGAAGATCAACTGTTTACCCCTGAATTGACTTTCAAAGACCATGCATTATCCAGGTTGGTGTACCAATGCATGCTAGTTAAGAATCACAGGAAGAATGTTGAATATTAGTAGCTTACATACATTAGTCATATTTAGTTCTTAATTAGATATTTAGGGACAGTGGCGTAGCGTGGGTTGTCAGTGCCCAGGGCAAGGCAAGTATTGCGCCCCCCCAACCCCATTTTAGATATGCTGCTTCTTCTTACATTTGGGACAAACCAAGCAAAGACCCAAGCCTGGTAGATCACATAAAGCAAGGGACACTGTCTCCTCTCCCACAAAATGCTCCCTTAACCATCTTTACTGGATAACTAACAGTTATTGCTGATGATACCCATATCCCCAAAATATGTCCCTTGTCATAAGCAGCTGCTAATTAGTAGCGCCTTACAAACAAAGCCATGACAATAATATATTGGCAATACAAGAGGCAGTGGGTGAAGCATTATGCAAGCATTATGTGCTATCCCCCTGTGATCAAACCCTGTCTGCAGCTCTCCAGAGCTGGGCAAATATATACAATATTAAATTTTAAGATTTATTCTCATTTTACACATGGGTGGAAAGCTCCCCTTAACCCCCATCTGGTGGTGACATGTACTGATCTGTAAAACTTCATGGTACAAATACTGCAGACCACAGGGTGCACCCACCCCCACATTGCAGCAACCCATATTGTATATGTGGTGCAATAGGTTTTTGGTAAGTCGTTAAAAAGAGGAAAAGGGGACACACAGGTTGGCAGCTGTTACATAAGGTTGTCCCTGCTGGGCAGACTGTCTTTTGGGTGCCAATGACATATAAAAGTGGGGTATATATTATACCTTAATAAATATAACAATTGTAAGTAATCAATATAAAAGGGGCATGGGACAGACAACCCAGCATTACATACATATATGGGGGGAGGGTGTATGGTATTTAGGGGGGGGTGCTGTTAAATTTATTTACTAACACAAATTATAGTTATTTTTTTTACTTTAAATGCAGTAAGGGTGGGTTTAATGTAAATAAAAAAGGCAATGAGCACCCAAACCCTAAAAATCGGTAAAAGTCCACACCTCAGGAGTCCAGCAAGAAATACATTCAAGATGGTGAATTCATAGGACTTCTTTGATAGGAGACAAACACAGTGAAATGCCTGGTGAGCAGCACAATCCTGGTGCCAGACAGCACACAAATCCCTAAGACAGCAAACAAGTCCCTAAATCTACTTCTGCCCTAGGAAGATCATGGAGGGAAAAATCAAATACAGGAAACAAGGCCTCATTTTTGTCAACTGTCACAAATATACTTTTTTTGTGCAAGGACAAGATGGCGTAAGTTGTAATCAGAATCCGGTCAAACATGAAAGTATGGTCTCTGATCACCCCACCATCCCACTAACTAGGTAACTGGGGTTAACAGAAAGGCAGAGCCCAGCCATGCTGCCACCAGTGCCACGGGTTTGAAAGAGATTTATTGCACTTTTTAAGGATTCCTCCCCCCCACCTCTGCTTAGAGATCCTTAAAAAGTGCCCCAGGCAATGCATGGCATTCTGGCTCTGGGTCCTTTGTTGGAAGGGAACTTAATTGTTGGGTAATAATAGAACCGTAATTAAGCTGCATTTTGCATGTTGCTAGTATCAGGCAAAAACAGGGCTATAAGTAAGTCTGGTCCTGACACCTTACCTTAGTCGCGGCATCACCACATTCCTGATGGGACGCAGAACAGAGCTGGGGGCCTGTCAGAATTTTTAGCCTCCCTTCTTCCCTTTGCTAAGTTGAGGCTGGAAGCGCCCCTCAGAATTATGCGCCCGGGGCAACCGCCCCTGTTGCCCCCCCCACGCTACGCCACTGTTTAGGGATCACAATCAGACACTTAGATGATTTTACTTTTTTAGATGGTATTTCACAGTCCTCTATTTTATGAACTGATGAATAAGACACCTATTGAAGATCAACTGTTTACCCCTGAATTGACTTTCAAAGACCATGCATTATCCAGGTTGGTGTACCAATGCATGCTAGTTAAGAATCACAGGAAGGATGTTGAATATTAGTAGCTTACATACATTAGTCATATTTAGTTCTTAATTAGATATTTAGGGATCACAATCAGACACTTAGATGATTTTACTTTTTTAGATGATATTTCACAGTCCTCTATTTTATGAACTGATGAATAAGACACCTATTGAAGATCAACTGTTTACCCCTGAATTGACTTTCAAAGACCATGCATTATCCAGGTTGGTGTACCAATGCATGCTAGTTAAGAATCACAGGAAGAATGTTGAATATTAGTAGCTTACATACATTAGTCATATTTAGTTCTTAATTAGATATTTAGGGATCACAATCAGACACTTAGATGATTTTACTTTTTTAGATGGTATTTCACAGTCCTCTATTTTATGAACTGATGAATAAGACACCTATTGAAGATCAACTGTTTACCCCTGAATTGACTTTCAAAGACCATGCATTATCCAGGTTGGTGTACCAATGCATGCTAGTTAAGAATCACAGGAAGGATGTTGAATATTAGTAGCTTACATACATTAGTCATATTTAGTTCTTAATTAGATATTTAGGGATCACAATCAGACACTTAGATGATTTTACTTTTTTAGATGGTATTTCACAGTCCTCTATTTTATGAACTAATGAATAAGACACCTATTGAAGATCAACTGTTTACCCCTGAATTGACTTTCAAAGACCATGCATTATCCAGGTTGGTGTACCAATGCATGCTAGTTAAGAATCACAGGAATAATGTTGAATATTAGTAGCTTACATACATTAGTCATATTTAGTTCTTAATTAGATATTTAGGGATCACAATCAGACACTTAGATGATTTTACTTTTTTAGATGGTATTTCGCAGTCCTCTATTTTATGAACTGATGAATAAGACACCTATTGAAGATCAACTGTTTACCCCTGAATTGACTTTCAAAGACCATGCATTATCCAGGTTGGTGTACCAATGCATGCTAGTTAAGAATCACAGGAAGAATGTTGATTATTGGTAGCTTACATACATTAGTCATACTTATTTCATCATTAGATATTTAGGGATCACAATCAGAAAAAGGAATACATATTATAGTTGATATAGAGGTATTTGAATGGACATGAAATATTACATTTATGTTCAGCATACATATATATTATTGAAATGTGATATACATTATTATGTATAATTAGAAATTCAGATATTTAAATTTATTTTTATTACACAATATAATGGTGGATGTTGGGTTTTTTAAAAAAAATTAATTTAATTAATAAATATCTTGAAAAAATGTTGAACAAAGTTAGAGCATAGACACAAGATGATTGTAAATGTATTTTATGAATATTTGACAACGTGTGTATTAACTTTGTTAAATATTTGTTTTTTTTATTTCAGATTGTCATCTGATGACTTCAAGGAATATTTTTTGGCTTTTGTTTCAGAAACTTTTAATTTTTTAAATGGTAATAATAAACATTTTATTATTAAATACACTCTTTTGAACAGATTATAATAAATATCCATATAATCTGTCAATAAAAAACAATTTGACTCCCATGACTGGTAGTTGGCTATTTGACAAGCACATGCATAAGATCAAATAATGCATTCATTTTAGAAAATCCACTGATTCCGAGAATATTACATTAAACTATCTTTTTTAACATTAATTGGGGAGTGAGATCCATCGATGCTTTTCTTTGGAAATTATTAGATGTTAAAATAATTTCGGATATGTAGTCAAAATTTGTCATAAATTATTTGTTTTCACTTTTAAGAAGGGGAAGTGGTTAACTTACTTTAAAGTGACAGTGTTGTTGAATGTAAAATTAATTTTATAAGATCTTGTATCTTCCTTAGGTATCTCAAAACATTATTTTCAAAATTATTTTAATTTTTACATTTATAAATGGTAGGTCATTTAACTTGATATTTTTCACAAGCTAGTTATTGGATGCCAGGTTAATCGATTTAATTTTCTAGTGGAGTCATTTAACTATAGTTATTAATATTATGTAGTTTTTAAAATCTTACCTCTTGGGTTAGACATCACATATCTATATATAATTTTCATTCCCCTTTAGTTTATTTTGACAATGTTAAATCAACATTCCAAATGTTTTGGTCCTTAAAGGGACATTCACAAAGTATATTGTGTATTGATTTTTAATTAATTCTTAAAATAATTTAAACATATTTAGAAAGTACTATAGAATTGCATTCATTCTTTAAATATACTTTTAAAAAGATACATCAATGCACATATCTTAGTCAATTACATAAGGCATCTATGTGCAACCAACAATCAGCATCAAAATAGCCTATGTAGATATGTATTTAATCCAAGAATATATAATTACAATATAATGATTGAATACCAAAACATATTAAGTAGTTAAAATATTATAATCTTATCCAAAATGCATACATAACATATAGCTTACTGTCCCTTTAAGCTGAAGACTCCGAAATACCTCCTTTACAATATATATTTCAGTCAGTGTGTAAAACAATCCAGAAGTTAATCTAAATTAGCTTTACTCATATGTTATACTAATTTAGCAAAAGGAAGGTGCCTAGGTTTCTGATATTTCAAGCATTATTGTGAAATGTTTCTTTAAAGGGACATGAACTCAAAATATACTTAAAGGGAGACAGTTAAAAAATTAATGATTTATACATTCTGAATGAGTATTCTATTTTAAGCAACTTTAACAATTGTCTCATATTATGAATGCTCCTTGTGATGTTGCTATCATTACTTTAAAAATAAGGCATTCAATAGATAATTTATTTGCTTCAGTACTCTGGACAGAACTTGTTTTTTTGTGTTGGATTAATTTATCCAACAATCATCAAGGACAACCCAGGTTTTTTGCAACAATTGTCCGTAATCTAAAATATCATTATTGATTTGCAAAGAAAGATAACAAGATAATTCTTAACATTTGAGAATCGGATTAAATTATAAAGTTGCTTAACATTTCATGCTCAATCTGAATCACCAATGCTAAATTTGTTTGGACATTGTCCCTTTAAGAGATTTAAAGAGTGTATTTACTTCTCTTCTTATCTTGACATACTTTGCTTGAAAAGCATATCGAGATAGGCTCAGTAGATGAAGATTGGTGGATGCACAGAGATGCCTTATGTGATTGGCTCAACCATGTGCATTTCAATTTCTTCTGTTGAGGATATCTAAATACTAAGATAAATTGATTTACATTTTAAAGTCTAAACAATTTTCTATCTCTACAGATCATTAGATACAATTGTTTGGTTGTAATGTCTATTTAAAAATAAAGACGCCATTGCACAATAACATATATGAGCACTTCAGACAAATACAAGCTCGAGGTTTATTTACTAATAACAAACAAACCTGTAGTTTAACATTTATAAACAGATTATCCAAGTTACTGACATTATAACCTGAATTTGAACATTCAGAAATATTGCGTGGGAAACGCATCTTGAAACACCAGATTAGCATCTTTAAACATTAGAGTCTAATGTCACGCAATAGCACACAATCAATGTGCATTATGAAATACATTTAATAGAGCAATATCAATACTTCACAATAAGTAAAGAAATGGATTTTATGAACAATAAAGACATACAATATTAAATGTGTATTTGTATTAAAGAAACAGACCGTTATTAAACCGAGAAATGTCTACAACATTTAATAATGTGACAGTATTAGATTTTAAAGAGAATTTAATCATTAATATTTAACGGATCACGGATATTAAATCTGCGTCACACATATCCGCATGACAGGCCCATGAGCTATAAATAAGTCTACATGAAAAATGAAGTTACAGCACCACCAGGAGGTATGTGTAAGGAAGTTACTAAGATATGAAACATTAAGGAACGGCCAATCAGAGTTTATCACACAAACACAACTTGAGTCAGGATGGTCTCACAGACATTCTAACAATATTTAACCCCTTAACGACCGAGGACGTGCAGGGTACGTCCTCAAAAAAAAGGCAGTTAATGCCTGAGAACGTACCCTGCACGTCCTCGGTGTGGAAAGCAGCTGGAAGCGATCCTGCTCGCTTCCAGCTGCTTTCCGGTTATTGCAGTGATGCCTCGATATGGAGGCATCCTGCAATAACCTTTGGTAGCCATCCGGTGCAGAGAGAGCCACTCTGTGGCCCTCTCTGCACCGGAGATCGGTGGCTCCCTGCTTTGTTGGGTGGGAGCCGGACCGGGAGGCGGGTGGCGGCCATCGATGGCCCTGGTTATGTGCAGGGGGGGCGGGATCGTGGGCGGGGACGAGCGGGGGCGCGCACGGACGCGCGCGCGTGCACGGGAGGGCGGGGGCGGGCGCGTGCACGGGGAGGGAGCGGGTGGGAACCGCTACACTACAGAAAATGAATTTATAAAAAATGTACACATTTCTAAATAATAATAGTACATTTAAAAAAAAAAAGATCAGCAAGGTGGTGGGGGATTGTCTGTGTGGGGGGGGGAAGCTACACTACAGAAAAAAGCCCAAAAAAATAAAAAAAAGCACTTTTTTTTGCAAACTGGGTACTGGCAGACAGCTGCCAGTACCCAAGATGGCCCCCAATGAGGCAGAGGGGAGGGTTAGAGAGCGGTTTTGGGGGGGATCAGGGAGGTTGGGGGCTAAGGGGGGGATCCTACACCCTAGCATATGTAAATATGCTAAAAAAAAAATTATTTTTTTTAAAAAACCCTTTTATTTTAGTACTGGCAGACTTTCTGCCAGTACTTAAGATGGCGGGGACAATTGTGGGGTGGGGGAGGGAAGGGAGCTGTTTGGGAGGGATCAGGGGGTGGGATGTGTCAGGTGGGAGGCTGATCTCTACACTAAAGCTAAAATTAACCCTGCAAGCTCCCTACAAACTCCCTAATTAACCCCTTCACTGCTAGCCATAATACACGTGTGAGGCGCAGCAGGATTTAGCGGCCTTCTAATTACCAGAAAGCAACGCCAAAGTCATATATGTCTGCTATTTCTGAACAAAGGGGATCCCAGACAAGTATTTACAACCATTTGTGCCATAATTGCACAAGCTGTTTGTAAATTATTTCAGTGAGAAACCTAAAATTGTGAAAGATTTAACTTTTTTTTCAATTTGATCGCATTTGGCGGTGAAATGGTGGCATGAAATATACCAAAATGTGCCTAGATCAATACTTGGGGTTGTCTACTATACTACACTAAAGCTAAAATTAACCCTACAAGCTCCCTAAAAGCTCCCTAATTAACCCCTTAACTGCTGGGCATAATACACTTGTGGTGCGCAGTGGCATTTAGCGGCCTTCTAATTACCAAAAAGCAACGCCAAAGCCATATATGTCTGCTATTTCTGAACAAAGGGGATCCCAGAGAAGAATTTACAACCATTTATGCCATAATTGCACAAGTTGTTTGTAAATAATTTCAGTGAGAAACCAAAAGTTTGTGAAAAAATTTGTGAAAAAGTGAACGATTTTTTGTATTTGATCGCATTTGGCGGTGAAATGGTGGTATGAAATATACCAAAATTGTCCTAGATCAATACTTTGGGATGTCTACTAAAAAAAAATATATACATGTCAAGGGATATTCAGGGATTCCTGAAAGATATTAGTGTTCTAATGTAACTAGCGCTAATTTTGGAAAAAAGTGGTTTGGAAATAGCAAAGTGCTACTTGTATTTATGGCCCTATAACTTGCACAAAAAGCAAAGAACATGTAAACATTGGGTATTTCTAAACTCAGGACAAAATTTTGAAACTATTTAGCATGGGTGTTTTTTGGTGGTTGTAGATATGTAACAGATTTTGGGGGTCAAAGTTAGAAAAAGTGTGTTTTTTTCAATTTTTCCTCATATTTTATATTTTTTTTTATAGTAAATTATAAGATATAATGAAAATAATGGTATCTTTAGAAAGTCCATTTAGTGGCGAGAAAAACGGTATATAATATGTGTGGGTACAGTAAATGAGTAAGAGGAAAATTACAGCTAAACACAAACACCTCAAAAAGGTAAAAATAGCCTTGGTCCCAAACGGACAGAAAATGGAAAAGTGCTGTGGTCATTAAGGGGTTAAAACTTTTATCCAATCAGATGTACAGATAACTTGTCCCATGGTGCATCTCATGTTTACTTCACCATATAAAAGTCCATTACACGTTGCCATCTTTGTCAGTTCTCTAATGCCTGCAGGCAGTATATAATATTTATACAAAATTATATTCGACAACCCAGCAGGCATGTCAGCTCCCAGGTTCACCAAGGAGGAGAGCGCTGCACTGGTCCACGCCGTCAAGGACTTTTATCCCCAGCTGTTTGGGAACAAGAGGAGGTTGACAGATGCGCATGTTAAGAAGGCCCTCTGGGAGTCTATCACCAATGCGGTTAGATTGGTGTGTGACGTCCAGAGGAGCCAGGATCAAATCATGAGGAGATTTGGAGATATGAGGTTGCGGTTAACAAAAAAAGTCAACCTCATAAGGGACTGGGTACAAGCCCGTAAAAGAGGGGGCAAAAGAGAGGCCCCACGGAAACTGTACCTACTCCCTTATGAGGTGACTTTATGCGAGCTCCTCAATCTCCGGGTCCCCAAAAGATTTAGATCCTCGCCATCCTCGGCCTCCTCTTCTTCCCTCCCAGCTGCGGGATCTGAAAGTCCTGACGCGGGGGCCAGGGCAGCTGCTTCTCCGTCCGGTGGCCTGGGAGGAGATGGAGAATCTGAACCAGGTAATTATCCAACTTCATATAATATCTTAATATTTGATTTTTTTTAAAAAAATGTGTATATAGTCAGATACTAAACCTATACAGATCTCACAACATACACTACACATGATGTTTAGATATCTGATTTTATATTAGTGACACATGAAATAGGAATGATGTTTCTTGCGCTCTACAGAATATGCGTCACAGAGCGAAAATGGAATAGCGCATACACGTTAACATGGGTTAGCTGTAAGTGGCATTGCTTTATACATGTTGGTCAAATGACGGATGCGTAATTCCGCATGGAATCATTGCGCAATGATCGCAAAAATGGAATTTCGCATACACGTTAACATGGGTTAGCTGTAAGTGGCATTGCTTTATACATGTTGGTCAAATGACGGATGCGTAATTCCGCATGGAATCATTGCGCAATGATCGCAAAAATGGAATTTCGCATACACGTTAACATGGGTTAGCTGTAAGTGGCATTGCTTTATACATGTTGGTCAAATGACAGATGCGTAATTCCGCATGGAATCATTGCGCAATGATCGCGAAAATGGAATTTCGCATACACCTTAACATGGGTTAGCTGTAAGTGGCATTGCTTTATACATGTTGGTCAAATGACGGATGCGTAATTCCGCTTGGAATCATCGCGCAATGATCGCGAAAATGGAATTTCGCATACACGTTAACATGGGTTTGCTGTAAGTGGCATTGCTTTACACATGTTGGTCAAAATGAAATGTGAATTATTATATATGTGAAGAATACAGTATTCTTATTTTCAATATTATACATAATAAAAAAAGAAGAATCCAAATAAATTATAACATATGCCCATCAATTGATGAGAATGAAATAACACCAGAAAATAATTAAAGCTACAGTAAACAACACAACTGATTGAAAATAAGAGTACAGGATATATTTATCATGAATTGAATTGAGGAAACAATTAACTCATGGGACTACCAAAGGATTAATATTTTTAAATTGATTTGCTAATAATGTAAAGATTTTAAACATGGCATGATTTGTATTAATGATATCCAATCCTCATTTAATATATTACAGATCTGGATGTTGGTGCTGGATCCTCAAGGCAGGGCTTGTCACAGTATGGTATGTCTCATTTTAATTGACATTTGTCTTAGAAACATGGACAGAACATTACATACTAAATCCACATTGTTCAATATTTATATGTATCTGCAAAATGGATTTTAAAACTTTTTGCAAATAAGAATAAATAAAACAAAAAAATAGGATTACATTGTAAGACTACTCTGATTTTTTTTTTTTAATTTAAGATATCCCATCTATTCTGGATGTCTTAATTTTAATGTCAGATTCTTTGAATGTCCAATTTATATTCTTCCCTTGTGTATTGCTTAATCTTATTTGTATACATTTTTAAATAATACACACAATTTTGCATATGTTTAGATTTTAAAAATATAGATTCAATTTTTGAAATTGATCATGTCATTTAAGGGACATGCCAACTACATTTTACATAGAATTATTTTTAAACGTGATTTTATTGTTTTGTTTAAACATTTTATGAGCTACATTGGTTCAGTCTATTGTTTTATTTCATAAACAAATTAATGGATTTTGGTTTAGGTTAAACAATGCATTACTGGTATTATCCGGCTGTTTTGCTATGCATAAATTGGCATATTTCCAAAAGTTAAAATCATGTGTTCAGATAACAGTAGTACATAGTTTAAAAAAGTATACAATTACACATTTAGAGCTTCATGTCCCTTTAATAGATGAAAATTAAATAATTCTTAGGATATCCTTAAATAACATATTAGATTGGAATTGCATGCTCAATCCCATTCATTACATCAACATATGGAGTAGAGAATTCATTAACAACAACATTGTCAAATCAATATAATTTTATATTAAAGGGATACTGATCTAAAATTATTAATGTTGTCATTCAGATAGAGCATGCAATATTAATCAACATTTAAATATAATACTATAATCATATGTGAAATATTCAATTGCTAAATGTATTTTAAAATCAAGAATGTACGTTTATCTGCAGCTCAATTTTGGTTGACCAACCTGGGTTTTGATTGATGATTGGTGGATACCTTCAACAAACAATATTTATTGAATGCAATATTGCTTATCTGCCTTTAAGATTAAAATGTAGCAACATTCAAATTATAATAGGAGTCAATGTTAAATCATTTGGAACAGTTTGAACAGTGAAATCAATGATTGAAATAAATCATGTCAGTATCCCTTTAATAAACAATAGATTCATTCATCTTTACATTCTTTAGATTAGACAATATTGATATATAATTCACATATTTACTGTTGGAGTTACTTTATAGATATCAGCATACTCTAACAGCACCATGATTACATATTTGTACTAATCAATTTGGTTTTGTATTGTGATAAATATGTGTTGTGTCCTAAACAAGATTACTGTACATTGCACAAATGGCTCGATGTGCCACATGTCTTTGTTTATATTTGTCAACAGCTGTTATTCAAAATGTGGTTTGTGTGTATTCTTTTAAGAACATTGATCAATGGGTATATTTAGATATGCAATAGCATCGTATGAGATGAGTTTGATGTCTAATATAGTCAGAAATTAAACATATGTTCAATACATCATTTTTAACAGAATCCCCTTGATTCAATCAAGCATTTGTTTGTTTAATGACTGCTCTATTCTTCACATTTTCAAGTTGATTATTCTTAAAATTCACTACAGATGTGATTTAGTGCTATCCCAAATGTGTTCACTAATATATATCTATATCATTCATAGAGAGAGTTGGTGTGAGGAGCCCACAGGAATCCAGCAGTGACACAGAGCCACCTCTGCGGTCTCCTGGTAAGTCCATTGACTCATTTATATGTCATTGAAGGTGTATTGGTAATCAATATTATGAGCATGATTCTGATGAAGCATAACATTTGAAACAAACATATAATTTACTCCTCTGATTATATATTAATTTTCTTTGAATATTGAAAGATTAATAATTAAAACTTTCTTAGTCTACACCTTTGTTATTCAGATGATGTATAGCATATGTTTGTTTCCATGTTCATTTTTAACAACAGTCATCAAGTGATACACACATGAGAAATCTTAAATGTTCTATGTACTATGCTTTTATGATTTTAAAATTAATACAAACAATACATTGAAAATCTGAATCATTGAGAATAACAAATCAAATGTCATTTGTATGCTCCATCAAAATGATGTAAATCATAACATTGGGTGTGTATATCCTTAATGCAACATTGATGTGTGTCTTTCATCAACAGTAACATATGTTATAATATCTGATCTTAACGTGTACACAACATGTTATGTTTTACAGAGATTGATTTAACATGTGTGACGGAGGAGGAAGAGGCTGCCTTGGAGTCTGATGGTATGTGAAATATATCTATCATGTTTCCAACATGTTGCTTTATTGGAAATCATTTTATTGAAGACATTCAAAGTCTACAGCTTTTGCACTTTAAAAATGAATATTATTTGTCTGTTCAAATACACTACTGCCCCCTTTCTATATCAGGCAGCATGAAAATATTTTTTTTATTATAAATTTATAATTCATGCCATCATTATGTCACATGCATATTCCAGGACAAAACACAATAATAATGTTATAATTGTACAGACAGTCATTGATATTCATCTGAGTGCCTATATGCATACCATATCCTCATTTCATAATTGTTTAGAAATTCTAACACACTTCGAAGTATATTGAAAACATAATCAATTTGAAATGCGTTGATTTGATTTCATGATGTATGAGATGTTAATATATTTGGATTATTTTTTTCAGATGGATCCTCCACCTCTGGTCATCTGGTTTCCGCCCCTGCCCAGTCCCCTGACCAGTCACAGACCCCTGCCCATGCCCAGACCCCTGCCCATGCCCAGACCACTGCCCAGGCCCAGACCCCTGCCCAGGCACAGACCACTGCCCAGGCCCAGACCCCTGCCCAGACACAGACTCCTGCCCATGCCCAGACCCCTGCCCAGGCCCAGACCCCTGCCCAGGCACAGACCACTGCCCAGGCCCAGACCCCTGCCCAGGCACAGACTCCTGCCCATGCCCAGACCCCTGCCCAGGCCCAGACCCCTGCTGGCCCTTCCCATTTGTCATTTCCTGTCCCTCCCAAAAAACGCCCCTTCCCTGACCCTCCCAAAACACGCCCCTTCACCCCCCTTCACCGCTCTCCCCGTATTATGGGCCGTACAGCTGCCCAGACCCCAACTCACCACTCCCCAGCTGTACGGCCTACCCCGGAGCAGCAGCTCATCCCTCCCCAACCCAATCCCATCCCTCCCCAACACAATCCCATCCCTCCCCCCTGTCTCAACCTTCATTGTCCTGGGTGTCGGATTGTCCTTCCCAGGCACAGCTGTAAGTATCATTCAAAATCCACATTATAAGATACTTAAAGGTACACTGAAGGAAAATTGTTTCTATTGTGATTGATTCAAATAGAGCATGCAATGTTAATCAAATTTATAATTTACTACTCTTATGAATTATTCTTCATTCTCTTGCTATCTTTATTGAAACAAAGAAATGCCTAGAATTAATTTTAAATTGAAAATAATTGTGGACATCATTTCTTTATTGTTGGATGAATGTTTCCATCAACCAGCAGGGACAACCAAAGTTGATAAACAAATATGGCCTGCCCTATAAACCTACATTCTTGCATTCAAAATCTAGCTAGAGAATTCTAACATTTAAAGAATATGTGTAATTTTGTCATATTTGTAATGTCATGCTCTATCTGAATCAGTCAATTAAATATTTAGGTTCAGTGTCCCTTTAATTTGATATCACTACATATACCAATCACCACTACTTGGATCCAACAATTTATGTACAAATGTTGATACATTATCTCTTGTCTAACCCAGTGGGAATGTAATTTCTTCAGGTTGCTATGTTTACACAGCTTGTCCTCAATGCCAAAATGTTTAAGGATAGGTGTGCCTACCACAGTATAATTAAAATATTTAAATTGCTAATGTAAGTACAATGTAAATCCTTTAACAAGATTTGATACACTCAAGCTGTATAAGTGGATCATCGAAAACCAATTAAAGGGGACAACATGTTTGAGTAAACTGTCCCTTTAATGATTTCAGTCTGTCTGAATAACATATTTAATGTGTAAAGAATCAATTTAAACAAATTGATGTAAAGAATGATTTGTCTTTATGATGACAATGTATGTTTGCTTATTTTTTCGCCTATTGTGTAATTATCCTTAATATTTGATTTATTCTTTATTTTAGGCTGTGACTCAGCATGGCTCATGCTAGAAGGTATAGCACAAGTAGAGCAGGCCGTGTTGAGGAACGCAGCTGTCCTGAGAGGGATGAACGACACCATGCAGGCCCAGCTCCGGGTTCAGGATTTGACTCTGCGGCAGATCATGCTATTAAATTCAAGGCCTGAATCCGGAGCTGGACATGCACAGGACGATGAAGAGGATGACCAGTAAGTGGAGGATCTGGAGATGCTCCAAGGGCGCAGATAAGAATCCTCCGTCCACATGTTGATGTTTTTGTTATAGTTGCCATTTGGCCTTTTTCTAAGTTTATTGTTGTGCCTGTTGCACTCTTTTACCTTGTCATATGTCTCCAATGGGGCTATGCTGGCCCTTGGCAACTCTCTTCATGGACTGTGATGCACTGTGTTACCTTGTCATATGTCTCCAATGGGGCTATGCTGGCCCTTGGCAACTCTCTTCATGGACTGTGATGCACTGTGTTACCTTGTCATATGTCTCCAATGGGGCTATGCTGGCCCTTGGCAACTCTCTTCATGGACTGTGATGCACTGTGTTACCTTGTCATATGTCTCCAATGGGGCTATGCTGGCCCTTGGCAACTCTCTTCATGGACTGTGATGCACTGTGTTACCTTGTCATATGTCTCCAATGGGGCTATGCTGGCCCTTGGCAACTCTCTTCATGGACTGTGATGCACTGTGTTACCTTGTCATATGTCTCCAATGGGGCTATGCTGGCCCTTGGCAACTCTCTTCATGGACTGTGATGCACTGTGTTACCTTGTCATATGTCTCCAATGGGGCTATGCTGGCCCTTGGCAACTCTCTTTATGGACTGTGATGCACTCTGTTACCTTGTCATATGGCTCAAATATTCCTTATTTTTACAAGATTATTTATAAACGTTGTTGATGTTTTCTTACATACTAATAAAAGACATGTCATTGCACGATTCTTTGTCCTCATTCTTCATTTTATTGATTGGAAGCTCTAGTTTATCTGGTTGATCCTTAAAGGGACCTACCAAAAATGATGGATTTTCAAGAATCATATATGTAATACAATTGTAAATGACTTTAAGATTAAAATCTCCAATGTAATTGTATTATTTGTCTTTATATATTTTTCTCAAAGCTTTATCATTGCATGATTATGATTAGCATAGTAATTCTTTTATATATGTATATATAGATTGTTATTTGTGTATATATGTATATTTCAATTTTCACATCCATGTGTGTATTTAGAAACTCTGAATGAATTGATGCACCTTTAACAAATGATCTGAGGATTGATACAATGATATAATCCCTGTAAAGGGTTCATTTTATTGAAATAGTATTGTCTATGTGTATCCTCTTTTTAAAAACAAAATAATGTCCCTTTAAGTGATGGTGAGCACAATTGTTAATGATTGTATTTCCATTTCTAAAGCGTTTTTACATAAACAATCTTATTGTAATGTTGACAGCACATGTATTTAATTTTCAATTCTATCTTATTGTAAAAGTGTAACCAAATAAATCTCTGTGTGTAATGCGCATATTTTAGATGATGAATATTTTTTAACAAATATGTTAACAAAATACTTCTCCTCCCATATATGGCTATAGGTAGGCTGACCATATTTCAACTTGAATAAATTACACGTTTGATCAATACATGTGTCATTATTGTTATTCCAAAACAATCTAAACATATCTTAAAACATCAATGGCATATGTATTTCTCATGTGTATCTTTTAAATGTTAAAGATATACACCATAGCTATATTTAAAGGGACAGTCAAGTCCGAAAAGAGGATTCATGATTTTGTGACATTCCTAGATAGCAATCTACACACATACTAGTTACTAAAATATAAATACATTTCTTATTGATATGCCAAGCTGTCAACGGAGTCCTTGTATTGGCTGCGGTTTTTCAGCGATCTCGGATGCGCCATGTTGCTTAAGATGTCACCTGCCAGGCTGTCCAATGATTCCTTGTATTGACTGACGTTCTTACGTGATCAAGAATGTGCCTTTTATTGGATTGCGTTTTGACGCAATCAAGGATGCGCCTTTTTTTGGTTTGCGTTCTTACGTGATCAAGAATGTGCCTTTTATTGGATGGCGTTTTGACGCGATCAAGGATGCGCCTTTTTTTTTGCGTTCTTACGTGATCAAGAATGTGCCTTTTATTGGATGGCGTTCTTACGTGATCAAGGAAGCACCATGCTAATTAAGACGTCACATGCAAAGGTAAAAAAACGTCTGATTGTATTACGTAGTCCCGTAATATTTGTTTGTGCACGTTAAACACGTTTGTGAATGAAGCCAGTTTTAAAAACCTTGCGAATATGGATTTTTTGCATCATGTTACATTGTTGACCCGTAGCTGATAAAGACCACCACATTCTCTTTTGCTGGATGTCTGGTTGAATAAACGAACGAAAGCAAAATGTTTTCATGCATATGATATTTCGAGGCAAGTGCAAATCTCTATAGTCCATGTTGTTTAATATGTTTGTCAACAATATGTTCCTTTTTCTGAAAAATGACTGTTGTGTTTAATGTTAAAGATATCTAATTCATAAATATGCGCTATTGTGTTAGAATAAAGTAATCAATATGCATTTATCTTTATCATATGCTAAATATATGATGCCGACTTCTTCTAAATGTAATTTCGTTGTATATTTTATTAAAGGTTCATTAGACACTCACATTATAAATCAAATCTTTTAATTTGTTCTCTAGTTAGATAGTCCATTGTTTAACAAATACACGTTTCATTTTGCTTCTGTTCAAATAAAATGTAAGTAATTTTCAGACTCCTCGCCAAGCCTCTAAGTTTCATGTGAGTACCATCTCCAGCTTTCTCCTGTTTTGTGTAT
Organism: Bombina bombina; assembly: GCF_027579735.1. Classification (NCBI taxonomy): domain Eukaryota; kingdom Metazoa; phylum Chordata; class Amphibia; order Anura; family Bombinatoridae; genus Bombina; species Bombina bombina. The sequence goes on along the minus strand of NC_069499.1, from coordinate 528,647,506 downwards.
GATGGTGTATTGTCTTGTTTTACGTTTGTAATGGGGGTTCATCTATATTTTCAATAGAGCTAACCCGATTTTCTTTGAAAGTGTTTAAAGCTTTGTAATATTGATATCAGTATATGTTAATATTGTTGTTTCTAGTAGTGTCTATTACATACAGTTCTGTTAAAAATATAGTATACTGTCCCTTTAATGCAAATGTTTATTTTTGTATCATGTATCAGTTCCACATTGGTTAATCTCCAAATATATTATTGTTAGCATATTTTCACCCCCCACTCCTAAAAGGACTTTAAACCATATTCATTGTTAAAACAAATGTCTTTATAAAAATAAATTAACACAATAATGTCTCTTTAAGAAAATAGTCTTTATTTAACACGTCAATATAAATCTGATTTCCAAATTTATTGTTTGAACAAGTACATGTAGATATACCAACAATCTTCAAATATATGTTAGCATATGTAATTTTGTTAAAGGGAGAGTTTAGAAAACAAATAATGTTTTGCATTATTCTAAAAGTCAATTTTGTAATATCAATGATATCAAATGTTTCTCACCAATTAATCATTTGTCTGTGTTTATTTTAATTTGCGAGCTAAACCTATGAGGTTCGTGTGCTCATTTCTTCGAGCTTGAAGAGTGCATGTAATCATTATACAATTTGACCACTAGAGGGCATTTGTATAGCATTTGTATATGTAAAACCTTGTGCTCATACAGCATATTATTTACCATGTATTGATCATTGATATCTAAAATGTTGTTATGTCAGAACAACAAATAAGTGGTCATTTTTCATAGTCATAGATACAAGGGTAAGCACATAAGTCACACGTATTTCTCCATGTTTTGTTGTTTCCAACTTGATAATGTGTAATACAGTGTTTTCTTTGTAATCAATAATTTTCTGACTGTCCCTTTAAGCTGTGTTATTGGCATTCAAACAGTAATATGCCATCATGGATAATTGTAATGGTAATTTTGTTTGCGATTCGGGAAACAGTTTGGACATCACATCACAGAAACCAATCAATATCATGAACAAGGATAGGTATGTGATGATGTGGTTTTCACTCACTTATAACCCACACTCTGCAAACAATCTGCCTCCATGGACCCGGTCCCATAGAAGTAGATTATATACAGAGTGTGGTCCACAAGTGTATGAAAACCATATCATCACATACCTATCCATTACACATTAAATAAAAAAAACATTAAACATGAAAACAAATACTTACTTCCTCTTCCTTCCCCTCTTCCCACGGGGCTGAGGCTCTGGGAGGGGCAACTGCCGACTCTGACGAGTTCTCCTTGGAGATGTTGTGGGAAGAGTGGAAGGAAGAGTACTGGGACGACCAAGGTGAGGAGGAGAAGATGGCTGAGGAGGAGAAGATGGCTGAGGAGGAGAAGATGGCTGAAGAGGAGAAGATGGCTGAAGAGGAGAAGATGGCTCAGCAGGAGGAGATGTCCCGGCAGGAGAAGATGGCCCGGCAGGAGAAGATGGGCCGGCAGGAGAAGATGGGCCGGCAGGAGAAGATGGCCCAGCAGCAGGAGGCCCAGCAGCAGGAGGCCCAGCAGCAGGAGGCCCAGCAGCAGGAGGCGGACCAGGAGGCAGACCAGCATGCGCCTCCCGGAAAAAATGAAACATCTCTTGGTGTAGATTAATGATTCTGTTTTGGCCTTGTTCTATTCTATTAAGTATGTTTATTATTTGGTTTTGGCCTTCAATTATTTGGTTTTGTCCATCAAGAATTCGAGTTCGGCCTTCGATATTTTGTATCCGGGAGTTATGCATCTGGTCAATGTAGTCCAGTAGTACCCGCACCTCCGCTATTTCCTCTTGTTGTGCTTGGCGGGGTACCCGTGCACGGCGGGGTGCCCGTGCACGGCGGTGTGCGGGTTCTTGAGGGGCCTCTGGTTCCGCGGCCTCCTCCTCTGCTTCCGGGGCCTCTTCATCTGCTTCTGTGCCCTCTTCGTCACGGGGGGCCTCTTCCCTCCAAAGTGGAAATTCCTCCCCACCACTCTCATCCCGGGGAGATGGAGGAGGCTGTATTTGTTGTGATGCCTCCTCCCCAGACTCTGTATATTTTAAAAAATAAAAATTGTATATATTAGCATATTTGCAAATAAAGCTTTAAATGACTTAGCTTACGATACAATTACAAATGCAGAATCATTAATCCACTTTGAAATCTAACAATCAATACAATTTCCGCATTTTCTAAACCGCGTTTGTTTTCAGTCTGTTTAAATGCACACCTAACCTATAGCCTAGATACTGATGTAACCGCAAAGTAATTGAATGCGTGTAAACAACGTTATAGCATTAATCTGATCCTTAAAGGGACATGAAACCCAATGTTTTATCTTTCATGATTTAGAAGCATACATTTATAATCAACTTTCTAATGTACTTTTCTTATCTAATTAGCTTCATTCTCTGGATATTCTTTGCTGAAAAGCATATCTAAATATGCTTAGAAGATGCTGATTGTTAGCTGAATATAGCTGCCTCCTGTGATTGTTTCACCGTGTGCATGGCTATTTCTTCATTAAAATATATCTCAAGAATGATTCAAATTAGGTAATATAAGTACATTTGAATGTTTTGTCAAATTGTATTCGCTACCTCAATCATGAAAGTAAAGGTTTGTGTATAGTGTCCCTTGAAATACATTCGTATGTTAATTTATTCTTCAATGAGCTTACCGTCAGATGAGAATGGCAGGTTCCCGGTATCAATTCCTCCGATACCGACTACATCCACCTCGGAGATGTTGGGCCGCAACATTTCCTCCCATCGGCAGTACTCTATTTCCAGGGCAGGGCCGCCACCGGTTCCTGCGGAATGTCGGGCCTCCAGGCTTAACTTTTTCTTGAGATGCATCTTACAGTCCCGGTAGCGATGTTTTATAGAGTCCATATCTCTGTTCCGGCCACCCACTGCATTGACTGCATTCCTTATTTCATTCCAGAGCCTCCTCTTCTCAGTCGGGGTAGTCTTCTGGTGCTGCAGCCTCCTATACCTGGCCATATAGGCCTCTACGAGGGCCTCCTTCTCCTCCATCGAAAACCTCGCCTCCCTAGTCGCCTTGGCCTTCCCCTGTGACGATGCCCTCTGTTTCCCGGACTGTGAAGCCCTACTCTGTCCGCCACTGGGCCCAGCCACTTGTTCATCTTGAACCAAGTGGCTGGGTCCACCCACCGCTTCCACCCCCGCTTCCTGCCCCCCTTCCTGCCCCCCTTCCTGCCATGTTCCTCTCCCCCTCCCTCTCCTCCCCCCTCTACCTCCCCCCTGCCTGCCCTCCATCTGTTCCCTAAACTAAACCCCAAATAATCAAACAAAAAGTGAGTGTGATGAAATGAAAGGGGGTCAAAATAAAGAACTAAAAAGACAAAAAAAGTGCTGGAAGTGTGAGAGGGATCAAAAAAAACAAAGAGGGTAAGGAGTATTTAAATAGACCAAAAGAAGAAGAAGACTAAAAGGAGGATATGTAAACTAAATGTAACTAGGGTATGGGTATGGGATGGGTATGGGGTATGGGATAAGAGTAAATGGGATGAAAGGGAATGGGACTACAGGGAATGGGGTATGGAGTGTAGTATGAGGGGGTATGGGGTATGGAGTGTATGTAGTGTTATTGATAAGTGTATGTATGTATTGAATGTGTTTGCGTGTAAATGTGTTAAGTGTACAGAAAAATCACTCGCTCGCTAACTCACACTACTACTAATTCTCACTAACACACTACTACTAATTCTCACTAACAAACACTCCCACTAACTCTCACTAACTCCCACTACCACTAACTCACGCTCCCACTAACTGACTCGCACTAGCGCTAACTCTCACTAACAACTCTCACTAACAACTCCCACTTCCACTAACTCACTCACGCTCCCACTAACTGACTCTCTCCCCCTCCCACTAACTCCCAATAACTCACTCACGATAACACTAACAACTGACTCTCTCACGCTAACACTAACTCACTCACAATAATGCACAAACTCTCTAATCTTAAACCTCCAATCTCCAAAGACCCACCAGCAACACAGTCAAAGAAGCCATGCTTGTGTGGTGCTTATATACCCTGTGTAAATGTTTAATGATGTACCAATTTCCGTTGTAAATTGTGTTCAGGTGTGCTTTATTAGCAATTAATATTAGTGCAATGTGTATTAGTTGTGTGAATTTGCGCATGCTCATTTGGAGTTAGTATTTGTGGAATGTGTAGAATGCGATGATGTCATAGTGCTCGTTTTCTCTAACATTGTCCAATAGTATTCTGTTTAAATGTGAATTTGCGATGGTGTGTTATTAGTGAAGTGTTGTATATGTATGTTTGTCCTAATATATAGTGATATTGAATGCGATTATTTTTCTAGTGTATGTATATATTTTTTATTCCTTGTTGTTATTTTGCGAATTTCCGCATCTTAAAGTATATGCGTATTCCCCGTATTAAATTTTATTAAAAATCCCCCCGCTTGTGAATGTGTAATGCTTGTGTGCTTTGTTGATTGATTGTTGTTCATTTGCGGCGTGTTATTGTTGTGCATGATGTGGTATGCGTCATATGACCGAGCTGTGCGTATTTCTCGCGAGATCGAGTGTTAGGTGAAAAAAGCTATTTTTTTGCTTTTCCATTGATCTCTATGGGAGACTGTCTAACGCGGGCAGGATTCCGCGTGTGACATACACGCATTAGGAGCATCGTTAGATGGTCTTTTTTGAACTCTAAATACCGGAGTCAAACAATGCCGTGCGTTAGACATAAAACACGCGTAGCGTTAGCAACCCATCTACCGCCAAACTCCAAATCTAGCCGTATGTGTCTAAAAGGGTATGTGATATGTGTATCCAAATGAAAAAATGTATCCAGTGAAAGATAAAATAGTGAAAATGGCTAAATGCCGGTGGAACCAATATAAAATTTCTTGACCTGTAAAAGAAAACAAACAAACAATGGTGCAATAAGTTTTTACACTTATCTGATAATAGGAAATAAGCTTACCAGTATGTCTATGCGTTTCGGCCTATATCAAGGCCTTTCTCAAGACTATACTGTATATTGATAAACTGAAAGCTTATATAGGGTCCCAGATGTTGTGATTGGATCTCAGTTTGGCGCCAAAAATCTATGGGAAACCTCTTCCTGTTATTCCTAGTGGATCATGGGTAATGATCCATGTGTTTGTAAAATACTTCTTAACCCTTATGATTCTCTACTATTTTTAATATCTGCTACAATAATTGTTCCTAATTGATACTCTACCAAAAGACTCTTAGGTTGGTTTTGATTAGTTTGGTGTATCATATCTTGTTTTTATATTATGCTGACGATCGGAATATCTTGTACTTCCGGTTTCGGCTTGTTTACTTCCTGTTTGGGTATTTATGTATCACTTCCGGTATCGGGAATGACGTATTTTGTGTCATTTCCGGTTTCAATTCCGGTGTTTGTTTAGATATCGAGTGAATACTATCTGTCACTGTTAGTAAGTTTGTTTCATAGTCACCTTAATAGTTTTCAAGGAGCGGCTCCTGTTAACCTCAAGGGCTATTATGCACAAAGGAACCAATTATATAAGAAATATACAAAAATCTACAAAAATCCACAAAAAAGGTCTAAAAGTTATAAAAATATATAAAAATATATATAAAAATATATATAAAAATATATATATCTGTTAGCATAAAATGTATGCTAATATATAAGGTAGTTTCTAAGTGAAATACTTAGAACAATATGTGTCAAAAGGCTTAGAGAAAACATGTGGTACATGTGCAAACAGTCGTTCTATTATAAAGTGGGAACATTTCCTAATCGTCTGAAGGATATAGATGACATGAATTGATTTGTAACTTGACTTATCAATGTGTGATGTTGTGGATATGGTTATGATTCTTAATAGTGGATAAACCTTATGCTCATTGTAAATTGGAGGTGTCCAGTCTTTTTGAATATATGTATTATGTAACTAGAACATCCACTGGTCGTTAGTGTGGTTTGGGATTACTAATGTGTCACGTGCCCAGACTGATTTGGGGTGTCGGCTCAATCTAAAAGGACATAAATAAATAAATAAAATTATCTAGAATTCTTCTTAAAAATTATTATGGCTGTCGTAAAATCTATATATCAAAAATACTTCTCTCCCTAGGATCTTAAGCGTATCTAGGATAGTTATATCCATAAGAAGATATATAAACTTTTATGAACTTTTATAAAAACATATTCTTATATTTTATAACAACAATTAACAATATATAAAATACTATGTATATAAAAAATTCTATGTAGAAAATAGTTTACTCTTATTTTAAAATCCTTTACATAAAACTACTTATAAAGATTTCTTGGAGGTGTGAGACTGATAATGAATACTTTCCATAGGTTCACTGGTGGCAATCTATACTTTCCATAGGTTCACTGATAGCAGTCTATATATGGGGATCAAATAATGTAGCTAAGTCTATCTAAATACCTCAATCTTATTTTTATGGAGCTAGTGTAATAACACATGCAATCAGATAAGATGTTGGATAAAAATAGTACAAAAACGCTACCAAATGATCAGACTTCTCATTTTTCTAATCTTTTCTCAGCGATAGTAGGTGTGATAGGTCTTCTTTCTGATTGAGGCCCTTAGGAAAGAGGCAATCTAGAATGAAGATCCATTTGGACTCATTGTATAATAACTTTTTCTCATGATTGCCTCCTCTCCAATCATATTTGACCTTCTCTATTCCAAAGTATTTTAAATCTTTCAGATTACCTCCATGTATTGTTGAGAAATGTTTGTATAGCGGAGTCTCAGTGTTATTTTTCTCAATACATAATATGTGCTCTCTGATTCTATCCTTGAGAGTGCTCGAGGTTTGTCCCACATATTGTAAGCCGCAAGTGCATGAGATTATATATATTACGCTTCTATCACTGCATCTGATAAGGTCTTGAATCTTATGTTGTTCTCCCTTATTATGGGCAGTGAATTTGTTGGTTTTTAGACCATTCTTGCAAGCTTTGCAGTTTGGACATGGAAAAAAAACTTTCATTCTTTTTCCTTGATAGTTGGTTATACTAGAGATTTTGTCTCTTGGGATACTGGGAGCTAACATATTTTTCAGATTGTTCGCTTTTCTGTAAATGAACCTTGGGTTCGATACCAATTTCTCACCTATTATATCGTCCTCTTTTAGTATTCTCCAATGTTTTTTGACAATCTTTTCAATGATGTGTTTGTTAGCACAATATTCGGTAATCATGGGGACATCAATGGTATTTTCGTCCCCTCTTACTGTTTGTTTTGTTTTATATTTTATTAGGCTGTTTCTATCGATTTTGTGAACTTCTTCTATTTTTTCTTCTATTGTCTCTTTGTCATAACCTCTATCCACAAATCTCTGCTTCAATATATTTGCTTGTTCCTCCCATTTCAGGGGGTTAGAGCAGTTCTTCCTCACTCTTAGCAATTGGCCCTTTGGGATGTTCACTTTCCAAGTTGGGTGATGGCAACTCATACTGTGTATATAGTTGTTGCAATCGACCTTCTTGAAGAAGGTCGATGTCTCAATGTGACCATCAATGATTTCAATTGTTAGGTCAAGGAAATTAATTTTAGTGGAACTGTGCTCATATGGGAATTTCAAGTTCATTTCATTTTTGTTCATCACATCAAAAGTGTGTTCGAGGTCTTCAAATGAGCCTTTCCAGATTAACAATATATCATCTATATATCTCGAATAGAGGACCAGGTCCGCGCCGGCTGGGCATGAGTCCCAGAAAATCTGTTCCCATTTTCCCAAACTGAGATCCAATCACAACATCTGGGACCCTATATAAGCTTCCAGTTTATCAATATACAGTATAGTCTTGAGAAAGGCCTTGATATAGGCCGAAATGCGTAGACATACTGGTAAGCTTATTTCCTATTATCAGATAAGTGTAAAAACTTATTGCACCATTGTTTGTTTGTTTTCTTTTACAGGTCAAGAATTTTTATATTGGTTCCACCGGCATTTGGCCATTTTCACTATTTTATCTTTCACTGGATACATTTTTTCATTTGGATACACATATCACATACCCTTTTAGACACTTATTTTTTATCACGATAGTGTCACAGACTTATTGCCAATATTTGATTGCAACTCACTGTTTGACGAATTATTTTGTACACACCTTTGTGGATTTTGGACACCCATTTACATATGGATTTATTTTTAATTTGAGGAGTAGATATTATTAGAGACTTTTTTGTGACTTATTTTTAAAGATCATCATTTTTAAACACCATCTTTTTTAATTACCTTCTTTTTGGATTTACACATTTTTTGGACTCACATTTGGATTTTTGGAGTAATTGGTTACATTGGGACCCATTTATTTTTATTGCACTTACTGTTAATTTTATACTGCATTAACTATTAATTGTTTACCGCTATTGCTGCTTATTCGCTAAGATGTTTTAGGTCATTTTAGTGAGACGTGATTTATTTGTCTTTTGTTCTTATTTTATCTGTATATTTTAAACGTTTGTACCATGGATCCATGCCTCTCTAAATTGTAATAATTGATTGTTATTATTGGATGTATTAAATTATTATTGGATGTATTAAATTTTTAACCACATATACACCATTTTAGTTACATGCCATTTGCTTCCTATTAAGCTTTAAGCGCTCCCTTCGATATTCACTATCTTATCCTTTAACTCAGCACTTCGTTCTTTTCTATGGCAGAATAGGAAACCCAGGATCTCTCTATCTAAACTAATCTTTTCTGTAGAGCAGGGGGGACTTTCGTTACCAGACATTCATTTATATAATGTAGTGTTTCAGGCTAGAGTAGTAGTGGATTGGCTAACTAACGCTAATTATGTAACAAGTCTTGATCTTGAAAAAAATATAGCCCACCCATACTCCCTAATGGCCCTTCTACACTGTAAAAACAATACAATCCCACCTAACTTAAAAAAAATAAAGTCTATCTATAACCCAATCCAGATGTGGAAGAGGATAGGTTCTATGTTACATATCCAAGTTAATGTCTCACGATATCTACCACTGTTAAACAATCCACAATTTCAAGCTGGGATACATTCAGCTCTTTTCACCAAATGGGAATCCCTGGGCCTCCTGAATATTTTTCAACTACTTGACTTTCAAAATAAATGCATCAAGACTTTTGACTCTCTTAAAGAGGATTTCCATCTTCCCAATAAAAACTTCTTCGCTTATCTCCAAGTACGACATTTTGCCCTTAAACTAGTAAACGATTTTGGCTGGGAGTGGTCTTTAGGTATACTCAAAAACTGGATCTCTTTAGCTAAGATTGGCCTTACATCGATTACCTATATATATCAGAGATTGACTTCTCTTAAAGGCCCAGAAATGCTAGAAAACTTGCAGGCCAAATGGATAGCAATTCTACCGGATGACTTAGGAGTGACCCCCACAGTAACATACTTCTCCCCAGAGAAGGGAACTAAATGTCGAAGTGCTACTTTCAATAAATGTCCAAAATGCTCATATCCTTCAGCTAATCTTATTCATATGTTTTGGTTCTGCCCAAAAATCAGAAACTGCTGGTTAAAAATACAATACTGGCTTACTAACTTAGTTGGAATCTCATCACTGACACTTTCCCCCCTGAACAGATCTAGGCCTCCCTCACGATAAAATCAAAATAGTTATTCTAACTGTCCTTGCTGTTAGATATCTAATACTGAAGAAATGAAAATCGAGAGCAATCCCAAGTATCTTAGAGGTAAAAAATTGTTTGAAGAAACAGTGTATTATAGAACAACTAGATACTAACCTACAGAATGACCAAGGGGTGAGGAGTTTCTTCTCCAAATGGTCGGACTTTATTAAAGCTCTGCCCCCAAGTGAAGTCGAACATCTGATTTGCCCTTTCAGAAACACGGAACTGGTTCTTCTGGGAACCTGGTAGCCCCTTGCAGTCAATAAATAAACTGATAAAGCTCTTATCCCCTTTCTTTTACCTTGTCTTTTTCTTTCTCTCCCCTTATCTTCCCCCTTTTTCCCATCCCTTCATTTTTTTTTTTTTTTTTATTTTTTTTTTTTTACGCTCCAGGTGGTATAATAGATATAAACTGAAAAAAGGGGCATCAGGTGGACAGGTTAAAAGTGTTAAGCTGTTTATTTATTGAATGTAAAAACTAGGAATTCACTGTATACTTTAGACCGGGCTCTGTCATTATAAGAGTTGGTCTTGTTGATTATCCTTTTTTTCCATGTGGATTTATGTTGTAACAAACTCCTGATGCTTGTCAATAAAAAAAAAATTAAAATTTTTTTTTCATATGAAATTGTTAATGTTCATGATATGAATTAAAAGACCCTTAAACTTCTGGGTACAACTACAATAGCATGGTTACTGCGTACCATGGTATGATTTTTTCACCTGTACCTGCAACTGTCTTTAAAGGTATTCTCTGTTTTAATGCATACAGAAAGAGAGAAATGCGTCTAAATTAAATTAAAGGGTTAGTAGTAAGGGGTAATCTTAATAATAATGGTAAAGTAATCTAAAAGTGAGCAGAAATCCTCTAAGAAATATTGCGTATCAGGCTGACAGATTTCCTTTTACAGATAAGTAATGGCCTCTTCTGGACCAGTGTTCTTTTAATCTTGGTGTTATATGGGAAAATTGGGGATAAATAATATAGCATAAACCACTTTTGAGTTGTGGACCTGGCAACTTATGATTAATAATGTCATATTAGTCTAATTGGGTAGATTAGGCTAAGGGCCACATTATACAAGACCAAAGGGGAGGGTATAATTAAAGGTTGTATAAACAGAATAAACAGTAAACAAGTTATATCTAATAAAACTCAGAGCCAATACTGAAACGACAATCTATAAAAATCTAGGGGAGAGCAGGATAATTATTCAATACACATGTTTAGTAATACAATAAGGGGGATATGTTCAATCCTGCATATAAAGGCTAATATCACAATGTATATATCACCCTATGTTAGTTTATAATAATTAGCTTAGGCTAAATATGTTGTCTTTTTTTTCCTGGTCACTGACAACATGACACCAGCCTTGTGTATAATCTGGGAGAAGAGTTGCAATATAGAAATGTGTTTTAAGTAATCTACAGAGAGCTTCTAAGTAGTAACTTGGATTTATATCACAAATTAAGGCACAGTAATATAAAGCTTTATAGTTGGGCAAATACAAAAACCTTAAAACTATAGCTATAAGCTAACTTCTCTCTATAAGCAATCTTATATGGCAAACAAATGACATGATAGTGGCAAATTACATGGGTAGCCCTCTGAGGTCTTCAAGCCAAAGCTCCAAGGTCAAGTATAACACCTTCCATATTAATATCATAGTGATATGTCCCAAAGTCAACATCAAATATATGTTATAGATTATACTGATGTAAAGTACCTGCCAAACATGAAAACTAACGTCAGGCAGGAGTAAGAGAGGTATCATCCTGTCAGCCCACTCCTTCTCTTAGTTTATCTGATAGTGATGGCAGTCTTTGGGGCTTGAGAAAAATGTCATCCTTAACACCAGAGTGTATCAACAAGGTTGGTATAATAACAGAATAGAATGATACAATTGTACAGTCTATAGTGACTCACTTTGGCACTTGAAACAGAAACTTAAAGTTGCTTCACTCCATCTGAAGGGGCTAACAAGCATTTACGATCTATACGTTGTACAAAATGAGGTCTTTTTACAGCCCTGAGATCAATTAGCAGAGCTCCTACAGAGGCCATGTCCAAACTTGATCCGCCAGTCTTGGCAAAAATAAATTTGCTGTTTCATCTCACTTGACCCAGCAAAACACTCAATTCCTGTAGAGACAGGATCAGTTTCGGCAGGCATGCAGCAGTCCTGCTGGTTGTCTATGTGCTATTCCAATCTACGTCGCTGATCTCTACCATAGGCATTCTGATCTTCACAAATCATATTCAGCTGCTGTTTGAGGGACAGAAATTGATTCTGAATAAGTCCTCCCATATATTCACTGCAGTCTTGGTCCTTTTTTGATTTAAGTTGAGATAACTTGGGGTCCTAGAGTGACCCATGATGTCAGTTAGAATGTTCCATTATAAATTAAATATATATATAAATCTGAGGTTTATAAGTCATATGTTACCAGAGTATTACAGGCTTAGAACTTGATCTTAAAATAATGTTAAAATGCTTGCAACTTATGTAAGTTTATATTTTCTGCACTTATTTTTGTAAAGTTGTATCTATGACCTTGTTATGCCATAATACTATATTTATGGCTGTATTATATGTTGATATCTCCTTTAATCTCTTCTATTCTCAACCTCAATAAAAAAAATAAGAAATTAAAAAATACAACTTATGTCGGTTATAGCCTGAGTGCTAAACCAAAGTTGTTCTAAGCCAAAGGTCAAATAGTGTAATTCTTCTCTTACATTTAAACTATAATTTTCTATATAAATATAATTTGAAACACCACACACATACATACACATGTACAAGCAAACATAAATGCACAGACATACACAACACACATGCACACATACACACACATACACACCCAAACATACATACATACACACATGTGTACATGTAGAGGACCTTGCAAGGAGCATATGTGCAAAATTGCGCTTTATTGCACTAAGCGGTTTAAGAGAAGAAGATGTTTAAAGATTTTCGCAAAATGCAAGATGGCTGCTACATCATGTGACCAAGGCACTTCTGTTGAGCAATGGCAAATCTAGTTCATAGCAGCAATGAGCACAGCAACTTTCAAAGTTGTAACATTAGCAGTTCCAGAGATAAAGATTATTAAGCGTTTCTCGATATTTGTCGCAAAAAGCAATATGGCTGCGTAACCTTATGACCTATGAGTTCAATATTGCATGAGATGTAGCAGAGCAATAGGCTGTACCAGCAAACCTGATTTCAAGAGCTTTGCTTTAGCAGTTCAAAAGTTATGGACAATAGAAAAAGTGGCAGAATAATAATAATAATAATAATAATAATAATCCTGACAATAACAATAGGTTGTCCTGCAACTTCGTTTTGGGCTACAATGTAACTACAGGACCCACCATTGTGACATGCTAAAAGAACTAAACTGGCTGTCGCTGGAATCCAGACGCACCCTCCATCTTTCCTGCCTTGTCTTTAAGAGCCTTTCTGGGAAGCTCCCACCCTACCTGAGCAGAATGCTCTCCCCTGCTATTCCCACCTCCTATAACCTCCGATCCAATAACAGCACATTATTTAGCTTGCCTCAATTAAAAAAAAAGCAGCTCGATCCTCCTTTTCCTACAGAGCGCCACAATTATGGAATGACCTCCCTCACACTTTAAAAACTTCCCCAAGCCTAAAATCCTTTAAGAGATCCCTCTATACATATCTCAAAACAGAATGCACCTGTCATGGTTGATTAAATATTTCATACCTGCTCTATGTTAAATGTTTGCATATAATGTGTATTTCTATTATTGTTTTTGTATTTTATTGTACCCTATTGTATCAATGCAATGTTTTGTGATCCCAGGACATACTTGAAAACGAGAGAAATCTCAATGTATCCTTCCTGGTAAAATATTTTATAAATAAATAAATAAATAAATGTGCATATACACATACACACATACATACATACATACACACATATACACATACACACACAAACATACATACATACATACATACATACACACATATACACATACACACACAAACATACATACATACATACATACACACATATACACATACACACAAACATACATACATACATACATACATACACACATATACACATACACACACAAACATACATACATACATACACACATAATTTGAAACAACACACACATACATACACATGTACAAGCAAACATAAATGCACAGACATACACAACACACATGCACACATACACACACATACACACACAAACATACATACATACACACATATTCACATACACACACAAACATACATACATACATACATACATACATACATACATACATACATACACACATATACACATACACACACAAACATACATACATACACACATATACACATACACACACAAACATACATACATACATACATACATACACACATATACACATACACACACAAACATACATACATACATACACACATATACACATACACACACAAACATACATACATACATACATACATACATACACACATACGCACATACACACATGCGCACATACACACACACACATACACATATAGAAACACACACACATATATGCAAATACACACACATATACACCTTTTAGCTCTTCCCAGTTCAGCAACTAATCAAGTACCATAGCCCTTTAAGTCACTGTTAAAACATTTATTTAAATAATCAACCTTTATTTTATATATAACTGGAATAAAATTAGGTAAATACTTTATTTTACTATAGTATACATGTGTATTGTTATGCATATAATCAAGCCTTGACACTTTACTCCAAGTCTCCAAAAGGGTAAAAAATTGCAGCACAATTCTGTATTGCACTCAAGCACAACACTTTACTTGAAATATGAGAGATAGTAGTGCACCCTTTGCTTTTCATTCAAAGTATAGGGCACACTAAAAAAATGTTGGCCACATTTCACTGGTAAACTTTTTTACTATCTATATGTAAAACTATATTGTGCTCTATTCTTAGTGCAGTGTGGAGATATAGATGCTTGAATGCTGCACTCTGTGCTCTTGGTTGCACTTTATTTTTAACCCAATGGGGCCGATTTATCAAGTGTCTGCATACGCTGTCTGCATTTACCATTGCACAAGCAGTTCTGGTGTACTGCTTGTGCAATGCCGCCCCCTGCAGATTGGCTGCTAGCAGGAGGTGTCAATCAACCTGATCGCAATCGATCGGGCTGATTGCTGTCTATCGCCTCAGAGGTGGCGGACAAATGAATACCGGTGCTTCTTAACTCCTGTTTCCTGAAGGCTCGTGCAGAAACAGGGGTATACGGCCCCATTCGGGCCATGATTAATCGGCCCCTATGTGTTTAACCGCAACAAGGGATTGCAGTTCCTGAGCAGAATGGGTGATTGGGGGCATTTGTGACTGCAGCTGCTGATTGGCTTACGACTGTGTCCTGCCAATGACCAGCAATTCTCTACATCTCTTGAAAGGGACTTTACATAAAAATATAGAATTTGATGGTAGATAAGAACGAAAAGGCCCAACAAGCCTACCCATATTACATGTTAATGTTTTCTTAGAATAGCCTTATGCATGTCCCAGGCATTTTTTAATTATCTTACAGTCCCCATGTTTACACCTCTACTGGAAGTTCATTCCATGAATCCACCACCCTTTCTGTAAAAAATGCTATTTCACATTTCTCCTGAATCTGCTACCCTCTAACTTAAGATTGTGACTCCTTGTTTTGGTATTTCTTTCTTGTGGAAAATGCTTTTTAAACTTTTACTTTATTAAGTCCCTTCATATATTTAAAGGTTTCTATCATGTCACCTCCTTCTCCTCTCTCCTCTAAACTATACATATTTAGATCATAGAGTCTTTCTTTGCATGTTTTATATTTTAGACAATTTACCATTTTAGTAGCCCTCCTTGGCATAGTTTCTAGTTTATTTATATCCTTCTGGCGATATGGTCTACAGAACTGTACACAATATTCCAAATGAGGCTTAACTGGTGACCAGTAAAGGGGCATAAGAACTTTGTTATTTCTGGTACTAATAACTCTCCCAATGGAACCATGTACTCGACTGGTCTTACTGGCTGCACTGCTGCATCTACCACATTTTAAATCATCTGAAATAATAATCCCCAAATACTTTTCCTCTTTAGTTACAGTCAGTAATAAACCATTGTGATTATAATTTTCCTTTTGGTTTTTAAATCTTATATGGATAATTTTGCCCTTTGTTAATATTTCATTAATCATCAATTTATTTGCCTAGTCCTCCAGTTTATTAATATCACTGCTCATTTGCTCCACCCCTTCTGGAACATCTGTTACAAATTTTTGTATCATCATCAAAGAAGCATACCTTCCCCTGGAGCCCACTTTCAATATAATTGATGAACATGTTAAACAAAACAGGCCCAAGAACTGTTCTTTAGAGAACAGCACAGATTAGTCTGACATGATCTTCCAGCAGTCAAACCATGCTGTCCTTTGTCTTCAAAGTTGTTTGTCTGATCATAAGACACAAGTCGTTCCTTTAAAAGAGTTTCCATTAATTTCCATGCAATTGAGATCAAACTGACTAGCCTATAGTAAGCAAAATCTTCCCTGCTACTCTTTTTATGACTATGTTAGCATTGTATCAGTCTCCTGGAACAACTCCTGTTAACAGTGACTGATTAAATAAATCAGTTAATGGAGTAGCTATCACAACTCAAAGTTTCCTTAGAACTCTTGGATCAATATTATCTGAACCCACATACTTAATTTAATTTCTTTTTGGTAAATCTCTTGAAACCTCTTCATCTGTAAAAAAGAGAAGTACTACCCACATTGGGCCAGATTAACAGTGGTATTTTTTTCCCTGCTTATTATAGGTTGAAACTAAAAAGTCATCTCTCAAGTGAAAAATCAGGCGTTCTAATTAAGAACTTCGGATATAGCGACCACACTAGCTTCTTTTCCCCATAGACTTTTTCTGGTGCTCCACTAAAAAAAAACCCCATAACAGTTATCACTTGTGCGTTAAACCAACACCGCACTATACTAACAGTGCTAAACCCGAAGTAAGAAATACTTCACATTTAAATATTCATTATATAGAAGAACATTTTATTTTTATTTTTAAATATATATGTATATGAATATTAAAATATATATATATAAATAATATATATATGTATATGTATATATATACTGTATATTTTATATATATATATATATATATATATTGAAGATAAAAAGAAAATTTTCTTCTATGTGAAGAACATTGGAATGTAAAGTATTTCTATTGAAAACACAGTAAAACATAGAAAAATTATTATCAATGATATTGCATGTTTAAAGGTATTTGACTGGAAAGGGCTCAAAAGTATATATAAATATTATATATATATATATATATATATATATATATATATATACATATACAGTATATATATATATATATATATATATATATATTTATATATATATGGGTGTGTATACATGTTTATATATGTGTTTATATGTGTATATAAATGTATATATTTACACATATAAATACATAAATACACATGTATACACAAAAAAACATGCACACACGCACACACAAACACACATATACATATACACATCAAACACTTTGTCATATATCATATCCATTTTAATCCTTATAAAACATTTTTATTAATATTTAATTTATATTTTTTATTAAAAGGTGTATATATGAGTGCAAACATTTATTTACATTGGTTTCTGATGTGTTTTGAGAACTTTTTTTTAACCCTTACAGTTACAGGTCTCCAATTGCTCTAATGCAGTTTCTGTTTGCCCTCAAGTACAACCTTTTACTTTCAAATTGTAATATTTTAAAGTGGTTGCAATATTGATTATCGTGACCCTAACATTAGCACGCCACTAAATTTACAATCTCTTGTGAAGACTGAACAAAAGTAATAATTTAGACAGTTTGCTATTAATCTTCTTAAACTACCTTATTATCATCAGTCTGTAAAGCCTATCAAGTTTTGTTTTCTATTGCATTTGATGGGCTTGATTCATCAAATGTCGAGCTATAGCAAATCATGTCCAATGGACATCACTGCAGGCGGACTGCATATGTTTTCCACAATTATCTTTGCACAAGCAATTCACCAGAGATGCTCGTGCAATGCCGCCCCTGCTCAATGGTGGCCAATCGATCACAAGCAAGGGATGTTAATCATCTGATCATATCAGATCAGGATGATTTCAATGTTACGACCGCTGCTTCTTAACTTCCCTTTCAGATGAGCCTGAAACAATGGGCCTCCGAAGTAACATCCGCTGCTTGATAAATGGAGGCAGATTTTAATGGAATAGATTTTCCTGTTGTATAGTGTATGTTTTACTAATTTAAAAAGCTGCACTGGATTGGAATGATAGCAAAATAAGTTAACAATCACCTGGCTTGACAAAAAATGTTTTTAGATGGAAATTGAGATGGATTGGAATGGGGGCACTAGTGTCCTAACTTATTTTTATAAATATTTTTTATTTTTAATGTGTTCCACACAATATTCTTACCAATTTTAACTCCTTTCCAGAGCTGTCTTTCCACAAATATTTATTTCTCTCTGCCTAACATTATAACCAGTTGCATCTATTCACAGCCCTTCTCTAATTTCTAAAATGCCCCATTGCTTCTCACTTTATTAATGAAAAAAAAAAAAAAAATGTCAAATGACCTACACTGTCCACCACTTTTACAATGATCTATTCCAATTGCAATAAAGTCTATTGGCTGATTCTGTACTGCACATGACTCCCTATTGTAATTTCTTACTGAATCTATAAGTTCTCACCAACACAATCCTCCTACTCATTGTTGATGCTTCAGTTAGTTAAGTGAGCCTGTCAGTCACAGTGCTGATTGGGTAATAAAATTGAGACTAACAAATGTTTTATAAAAAAATAGGGAATACAAAACAAAACTGAAACAACAAAGAGGATTACTTTTAAAATAAGAGGCTGAAAATGGAAGACACCTTAAATGGACTTTAGGTAAAGAACTTTGGATTTAGTTATTTTTTTATAGTTTATATAGGCCTAGATTTGGAGTTTGGCGTTAGCCGTGAAAACCAGCGTTAGAGGCTCCTAACGCTGGTTTTAGGCTACCGCCGGTATTTGGAGTCACTCAAAATAGGGTCTAACGCTCACTTTTCAGCCGCGACTTTTCCATACCGCAGATCCCCTTACGTCAATTGCGTATCCTATCTTTTCAATGGGATCTTTCTAACTCCGGTATTTAGAGTCGTTTCTGAAGTGAGCGTTAGACATCTAACGACAAAACTCCAGCCGCAGGAAAAAAGTCAGTAGTTAAGAGCTTTCTGGGCTAACGCCGGTTTATAAAGCTCTTAACTACTGTACTCTAAAGTACACTAACACCCATAAACTACCTATGTACCCCTAAACCGAGGTCCCCCCACATCGCCTACACTCGAATAAATTTTTTTAACCCCTAATCTGCCGACCGCCACCTACGTTATCCTTATGTACCCCTAATCTGCTGCCCCTAACACCGCCGACCCCTGTATTATATTTATTAACCCCTAACCTGCCCCCCACAACGTCGCCTCCACCTACCTACACTTATTAACCCCTAATCTGTCGACCGCAAAGCGCTGCCACCTACGTTATCCTTATGTACCCCTAATCTGCTGCCCCTAACACCGCCGACCCCTATATTATATTTATTACCCCTAATCTGCCCCCCACAACGTCGCAGCCAGCTACCTACAATAATTAACCCCTAATCTGCCGACCGCAAAGTGCCGCCACCTACGTTATCCTTATGTACCCCTAATCTGCTGCCCCTAACACCGCCGACCCCTATATTATATTTATTAACCCCTAATCTGCCCCCCTCAACGTCGCCTCCACCTGCCTACACTTATTAACCCCTAATCTGCCGACTGGAGCTCACCGCTATTCTAATACATTTATTAACCCCTAAAGCTAAGTCTAACCCTAACACTAACACCCCCCTAAATTAAATATAATTTACATCTAACGAAATTAATTAACTCTTATTAAATAAATTATTCCTATTTAAAGATAAATACTTACCTGTAAAATAAATCCTAATATAGCTACAATTATAATTATATTATAGCTATTTTAGGATTTATATTTATTTTACAGGTAACTTTGTATTTATTTTAACCAGGTACAATAGCTATTAAATAGTTAAGAACTATTTAATAGCTAAAATAGTTAAAATAATTACAAAATTACCTGTAAAATAAATCCTAACCTAAGTTACAATTAAACCTAACACTACACTATCAATAAATTAATTAAATAAACTACCTACAATTACCTACAATTAACCTAACACTACACTATCAATAAATTAATTAAATACAATTCCTACAAATAAATACAATTAAATAAACTAGCTAAAGTACAAAAAATAAAAAAGAACTAAGTTACAAAAAATAAAAAAATATTTACAAACATAAGAAAAATATTACAACAATTTTAAACTAATTACACCTACTCTAAGCCCCCTAATAAAATAACAAAGCCCCCCAAAATAAAAAAATGCCCTACCCTATTCTAAATTACTAAAGTTCAAAGCTCTTTAACCATACCAGCCCTGAACAGGGCCCTTTGCGGGGCATGCCCCAAAGAATTCAGCTCTTTTGCCTGTAAAAAAAAAACCATACAATCCCCCCCCAACATTACAACCCACCACCCACATACCCCTAATCTAACCCAAACCCCCCTTAAATAAACCTAACACTAAGCCCCTGAAGATCTTCCTACCTTATCTTCACCCTGCCAGGTTCACCGATCCGTCCTGAAGAGCTCCTCCGATGTCCATGATCCGGCTGAAGTCTTCATCCAAGCGGGAGCTGAAGAGGTCCATGATCCGGATGAAGTCTTCATCCAAGTGGGAGCTGAAGAGGTCCATGATCCGGATGAAGTCTTCTATCAACGGCATCTTCAATCTTCTTTCTTCCGGATCCATCTTGCAGACCTCCGACGCGGAACATCCTCTTCTCCCGATGCCTACTAGCCGAATGACGGTTCCTTTAAGGGACGTCATCCAAGATGGCATCCCTCGAATTCCGATTGGCTGATAGGATTCTATCAGCCAATCGGAATTAAGGTAGGAATATTCTGATTGGCTGATGGAATCAGCCAATCAGAATCAAGTTCAATCCGATTGGCTGATCCAATCAGCCAATCAGATTGAGCTCGCATTCTATTGGCTGATCGGAACAGCCAACAGAATGCGAGCTCAATCTGATTGGCTGATTGGATCAGCCAATCGGATTGAACTTGATTCTGATTGGCTGATTCCATCA
Source organism: Bombina bombina (assembly GCF_027579735.1). NCBI lineage: Eukaryota > Metazoa > Chordata > Amphibia > Anura > Bombinatoridae > Bombina > Bombina bombina. The sequence continues at coordinate 528,626,464 of NC_069499.1, read as the reverse complement.
GCCAATCAGAATATTCCTACCTTAATTCTGATTGGCTGATAGAATCCTATCAGCCAATCGGAATTCGAGGGATGCCATCTTGGATGACGTCCCTTAAAGGAACCGTCATTCGGCTAGTAGGCGTCGGGAGAAGAGGATGTTCCGCGTCGGAGGTCTGCAAGATGGATCCGGAAGAAAGAAGATTGAAGATGCCGTTGATAGAAGACTTCATCCGGATCATGGACCTCTTCAGCTCCCGCTTGGATGAAGACTTCATCCGGATCATGGACCTCTTCAGCCCCCCGCTTGGGCTTGGATCAGGACATCGGAGGAGCTCTTGAGGACGGATCGGTGAACCTGGCAGGGTGAAGATAAGGTAGGAAGATCTTCAGGGGCTTAGTGTTAGGTTTATTTAAGGGGGGTTTGGGTTAGATTAGGGGTATGTGGGTGGTGGGTTGTAATGTTGGGGGGGATTGTATGTTTTTGTTTACAGGCAAAAGAGCTGAATTCTTTGGGGCATGCCCCGCAAAGGGCCCTGTTCAGGGCTGGTAAGGTTAAAGAGCTTTGAACTTTAGTAATTTAGAATAGGGTAGGGCATTTTTTTTATTTTGGGGGGCTTTGTTATTTTATTAGGGGGCTTAGAGTAGGTGTAATTAGTTTAAAATTGTTGTAATATTTTTCTTATGTTTGTAAATATTTTTTTATTTTTTGTAACTTAGTTCTTTTTTATTTTTTGTACTTTAGCTAGTTTATTTAATTGTATTTATTTGTAGGAATTGTATTTAATTAATTTATTGATAGTGTAGTGTTAGGTTAATTGTAGGTAATTGTAGGTAGTTTATTTAATTAATTTATTGATAGTGTAGTGTTAGGTTTAATTGTAACTTAGGTTAGTATTTATTTTACAGGTAATTTTGTAATTATTTTAACTATTTTAGCTATTAAATAGTTCTTAACTATTTAATAGCTATTGTACCTGGTTAAAATAAATACAAAGTTACCTGTAAAATAAATATAAATCCTAAAATAGCTATAATATAATTATAATTTATATTGTAGCTATATTAGGATTTATTTTACAGGTAAGTATTTATCTTTAAATAGGAATAATTTATTTAATAAGAGGTAATTAATTTCGTTAGATGTAAATTATATTTAACTTAGGGGGGTGTTAGTGTTAGGGTTAGACTTAGCTTTAGGGGTTAATACATTTATTAGAATAGCGGTGAGCTCCAGTCGGCAGATTAGGGGTTAATAATTGAAGTTAGGTGTCGGCGATGTTAGGGAGGGCAGATTAGGGGTTAATACTATTTATTATAGGGTTAGTGAGGCGGATTAGGGGTTAATAACTTTATTATAGTAGCGCTCAGGTCCGGTCGGCAGATTAGGGGTTAATAAGTGTAGGCAGGTGGAGGCGACGTTGTGGGGGGCAGATTAGGGGTTAATAAATATAATATAGGGGTCGGCGATGTTAGGGCAGCAGATTAGGGGTACATAGGGATAATGTAAGTAGCGGCGGTTTACGGAGCGGCAGATTAGGGGTTAATAATAATATGCAGGGGTCAGTGATAGCGGGGGTGTCAGATTAGGGGTTAATAAGTGTAAGGTTAGGGGTGTTTAGACTCGGGGTACATGTTAGGGTGTTAGGTGCAGACGTAGGAAGTGTTTCCGCATAGCAAACAATGGGGCTGCGTTAGGAGCTGAACGCGGCTTTTTTGCAGGTGTTTGGTTTTTTTCAGCTCAAACAGCCCCATTGTTTCCTATGGGGGAATCGGGCACGAGCACGTTTTTGAGGCTGGCCGCTTGCGTAAGCAACTCTGGTATCGAGAGTTGAAGCTGCGTTAAAAATGCTCTACGCTCCTTTTTTGGAGCCTAACGCAGCCTTTATGTGGACTCTCAATACCAGAGTTATTTTTATGGTGCGGCCAGAAAAAAGCCGGCGTTAGTTTTTCGGGTCGTTACCGACAAAACTCCAAATCTAGCCGATAGTTTGGTGGTTCCATATCTTATGAAAATAGTTATAATATAATCACTATGAAAAAAATGCAATGAAGGCTAATGACTGACGTCCACCATCCTCCATTATTATCACTAACACTGATCCAGTCCCATTGCAAAAAAGCCTATTGGATTAACCTGCACCATACATGACTTCTCCACTGCAATTACCTTTTCCCTGGGATATAGTACTTACAGGGGTCTTTTGTTGTTCAGGGTGGTAGTTAGGTGTGCAGATGACTTAGATATTGGGGAAGTAATTATGATGGGGAAGGTCAGTTCTCTTTAATGCATGTGCCACTGCTTTGCCAAGGCAGTTGTCAACACAGCACAACCTTGAATCAGTGATGGTTCTGTAGAAGTTCTGGCTGGTGCTATACTTCTACAATCTTTGTTTTTTTTGTAGCACTCCCAGTTGCAGGAGGGTACAAGATTGTTTCTTAGTACACAGCAAGAGAGACTGTATCCAAGATACAGGGAGGAACAGGAGAATAGTGCAGAAAAAATGTGTTAGGCCAGTTATGCGAAGGTTAATATATTATTTTAGGTGTGTATTTATTTATATGTAAATGTTTGTGTGTGTGTATGTGTTTATTTGTGTGTGTGTTTATAATTTTATATTTGTTTGTGTATCTGTGAGTTTATGTGCAAATGAGTTAGTGTGTGACTATGCCAATATATGGCCCAGATTACGAGTTTTGCGCTAGAGGCTGTGCGGTGCTCATGAGCAGTTTTCACTCACCGCTCACTTACCTACAGCGCTGGTATTACAAGTTTTTACAAACCAGTCGCTAAAAGACAAGAAGTGCGCATTGAGCAAAATTTTGCTCATTTCCGCACTCCAATACCACGGCTGCTTAAGTAAGCGGTGAGCTGGTGTAACGTGCTAGTGCACGATTTCCCCATAGAAATCAACGGGGAGATCCGGCTGAAAAAAAAGTCTAACACCTGCAAAAAAGCAGCGTAAAACTCCTTAACGCAGCCCCATTGATTCCTATGGGGAAATAAAATTTATATTTACACCTAACACCCTAACATGAACCCCCGAGTCTAAACACCCCTAATCTTACACTTACTAAACCCTAATCTGCCACCCCCGATATCGCCGACACCTAAATTATAATTAGTAACCCCTAATCTGCAGCTCAGGACACCGCCACCACCTACATTATACTTATGAACCCCTAATCTGCTGCCTCCAACATCGCCGACACCTACATTATATTTATTAACCCCTAATCTGCCGCCCCCAATGTTGCCGCCACCTACCTACACTTATTAACCCCTAATATGCTGCCCCCAACATCGCCACCACTATAATAAACATATTAACCCCTAAACCGCTGCACTCCCGCCTCGCAAACATTAGTTAAATATGATTTACCCCTAATCTGCCAGCCCTAACATCGCCGCCACCTACCTACATTTATTAACCCCTAATCTGCCCCCCCATGTCGCTGCCACTATATTAAAGTTATTAACCCCTAAACCTAAGTCTAACCCTAAACCTAACATCCCCCTAACTTAAACATAATTTAAATAAATCTAAATAAATATTCCTATCAATAACTAAATTATTCCTATTTAAAACTAAATACTTAACTGTAAAATAAACCCTAAGATAGCTACAATATAACTAATAGTTACATTGTAGCTAGTTTAGGATTCATTTTTATTTTACAGGCAAGTTTGTATTCATTTTAAATAGGTAGAATAGTTATTAAATGGTTATTAACCCCTTAATGACCACAGCACTTTTCCATTTTCTGTCCGTTTGGGACCAAGGCTATTTTTATATTTTTGCGGTGTTTGTGTTTAGCTGTAATTTTCTTCTTACTCATTTACTGTACCCACACATATTATATACCGTTTTTCTCGCCATTAAATGGACTTTCTAAAGATACCATTATTTTCATCATATCATATAATTTACTATAAAAAAAATGATAAAATATGAGGAAAAATGGAAAAAAACACACTTTTTCTAATTTTGACCCCCAAAATCTGTTACATATCTAAAACCACCAAAAAACACCCATGCTAAATAGTTTCTAAATTTTGTCCTGAGTTTAGAAATACCCAATGTTTACATGTTCTTTGCTTTTTTTGCAAGTTATAGGGCCATAAATACAAGTAGCACTTTGCTAATTCCAAACCATTTTTTTCCAAAATTAGCGCTAGTTACATTAGAACACTAATATCTTTCAGGAATCCCTGAATATCCCTTGACATGTACATATTTTTTTTTAGTAGACATCCCAAAGTATTGATCTAGGCCAATTTTGGTATATTTCATACCACCATTTCACCGCCAAATGCGATCAAATACAAAAAATCGTTCACTTTTTCACAAATTTTTTTCACAAACTTTCGGTTTCTCACTGAAATTATTTACAAACAACTTGTGCAATTATGGTATAAATGGTTGTAAATTCTTCTCTGGGATCCCCTTTGTTCAGAAATAGCAGACATATATGGCTTTGGAGTTGCTTTTTGGTAATTAGAAGGCCGCTAAATGCCACTGCGCACCACAAGTGTATTATGCCCAGCAGTTAAGGGGTTAATTAGGGAGCTTTTAGGGAGCTTGCAGGGTTAATTTTAGCTTTAGTGTAGAGATCAGCCTCCCATCTGACACATCCCACCCCCTGATCCCTCCCAAACAGCTCCCTTCCCTCCCCCACCCCACAATTGTCCCCGCCATCTTAAGTACTGGCAGAAAGTCTGCCAGTACTAAAATAAAAGTTTTTTTTTTAAAAATTTTTTTTTATTTCTTAGCATATTTACATATGCTACTGTGTAGGATCCCCCCCTTAGCCCCCAACCTCCCTGATCCCCCCAAAAACCCCTCTCTAACCCTCCCCTCTGCCTTATTGGGGGCCATCTTGGGTACTGGCAGCTGTCTGCCAGTACCCAGTTTGCAATAAAAAGTGCTTTTTTGTTTGTTTGTTTTTTCTGTAGTGTAGCTTCCCCCCCCACCCCCACACAGACAAACCCCCACCACCTTGCTGATCGTTTTTTATTTTTTACATTTTTTCCACCTTTTTTTTTCAACATTTTCTGTAGTGTAGTGGTTCCCACCCACTCCCTCCCCGTGCACGCCCCCAGCCACCCCCGTCCATGATCCCTCCCCCCTTCACATAACCAGGGCCATCGATGGCCGCCACCTGCCTCCCGGTCCGGCTCCCACCCACCAACAAAGTAAGCCACCGATCTCCGGTGCAGAGAGGGCCACAGAGTGGCTCTCTCTGCACCGGATGGCTTAAAAAGGTTATTTCAGGATGCCTCCATATCGAGGCATCACTGCAATAACCGAAAAGCATCTGGAAGCTAGCAGGATCGCTTCCAGCTGCTTTCCACACTGAGGACGTGCAGGGTACGTTCTCAGGTGTTAACTGCCTTTTTTCTGAGGACGTACCCTGCACGTCCTCAGTCGTTAAGGGGTTAACTATTTAATAACTACCTAGTTAAAATAAAGACAAATTTACCTGTAAAATAAAGCCTAACCTAAGTTACACTAACACCTAACACTACACTATAATTAAATAAATTAACTAAATTAAATACAATTAAATACATTAAATTAAATTAGCTAAAGTACAAAACCCCCCCACTAAATTACAGAAAATAATAAACAAATTACAGAAATTTAAACTAATTACACCTAATCTGATAGCCCTATTAAAATAAAAAAGCCCCCCAAAATAATAAAAAACCCTAGCCTAAACTAAACTACCAATAGCCCTTTAAAGGGCCTTTTGCGGGGCACTGCCCCAAAGTAATCAGCTCTTTTACCTGTAAAAAAAAAAATACAAACAAACCCCCAATAGTAAAACCCACCACCCACACAACCAACCCCCCAAATAAAATACTATCTAAAAAAACCTAAGCTCCCCATTGCCCTGAAAAAGGCATTTGGATGGGCATTGTCCTTAAAAGGGCAGTTAGCTCTTTTGCAAGCCCAAACCCCTAATCTAAAAAATAAACCCACCCAATACACCCTTAAAAAAACCTAACATCGACTTACCGGGAGACGCCTTCATCCAAGCCGGGTGAAGTGGTCCTCCAGATGGGCAAAAGTCTTCATCCAAGCCGGGCAGAAGTGGTCCTCCAGACAGGCAGAAGTCTTCATCCAGACGGCATCTTCTATCTTCATCCATCCGGCGTGGAGTGACTCCATCTTCAAGACATCCGACATGGAGCATCCTCTTCTTCCGATGACTAAAACAGAATGAAGGTACCTTTAAGTGACGTCATCCAAGATGGCGTCCCTTAGATTCCGATAGGCTGATAGAATTCTATCAGCTAATCGGAATTAAGGTAAAAAAAATCCTATTGGCTGATGCAATAGAAAGCTCACATTCTATTGGCTGTTTCAATCAGCCAATAGAATGTGAGCTCAATCCTTGTGGCGGCAACTTTGGGGGCGGCAGATTAGGGGTTAATAAGTGTAGGTAGGTGGCGGCGACATTGGAGGTGGCAGATTAGGGGTTAATAAATATAATGTAGGTGTCAGAGATGTTGGGGTCAGCAGATTAGGGGTTCATACATATAATGTAGGGGGCGGCGGTTTCCAGAGCGGCAGATTAGGAGTTAAAAATTTTATTTTAGTATTTGCGATGCGGAAGGGCCTCGGTTTAGGGGTTAATAGGTAGTTTATTGGTGTTAGTGTACTTTTTAGCACTTTAGTTATGAATTTTATGCTACGGCGTTGTACCATGAAACTCATAACTACTGACTTTTAAATGCGGTAGGACTCTTGACAGGGTAGGGTGTACGGCTCACTTTTTGGCCTCCCAGGACAGACTCGTAATATCAGCGCTATGGAAGTCCCATAGAAAAAAGAAGTGTGCGGTGACCCTAAACCTTCAATACTCATAATACCAGTGGGCGTAAAAAAAGCAGCGTTAGGACCTCTTAAAGCTGCTTTTTTTACCCTTTAATGCACAACTTGTAATCTAGCCGTATGTTTGTTAATGGTTTGTGTATGTATGTCTGATTATCTGTGTTTGTGATTATTTCGGTGAAATTGTATGTGCGTATCTGTTGTAGTACACAGTGTAAAGACAGGAGGGAGTGTTTTTTCTTTTTGGTAGCTTTTTCTAGCTTTCCAGATTCTTCAGTTTAGACTCACCCTTTGGTGGAATACTTGAAATAACACTAACAATAGCCTGCCTTCCTATTTCTTTTTCAGACTCGTTAGTATGATGAAGACTGCTACATTCAAGCTATAAATGTTATCTTAAAGCTATGTCCCAGACAATACATAAAGCTTATGATAAGCCTAAAACATGAAAGATATTTTAACATTTATTTAAATTGAGTTTGGGTTAACGTGTCTAACAATTTTCATTGAGCATTCTCTAATAAAATATCAACAACAATATTTGCTAACATTAATATAACTCTATTTTTTTGCATAGTAGATAACTAAACATACAGTTATCATCCATAACTGTTTAACTTTCAGAATCTTTGAAAATATATGTTTTCATAAATATATTGCTATTCTATTAGTTTTATTCTGTAAATGATATGGAATGTTTATCTTATCTGTGTTTTAGAAATACAAACTATTAGAAAACCCCTGCATGAATTCAGCTGCTTTCATAAATGTTTGGCTATAAATAAATGTGAAGACTTGTGAAACTGTGCCTCTAACCTACTTAAAAGACCAGAATAACCTCCTCTTTCAAATTAAGACAGTCACTTTGCCGTCTAATCATCATATGGTGTAAAATTACAGCAATTTAAGAACAATAAAATAAAGTGAAATCCATTCAAGAAAACTTAAATGTTACAGGGAAGAATCCTCTTTAGAACAATGTCACATGCTTAATGAAAAAAGAAAAAAAAAGAATAATGCATTAGTTAAAATAATATTAATTGGTTGATTCATGTTTGATGTAAAAATGGCAGTCACTTATCTCTTTAGAATACATACTTGTTTACAGTCCAAAAATTGTGTGGGTTTTAAACTATAAACCTGTACTTAAAATAATACTAATGCTATTATAATATCCCTTTAAGTGCACAAGCTAAGCCTTTTGTTGTGAATAAATGTAATAGACTTTGAAAAAAATGTGTGGAGTGAACATATTTCTTAAAGTGATGGTAAATCCAAGCATATAACAAACGCTAGGATTTGCCATCACTAAAAATAAAGTGACGTTTAAGTGATCATATATTTAAAAAAGGGTGCTAAACTCACTGTGTGTTGCAAAGATGTTTTGTTCCCTTCTCAAAGTAAAGACATTATTTATGTAATTCAAAAGAATTTATTGAGGAAATGCTATAACATTTTAATGGATATATTGAACACGTCTGAAGGAGCCAACTCTGGAGTTTGAGGCACCCCAATTATTATATTTTCTATATTCTCCAGGTTTCAAGTAATACTGACGTCCTTTGAAGTTGGATTCTTCATAAAACATCCAGTGACCATCTAGCACATTACAGGAGTGGATGTCGTGGTAACGGAATTTCTCATAAACACAAGGACAGTCTTCAGTGAACTCCATCATCTGACCTTTAAAATCCTCTTTCTCATAGACCTTGATTATGAAAGGTCCCCGGTGCTGTGTTAGAAAAAAGATATCATCCACTTGTTAACTCTCTGCTTTTAAATTAAAAAGCATATCTTATCTTCACTCTCACTTTTAAATCTTAAAATCAATTACGTAATATTTTAGGCACCTTTAGCAAATTTACACAATAAACTTAAAACATAATAATAATAATATATTGTGCAAATAGCAGGCTTAATTAATTATGTACAGAAATGTTGTGGTCCTATTTAACTTTGGCATTAATACTGTCAGATTAAATTTTGCATTGCATTGCAAAAGCTTCCGATTGTATGGTTTAATATACAAATAATGAAGCTAAGGTTCATCGTGAATGGTGAATTTAGGTTTTTGATTGCATTTTTTTATTACTAATGTGCCATCTTGGCCCAACCCTTTTTTCCCCTATTTTATTCTTTCCTAATCATCCTCCTTATCTATAATGTTTTTTTTTCACTATAATACATGATTTTACTTCATAAGAAGTAAGACTATTTCTACTTATATAACATTAGATTGGTGACCTGTTAGTAACATTTCTCTGAAACAATATATCAGAAAGAAATTCAAACTGGTTGTATTTACACAAACCAAATGTGAATTAATCACCACACACCAGAAAGATCAGGATTAATATATATATTTTTGGTTGGAAATTTTATTGTCCTACCAATTTGTATTCTGTACATTTAAATATGTTTTTTTTGTGCATACATATATCCCTGCCTCCACAAATGCTATTTCTAATTATATACCACACAGCACATATTTATAAATATAATAGTGGGAAATGAAGAAGGAATTTGAGAAGTGAAATTAATCCTTAGGAATGACAATGTGAATCTTAAACCAATACATAAGAAATTCAATATAATAGGCTAGATTACAAGTATGGCATGAGAACAAAAAGCAGCAGAGGGGGTCGGTCATGTAGCGATGGGCAGTAGTGATGGCTGACTATTTATTGCATGCCCATAAACAGGCGAATTTGCAAGTTTATGGGAACGTGATAAATTAGCCCTCCACTTATAATCAAGCCCTATATTAGAGGCCCCTAAATGGCTATGTTGAAGAGAAAAGATTTTGAGCATTTACATGCAAATACTAAAATATAATGCAAATTTACAGCACACAAATAACTACCATTACTTGTGGGTTTTTCATGTCAAAATGCAAGTTAATATATTCCAAGTTATAAATACTGTAATCAGTTAATCAGGAGAATGGTTATAAATTGATTAAAGGTAGGTTGATGCTGTTTAGATTAATATGCTGTTAATACTATGCAACAGATTGAATATATATATATTTTAAATAAACCTACTTGGGTAGTCAAATGGCAGGATCTAATGGAGTCATTGTAACCCATCCATTGCTGGAAATCAGGATAATCTCCTCGCCTCAGGTAGTACTGATATCCCTTGTAGTTTGGATGCTCATATAGAATCCAGTTACCATTTTCTACACGAATAGAATTACAGCGACTGAAATTTGTGGATAAGTCAGCACAGTCAGAGCTACACTCATATGAGCGCCCCTGAAAATTCTTGTCTTCATAGAAGATGATCTGCAAGATAATGTGTAATAAAAAACTTTGTAAAGTGATACGTTTTTTATTGTAAAGATTTGTATGATAAGGATTACTCTCATATTAGTTAATACAACACCTTTATTTGGCTAACTACTTATTCTACCATAGTTAAAAATGTCCAGGGGATTTAAATAGATACATTATTTGATAAACTTTTTATAGTGAATAGAATCAGCCTGTAGGAAGAAATATGGGTCTTTTGGATCTTATCTGATCTTTATCAAAATCTATGGCCTAGATTTGGAGTTCGGCGGTAGCCGTCAAAACCAGCGTTAGAGGCTCCTAACGTTGGTTTTGGCCGCCCGCTGGTATTTGGAGTCAGTGATTAAAGGGTCTAACGCTCACTTTTCAGCCGCGACTTTTCCATACCGCAGATCCCCCTACGCCATTTGCGTAGCCTATCTTTTCAATGGGATCTTTCTAACGCTGGTATTTAGAGTCGTTTCTGAAGTGAGCGTTAGAGCTCTAACGACAAGATTCCAGCCGCCTGAAAATAGCAGGAGTTAAGAGCTTTCTGGCTAACGCCGGTTCATAAAGCTCTTAACTACTGTACCATAAAGTACACTAACACCCATAAACTACCTATGTACCCCTAAACCGAGGCCCCCCCACATCGCCGACACTCGATTAAAATTTTTAACCCCTAATCTGCCGACCGCCACCTACGTTATATTTATGTACCCCTAATCTGCTGCCCCTAACCCCGCCGACCCCTGTATTATATTTATTAACCCCTAACCTGCCCCCCACAACATCGCCGCCAGCTACTTAAAATAATTAACCCCTAATCTTCTGACCGCAAAGCGCCGCCACCTACGTTATCCCTATGTACCCCTAATCTGCTACCCCTAACACCGCCGACCCCTATATTATATTTATTAACCCCTAATCTGCCCCCCACAACGTCGCCGACACCTGCCTACACTTATTAACTCCGAATCTGCCGAGCGGACCTGAGCGCTACTATAATAAAGTTATTAACCCCTAATCCGCCTCACTAACCCTATCATAAATAGTATTAACCCCTAATCTGCCCTCCCTAACATCGCCGACACCTACCTTCAATTATTAACCCCTAATCTGCCGACCGGAGCTCACCGCTATTCTAATAAATGGATTAACCCCTAAAGCTAAGTCTAACCCTAACACTAACACCCCCCTAAGTTAAATATAATTTACATCTAACGAAATAAATTAACTCTTATTAAATAAATGATTCCTATTTAAAGCTAAATACTTACCTGTAAAATAAACCCTAATATAGCTACAGTATAAATTATAATTATATTATAGCTATTTTAGGATTAATATTTATTTTACAGGCAACTTTGTAATTATTTTAACCAGGTACAATAGCTATTAAATAGTTAAGAACTATTTAATAGTTACCTAGTTAAAATAATAACAAATTTACCTGTAAAATAAATCCTAACCTAAGATATAATTAAACCTAACACTACCCTATCAATAAAATAATTAAATAAACTACCTACAATTACCTACAATTAACCTAACACTACACTATCAATAAATTAATTAAACACAATTCCTACAAATAAATACAATTAAATAAACTAGCTAAAGTACAAAAAATAAAAAAGAACTAAGTTACAGAAAATAAAAAAATATTTACAAACATAAGAAAAATATTACAACAATTTTAAACTAATTACACCTACTCTAAGCCCCCTAATAAAATAACAAAGCCCCCAAAATAAAAAATTCCCTACCCTATTCTAAATTAAAAAAGTTACAAGCTCTTTTACCTTACCAGCCCTGAACAGGGCCCTTTGCGGGGCATGCCCCAAGAATTTCAGCTCTTTTGCCTGTAAAAAAAAACATACAATACCCCCCCCAACATTACAACCCACCACCCACATACCCCTAATCTAACCCAAACCCCCCTTAAATAAACCTAACACTAATCCCCTGAAGATCTTCCTACCTTGTCTTCACCATCCAGGTATCACCGATCCGTCCTGGCTCCAAGATCTTCATCCAACCCAAGCGGGGGTTGGCGATCCATAATCCGGTGCTGAAGAGGTCCAGAAGAGGCTCCAAAGTCTTCCTCCTATCCGGCAAGAAGAGGACATCCGGACCGGCAAACATCTTCTCCAAGCGGCATCTTCGATCTTCTTCCATCCGGAGCGAAGCGGCAGGATCCTGAAGACCTCCAGCGCGGAACATCCATCCGGACCGACGACTGAACGACGAATGACTGTTCCTTTAAGGGACGTCATCCAAGATGGCGTCCCTCGAATTCCGATTGGCTGATAGGATTCTATCAGCCAATCGGAATTAAGGTAGGAATTTTCTGATTGGCTGATGGAATCAGCCAATCAGAATCTAGTTCAATCCGATTGGCTGATCCAATCAGCCAATCAGATTGAGCTCGCATTCTATTGGCTGTTCCGATCAGATTAGGGGTTAAAAAAAATATGCAGGGGTCAGCGATAGCAGGGGCGGCAGAATAGGGGTTAATAAGTGTAAGGTTAGGGGTGTTTAGACTCGGGGTACATGTTAGGGTGTTAGGTGCAGACGTAGGAAGTGTTTCCCCATAGGAAACAATGGGGCTGCGTTAGGAGCTGAACGCTGCTTTTTTGCAGGTGTTAGGTTTTTTTTCAGCTCAAACAGCCCCATTGTTTCCTATGGGAGAATCGTGCACGAGCACGTTTTTGAGGCCGGCCTCGTCCGTAAGCAACTCTGGTATCGAGAGTTGCATTTGCGGTAAAAATGCTCTACGCTCCTTTTTTGGAGCCTAACGCAGCATTTGATTAAACTCTCGATACCAGAGTTAATTTTATGGTGCGGCCAGAAAAAAGCCCGCGGAGCGTTAACAGCCCTTTTACCGCCGAACTCCAAATCTAGGCCTAAGTTTCTATATATCCTATGACTGACATTATTATGTGCAGCAGTCTACATAGTCCATTTCATGCATTTCTTTTAAGTCAATACATACAACTCAATGCAGAGGATAAAAAAAGATATTGGTTATGTTAACCCCTCACTGCACTTTACTCCTAACTGTCTCTGTCCCAAACACCACCCAAAAAAATAAAATAAAACTCACCATCCTGAATGCCTCACCAAACTGTAATAACAATCAAACCAAAAACCCTTTAACCATAACTACTCCTTCTTGATCCTTTAGTGTGAGTTTGGTTAAGTGCACATGGATGACTTAAACAGCTCATGGTTTAGGGTGCAGTGGGTGGGTATTGGTTTAGGTCTAAATGTCGATTACACTGGTACCTATTTAAAATAGGTACAAGTTTTTTCGAAACTGGTGTCAGAAACTGATGGCTTGTAATAATGATAAGCCTTCAGGTACCATTATAATTTAGTGATACATAAATACGAAGCTGTCACTAAATAATAGTAGGTCAAGACACTAAGATGGAGCAGATAAAGAAAATGGTAATTTGTCAAAAAATTTTTTATGAAGGCTCCATTATACAGACTTGAATATCATCTATTTGTCCTACTTTATATTAGGCATGTGCATTTGGATCATTTGTGATGATCCAAATGCAGAAGAAAGCGGCCGCTCTTTTCAGAGCGGATTTCTTCTTGTAAAAGTGCAACATACTAAGATCTGTATTCGCACACTCTGGATTTCCCACTCTGAGAAAAGAGAAAACTAACTCTCACTTTCAGAAATTTGAACATTTCTTTATTTAATAAAACATTACAGAGCAGTCTGGTTTGTATTCCTATATACTTCATAGATCAGCTGTTTGTCAATACACTTACAGTGCTGCTTACCTTTCCCATAGTGGATGGTGTATTATCTGCACAGCTGTATGCTCATGAGTAAAAGGCTGTTGTGCTTTTATATCTATTTCCCATTTGCAGGCTTCAGCAATTTCAGTTTTGTCTAGTAAGGTAAATGTATAGTATGTTCCACTGCTAATTTCTCTTTGTGTGATGACATTGTTAATGTAAGCTTACTGGATGACCTCTTCACATTCACTACACAATGACCTTTTTACTACAAACTATTACTAACTGGTAACCCTTACTAAGGAGAATGTGCTACAACTGGAAATATCCTTAGTTGCAGTGTGTAGCTAGGAGACATAACATATTACCTACTGTAAGGCATAAGCCAACTCATGTAAAATATGTGTATTAAAACAAACTAAATATCAAAGCTTAATGTAATATGTAGTAAAATGATTTACTATGTAATGTTTGGGCATTTGCTTTAAATTTTCGAATATACACATTTAATTTTTTCCAAAACATATGTTCAGTTATTTCAAATTGTATTATAGTATCAATTACTGTAATAAGATTTTTTTGGAAAGAAAATATTACCCCTAAAAAGAATAAATGTCTTGACCATGTGCCGGTCATTAAAACTGAGATTCTATTTAAAAAATTCTGTTGTCAGAGGACCCCTTGGTCATAAGAGGCTAAAGAAGCAAGACTCTTCAACCCAACTTCAAGTATTTTTTTTAATGTAATAGTTATTTTCTTAAATTTTGCTGAGTGTTTAGGTGATATGGTTGTGTGATGGAGAGGAGATGAAATGGGGTTATATTTTCACTGGTGGGTTGCTAGACTTGATAAGTATTTACCAGTGTGTTAGATTTTAGGGGTTTTACCAGTGTATTGTTTGATATGAATAGGCGGCTAGATTTAGAGTTTGGCGGCCAAAAGGGTGCGTTAGCTACGCGTGCTTTTTTCTCCCCGCACCTTTTAAATACCGCTGGTATTTAGAAAGAAAAACAAAATACTAATGGCACTGCTGGGATTTGAAAATTAAGGTTGCCTATTAATCACTGGGTTTATAAATAAGGTATGGTATCCACCAATATGTTTATTCTAGCCCAGATTCTATATATTACAAAGTGGCTGAGGTGCTGTGTACTGGTTTAGACAGACAGACAAAAACAATCCGAAGATTGAAGGAATGTACACTTGTTTAGCACTCTTTCCCTAATTTGGGGTGGCAATAGTTGGACAATATCTAGATATTCTAGAGGAGGAAGTGCGTACAAATTTTAAAATATAACCTTTATTTGGTAATTTAAAAGTCAAAACACAAACACAATATTCATACATACAATTTAGTTAAAAGCACAGGATTTGGTCAATTGGTTTTATTCCAATAGTGACACAATATGAAAGGTAGTTGTGACATGCATAGAATATGATTCAACTGGAATAGATCTCTGATCAGGAGTATCTATGAAAGTTCAGTTGTGAACTAATATTCTTGAAAATTATGTAATGTTTTTAAAGCTGTTTGTTGCTTTCTCTTGGATTAGGCTGATAATTCTCTTGAATTTCAGGTTTAATTTTCGTGGTAGTACTTTTGTTCTTTAGTATGTGAGCATATAATTGTTTTGCTAGCACAGGATATATGATTGTATCTGCCGTAGTATCAGGATTCAGAGTGGTAGTTTTAATTCCTAATGGGTTGCCCTATATCATTTTGTATTTTAAACTTTTCAGAGATTATGTGCATCAATTCTTTGTAGGCTCCCAATTTTCCCCCTGTGTCTGATCTGTTGTTACTTATATCTGGATTGTTAAACACTGCTAATATGAAAAATAAAATGCAGTGTTTACTTTAAATAAATAGTGCTCCCAGTGTACAGCTGTACTGAGAGTGTTAGACTTACACCTACTGCTATCTGATTGTCTATCTGAAATTACTGCATAAGATATGCCTGTGGTTTTTCCACATTGATATGAATGCTATCAAGTCTTGAAAAAATATATATATCACTTGAAAAGGAGCTTAACTAATCCGAAGGATAGTTTAACTGTAAAATACTATTTAATCTATTGATATCTTGGTCTTATGGACTAGACTTTATGCATTCTAAAGCCGCTTTTTATTCAAGTGAATAGATAAAGTACTGCTTGATCCCCCAAGTGAAAGTTTGATGAATTGCTAGAGCTCAGCTCAACTTTATACTTGTCATTTATTTAACACTGTGTATTATTTCTTCCTTGTACAGGGTTTGAAAGTGGTTGTGGCACAATATTAAAGCAGAGTTAATTGTATCAGTCTGTATTGGTAACATTTCAAATAGACTGTTCATAATTAAATAAAGAAATAAAGAAAAGCGTTAGCTGAAAGGCTCTTGTATTTCACTGCTGCATGTAAATGTTTTTTATTACTGATGCTTTGTTATAGCTAGTCAGTGATTAAAGAGACTGTTCAGAGTATAAGTTCACAAGAGATAAATATAATATTACTGCTACGTTTTAGCTTTTAGTATTACTGATGGCTTTTTATGACCAGTTAGTTAAATGGAATAAGTGTTAAAAATATGTATTCACATAGCGTAAATGAAGTAATATTTTCGATATTCGTTTTAACAACCTTTAATTTAAACTTCTATATTTGATGTGTCTTATTCACACATAGCTGTTATACCAATAACGTAACTAAACTGATATAAGTGGAGTTTGTGTATTAAACTCGTATTGCTTGTTCTATATTTACCGTCTGAAACTGGCAGTTTTAGCTCTTTATGAAAGATAGTATTTGGTTGGGTAATTGGAGTATTGTATACTCGTTTCCAAACCCCACTTTATTGGCTTTGTAATAGAGCATTACTGTCGCTAGATAAATCCTCACTTAGAGATCAGTTAAATTATCGCTTCCAAACCCCACGTTTTTAGCTTGGTAATAGAGTTTTACTGCTAATCACAGCTAAATAAGCATTTCTGTCACTAGATAGATCCCAACTTGGAGATCAGTTAAATTATTATTGTTCTACAACTACTTTTGTTAGAAATATTCAGGACCAAGGTTCCTGCTTGTTAAAAAATGCTAAAAGGCATTCACGGCAAACAATTCCCTGACATGTTTCGCCACTGACGTGGCTTTCTCAAAGGGAATTAAAACTACCACTCTGAATCCTGATACTACGGCAGATACAATCATATATCCTGTGCTAGCAAAACAATTATATGCTCACATACTAAAGAACAAAAGTACTACCACGAAAATTAAACCTGAAATTCAAGAGAATTATCAGCCTAATCCAAGAGAAAGCAACAAACAGCTTTAAAAACATTACATAATTTTCAAGAATATTAGTTCACAACTGAACTTTCATAGATACTCCTGATCAGAGATCTGTTCCAGTTGAATCATATTCTATGCATGTCACAACTACCTTTCATATTGTGTCACTATTGGAATAAAACCAATTGAACAAATCCTGTGCTTTTAACTAAATTGTATGTATGAATATTGTGTTTGTGTTTTGACTTTTAAATTACCAAATAAAGGTTATATTTTAAAATGTGTACGCACTTCCTCCTCTAGAATATCTAGATATTGTCCAACTATTGCCACCCCAAATTAGGGAAAGAGTGCTAAACAAGTGTACATTCCTTCAATCTTCGGATTGTTTTTGCCCGCTGGTATTTAGAGTTCACAGAATGGCTGCGTTAGGCTCCAAAAAGGGAGCGTAGATCATAATTTAACGCCACTGCAACTCTCGATACCAGCGGTGCTTACGGACACGGCCAGCTTCAAAAACGTGCTCGTGCACGATTCCCCCATAGAAAACAATGGGGCTGTTTGAGCTGAAAAAAAAACCTAACACCTGCAAAAAAGCCGCGTTCAGCTCCTAACACAGCCCCATTGTTTCCTATGGGGAAACACTTCCTATGTCTGCACCTAACACTCTAACATGTACCCCGAGTCTAAACACCCCTAACCTTACACTTATTAACCCCTAATCTGCCGTCCCCGCTATCGCTGACGCCTGCATATTATTATTAACCCCTAATCTGCCGCTCCGTACACCCCCGCCACCTACATTATCCTTATGTACCCCTAATCTGCTGCCCTAACATCGCCGACCCCTATATTATATTTATTAACCCCTAATCTGCCGCCCCCAACGTCGCCTCCACCTAACTACACTTATTAACCCCTAATCTGCCGACCGGACCTGAGCGCTACTATAATAAATGTATTAACCCCTAATCCGCCTCACTCCCGCCTCAATAACCCTATAATAAATAGTATTAACCCCTAATCTGCCCTCCCTAACATTGCCGACACCTAACTTCAAGTATTAACCCCTAATCTGCCGACAGGAGCTCACCGCTACTCTAATAAATTTATTAACCCCTAAAGCTAAGTCTAACCCTAACACCCCCCTAAATTAAATATAATTTAAATCTAACGAAATAAATTAACTCTTATTAAATAAATTATTCCTATTTAAAGCTAAATACTTACCTGTAAAATAAACCCTAATATAGCTACAATATAAATTATAATTATATTGTAGCTATTTTAGGATTAATATTTATTTTACAGGCAACTTTGTAATTATTTTAACCAGGTACAATAGCTATTAAATAGTTAATAACTATTTAATAGTTACCTAGTTAAAATAATTACCAAATTACCTGTAAAATAAATCCTAACCTAAGTTACAATTAAACCTAACACTACACTATCAATAAATTAATTAAATAAAATACCTACAATTATCTACAATTAAACCTAACACTACACTATCAATAAATAAATTAAATACAATTCCTACAAATAAATACAATTAAATAAACTAACTAAAGTACAAAAAATAAAAAAGAACTAAGTTACAAAAAATAAAAAAATATTTACAAACATTAGAAAAAAATTACAATTTTAAACTAATTACACCTACTGTAAGCCCCCTAATAAAATAACAAAGACCCCCAAAATAAAAAAATGCCCTACCCTATTCTAAATTACAAAAGTTCAAAGCTCTTTTACCTTACCAGCCCTTAAAAGGGCCCTTTGCGGGGCATGCCCCAAAGAATTCAGCTCTTTTGCCTGTAAAAAAAAACATACAATACCCCCCCCCACATTACAACCCACCACCCACATACCCCTAATCTAACCCAAACCCCCCTTAAATAAACCTAACACTAAGCCCCTGAAGATCTCCCTACCTTGTCTTCACCATGCTAGGTTCACCGATCGGTCCAGAAGAGGGTCCGAAGTCTTGATCCAAGCCCAAGCGGGGGGCTGAAGAGTGACGTCCATCCTCGGGCTAAAGTCTGGATCCAAGCGGCGGCTGAAGAAATCCATCATCGGGCTGAAGTCTTGATCCAAGCGGGTGCTGAAGAAGTCCATCATCGGGATGAAGTCTTCTATGAAGCAGCATCTTCAATCTTCTTTCTTCCGGAGCCATAATCTTCCAGCCGACGCGGAACAACCTCTTCTACCGACGCCTACTCGCCGAATGACGGTTCCTTTAAATTACGTCATCCAAGATGGTGTCCGTCGAATTCCGATTGGCTGATAGGATTCTATCAGCCAATCGGAATTAAGGTAGGAAAATTCTGATTGGCTGATGGAATCAGCCAATCAGATTCAAGTTCAATCCGATTTGCTGATTCGATCAGCAAATCAGATTGAGCTCGCATTCTATTGGCTGTTCCGATCAGCCAATAGAATGCGAGCTCAATCTGATTGGCTGATTGGATCAGCCAATCGGATTGAACTTGTTTCTGATTGGCTGATTCCATCAGCCAATCAGAATTTTCCTACCTTAATTCCGATTGGCTGATAGAATCCTATCAGCCAATCGGAAATCGAGGGATGCCATCTTGGATGACGTCCCTTAAAGGAACCGTCATTCGTCGGGAAGTTGTCGGAAGAAAAAGATGGGTCCACGGTGGAGGTCTTCCAGATGGAGCCGGTCGTCATCGGATGAAGATAGAAGATGGCGCTTGGAAGAAGATGGTTGACGGTCCGGAACTACTCTTCTTCCCGGATAGGATGAAGACTTTGGAGCCTCTTCTGGACTTCTTCAGCCATCGCTTGATAGAAGACTTCAGCCGGATGATGGATGTCTAGCCCCTGCTTGGGCTTGGATGAAGATTTCGGAGCCTGGAAAGATCGATACCTGGCATGGTGAAGACAAGGTAGGAAGCTCTTCAGGGGCTTAGTGTTAGGTTTATTTAAGGGGGGTTTGGGTTAGATTAGGGGTATGTGGGTGATGGGTTGTAATGTTGGGGGGGGTATTGTATGTTTTTTTTTACAGGCAAAAGAGCTGAATTCTTTGGGGCATGCCCCGCAAAGGGCCCTTTTAAGGGCTAGTAAGGTAAAAGAGCTTTGAACTTTTGTAATTTAGAATAGGGTAGGGCATTTTTTTTATTTTGGGGGTCTTTGTTATTTTATTAGGGGGCTTAGAGTCGGTGTAATAAGTTTAAAATTGTTTTATTCTGTTTTTTTCTAATGTTTGTAAATATTTTTTTATTTTTTGTAACTTAGTTCTTTTTTATTTTTTGTACTTTAGTTAGTTTATTTAATTGTATTTATTTGTAGGAATTGTATTTAATTTATTTATTGATAGTGTAGTGCTAGGTTTAATTGTAGATACTTGTAGGTAGTTTATTTAATTTATTTATTGATAGTGTAGTGTTAGGTTTAATTGTAACTTAGGTTAGGATTTATTTTACAGGTAATTTTGTAATTATTTTAACTAGGTAGCTATTAAATAGTTATTAACTATTTAATAGCTATTGTACCTGGTTAAAATAATTACAAAGTTGCCTGTAAAATAAATATTAATCCTAAAATAGCTAAGATATCATTATAATTTATATTGTAGCTATATTAGGATTTATTTTACAGGTAAGTATTTAGCTTTAAATAGGAATAATTTATTTAATAAGACTTAATTTATTTCGTTAGATAATAATTATATTTAACTTAGGGGGGTGTTAGTCTTAGGGTTAGAATTAGCTTAAGGGGTTAAAAATTTATTAGAGTAGCGGTGAGCTCCGATCGGCAGATTAGGGGTTAATACTTGAAGTTAGCTGTCGGCGATGTTAGGGAGGGCAGATTAGGGGTTAATACTATTTATTATAGGGTTATTGAGGCGGGAGTGAGGCGGATTAAGGGTTAATAACTTTATTATACTAGCGGTGAGCTCCGGTCGGCAGATTAGGGGTTAATTATTGTAGGTAGCTGGCGGCGACGTTGTGGGGGGCAGATTAGGGGTTAATAAATATAATATAGGGGTCGGCGGAGTTAGGGGCAGCAGATTAGGGGTACATAGGGATAACGTAGTTGGCGGCGGTGTACAAGCGGCAGATTAGGGGTAAAAAATTTAAATATAGTGGCGCGATGTGGGGGGACCTCGGTTTAGGGGTACATAGGTGGTTTATGGGTGTTAGTGTACTTTAGAGCACAGTAGTTAAGAGCTTTATAAACCGGCGTTAGCCCAGAAAGCTCTTAACTACTGACTTTTTTCTGCGGCTGGAGTTTTGTCGTTAGATTTCTAATGCTCACTTCAGCCACAACTCTAAATACCGGCGTTAGAAAGATCCCATTGAAAAGATAGGATACGCAATTGACGTAAGGGGATCTGCGGTATGGAAAAGTTGCGGCTGGAAAGTGAGCGTTAGACCCTTTAATGACTGGCTCCAAATACCAGAGGGCGGTAAAAACCAGCGTTTGGAGCCTCTAGCTCTGGTTTTGACGGCTACCGCCCAACTCTAAATCTAGGCCAGGGGGTTTACAGGTGAGGAGTTTGATTTCAGGACCATATACAATGGAAGTTAGATTTGAGGGAGTTTGTTTTGTAGGGTTAGATTTAGGAGGCGTTTATATGAGTGGTTATATTTTAATGTAAATAACCACGGGGATCAGATACTAGGGGCTGATTTATCATGGCCCGAATGGGGCCAAATACATCTGTTTCCACGCAAGCCTTAAGGCTCACCAGAAACAGGAGTTAAGAAGCACCGGTCATAAGACCACTGCTCCTTAACTTGTACACCACCTCTGAGGTGGTGGACATCAATCCACCGATCACATATGATTGGGTTGATTGACACCCACTTCTAGCGGCTGATTGGCCGCAAATCTGCAGGGGGCGGCATTGCACAAGCAGTTCACCAGAATGCTTTCAGCATTTATTGATGCCTGACAGAAGGGTTAATTTAAGCTTAAGTGTGATATTTGATGGTTATTATGTAGATAATGGTAATTATGTTTGAGGCTGTTATTGCTGTGATCATATTGGTGAACCAGGTTAGCCATACTATCGCTGTGCGGTTGGGTTGCAGTTAGGTATAGTAGGGGTTGGATTGAGTTGAGTATGCCTTTCATTTCATTAACTCTAAACCATTCAATAATGGTTAGTCATTGTTAGGGTTAATTGTGGTCAGGGAGGTCATGGTTTAATTTTATTGCAAGGAGGTGTAAAGTCAATCTGACAGATCATATATTTTTTAAGTGTGCACAATGAGTTTTAAGTTACTAATTGTTGCTGTAAAGAATTTATAACAGCTTCTAATTCAGGGTTTGCAGAAATAAAGCTGTCACAAATATTAGCAGTAGGCATACTGTTTAGATTACTTGAGAGTCACTTTGGTACAATTTGAGTGTAGTGTTTAATCAGATGCTATTATAAGGAATGGGGCTGGCAAATCTGGTGCTTCTGAAGGCCAGTTGTTTTGTGGATACTGCAGTAAATATATTCTGATATTTTAAGGAAAATATCAGCTAGATTACAAGTTTTGCCATACGGCTTTACAGCTGAAAAATTGTCTTCCTCCAGGCGGATCCATCTTCATCCATCGCGGGGGCATCTTCTATCTTCTTCTTGGAGGTGTGCAGCGGTCTTGAGGAGTGGAGTGGACTTTCAGCGGTGGCAGCCTTCAGCGACGTGGAGGTCTTCTTCATGCAATCGTCCGCCGCACACTGAAGATTGCAAGGTATCCATTTTATATTGGGGTACCTTGCATTCCTATTGGCTGACATTTTCAAATCAGCCAACAGGATGAGAGCTACTGAAATCCTATTGGCTGATTTAAATTTTCAGCCAATAGGAATGCAAGGTACCCTAATATAAAATGTGTATTTTGCATTTAATCTGCAGTGTGCGGCGGACGATCGCATGAAGAGGACCTCCACGTCGCTGAAGACTGCCATCACTGGAAAACTGCTCTGCGTCTCAAGACTGCTCCGCATCTCTGGGAAGAACATAGTAACATAGTAGAAGAGGTTGAAAAAGTCCATCGAGTTCAACCTATACAAATCTTATATATATACAAAAAGCTCCAGTTAATCTTAAATAATCCCACTAAAAAGTGACCCATTTAATACTAGCAATCATATCCATGAATTTTTTTATAGACAGAAATTTATTCAAATAATTTTTAAATGTATCTAGGGTATTGGCATTCACTACCTCCTTTGGTAATGAGTTCCACAATCGTATTGCTCTTACAGTGAAAAAACGTTTCCGTTGCAGGAGATTAAATCTCCTTTCCTCCAACCTTAAATTGTGACCTCTGGTCACAAAAAAAATTCTTTTAATAAACAGAGCTTCTGACCCCACAATGTATGAAGATGGATCTGCCTGGATGAAGAATTTGCTCTGCACGGAAGAAGATGGATGTCTGGACTTCAGGAACGATGAGTACATTTTTTGGGGTTAGTGTTAGTTTTCTTTTTTGGGGGGGTTTAGATTAGGGCTTTTTTTATTTTTTTATGGGCCGCAAAAGAGCTGATTGCCCTTTTAAGGGCAATGCCCATACAAATGCCCCTTTAGAGTCAATGGGTAGCTTAGGTTTTTTTTAGACTTAGTTTTTTTTTTATTTTGTGGTGTTGGTTGGGTGGGAGGTACCTTGTATTTTGGGGTGGCTTTTTTGTTTTTATAGGGGTATAAATTAGGTTAAAAAATGTATTTTGGATAATTTCCTTTATTATTTTTGTAATCTTAGATTTTTTTTTCATAGCTTTTTTGTAATGTTAGTTGTTTTTTTTTTTTTAGTAGTGTTAGCATATTTTAATTTTGTAACTTAGATTTGTTTATTTTTGGTATATTTTATTTTGTTAAAATAGTAATGTTAGGTTTTTGGAAAGTTTAAGCTTAGTTTTTTTATTTCACAGGTAAATTTTTATTTATTTGAAGGCAGTTACATTGTAACTTTAATTTAAAGTTGGGGGTGTTAGGTTTGGGGGTTAATAGTTTAATTTAGTGTGTTGTGATGTGGGGAGCCCGCGGTTTAGGAGTTAATTGGTTTAGTTTGGTATTTGCCATGTGGGTGTTTGGCGGTTTAGGGGTTAATAGGTTAAGTTTAGTATTTGCCCTGTGGGTGTTTGACGGTTTAGGGGTTTAGTTTAGTATTTATGAAGTGGGGGGCAGCGGATTAGGGGTTAATATCTTTATTTATTGTCATATATGTCGGGGTGCAGCAGATTAGGGGTTATTATCTTTATTTAGTATCAGCGATGTTGGGGGCGGCAGTTTAGGGGTTAATACCTTTATTTAGTGTTGGCGATGTCGGGGGCGGTGGTTTAGGGGTCAATAACTTTATTTAGTGTCAGTGATGTCTGGGGATGGTGGATTAGGGGTATTTAGACTAGGGGTTTATGTTAGGGTGTTTTTCTAACACTTTTTCTCCATTGATGTCTGTGAGGGAAAAAGAGCACGTCAAGTCAGGACTTGGCTTTTGTGTGGTATGGAGCTTAACGCACCATAACACACAACACAAGAAGGTTTTTTTGTAACTTGTTATGGCAGAGCTTTGGAAAGTGCAGTACCGCTAAATTTGTAGCGTTATTTACGCACCAGATTTAAAGGGACAGTCTACACCAGAATTTTTATTGTTTTAAAAGTTAGATAATCCCATGATTACCCATTCCCCAGTTCTGCATAACCAACACAGTTATATTACTATACTTTTAACCTCTGTGATTATCTTGTATTTAAGCCTCTGTAAACTGCCCCCTTATTTCAGTTCTTTTGACAGATTTGCAGTTTAGCCAATCAGTGCCTGCCCCCAGATAACTTCACGTGCATGAGCACAGTGTTATCTATATGAAATACATGAACCAACATCCTCTAGTGGTGAAAAACTGTTAAAAATGCATTCTGAAAAGAGGTGGCTTTCAAGGGCTAAGAAATTTGCATATGAACCTCCTAGGTTAAGCTTTCAACTAAGAATACCAAGAGAACAAAGCAAAATTGGTGATAAAATTAAATTGGAAAATTGTTTAAAATGACATGCTCTATCTGAATCATGAAAGTTTTTTTTTGGCCTAGGCTGTCCCTTTAACACAAAACTTGTAATCTGGGTGTATGTGATTAGAGAATAAAATAATTTTTATTATTAAAAAACCTGCGCTGATTCAAATTCATATATTAATAAAAAAAATAGTTACCACTATAAGGGATGGCTTTATACTATCTCAAAGGGTACATTGGTGTCTAAATGTAGGCATCCAATCAGCAATCTCTACCCAGGTTCTGAACCAACAATGGGCTGACCAAGAGAACGAAGAAAAAATGGTAATAGGAGTAAATTTGAAAGGTGTTTAAATCTGCATGCTCTATCTGAATCATGAAAGTTTATTTTTGTCTAGACTATCCCTTTAATACCAAAAATGTCAGAAAAACTGAGAGCTCTGTCAGACTTATTTATATTCCGCCATGTATCTAAATAATCCTAACCCATCTAGCTTGAATCTGTGCTTAGTTAAGAAAGAGACATTTTAGTGGATTGGGAAATATTTCTATTTTTGTGTTAACAGGAATACTCAGGCTGGACCATTGAGGGCCTTGGTTGCCCTGTGTAAGGAAAAGGTCTCAGCAATAGCAATCCAACCCCTGCCACCCCCCCCCCAGGAAATCTGGGTATTCAGTGGACAATTTTATTCCACTACTAATATTTATCTACAATGGAGGATATCTATAAAGTTTTTCATAATATTTTTGAGGACTTTGAGCATTAAATGTGCCAGCGGCTTGATCCCCTTTTATTAATGGTGGAGGCGGATAGAGACTGGCGATGCAGAATCTGTTGGCGCTCTACAAATAACCGATAATAATAAAAGGTTTGGTGAAGTGAGACCTTCTATATAGATCGGCAGAGGCGAACCTAACTATACAGAGGTCACCAACAGACCTCAACAAGTTAGACAAAGAAGGGAGTGATATTAAAGTTTCTGCTGCCTCTAAGCTAATGGAGTTATCTCCTCTGATGCAGAAAGGGGGCCTAATCACAGAGATCCACTGGTAAACACTGGAAAGCTTCAGATGGGCTCCATATGGGAATCTCAGATACAGAATATTGGAGAAGCCTTCCATCCATCTGACATGCTAGGGAATGTGACTGGCTCCCCCGCAGTTACTCTGTATTTGCTGCAGAGCCTGACAGTGGCTGATGAGATGACCTGAAAGAGCCACCAGACTCACAGAGCTGTGAACTTGTGATGGCAGATGGAAGAGCGTTATGTAGCCTGGGTCTGGTGCTGCAGATAGAGAAGAAACAAATGTTTGTCAATTATACCTTGCCTCTAGTACTGGGAATTATGCTGATATACCAAATATAGAACATTCAGAGCCCTGAGAGATACTTGCTACGCTGGGTTTTATAGTGTAATGTACTATAAGAGGAATCGGTTAAGAGTTCAACTTATGATTTCCTTCTAGGCATGCCATTGATACATGGGAGTTAGCTACCTTTTTATTTTTCATAATATGGTTATGCTTAATGTTGGTATTCATAAAAGTGTTCTGCTGGATCAGGTATTGGAGGTGATATGTTACTCATTTCATTGCTTATACGTTTGTTGCTGCACTATATTTAATGACTTTTTCTATGTACTTGCCCTTGCAGTCAGCAATTGTTTCTATGTTCTAGAGGTTTTTGTTTTTTATCAATGTTACTTATTCGTATTCTGCATATCATGGGTTCCCTTGGAGAGGCTATTGTTCCTACAGACAATAATGTGTCTGTAAGAGAAATACTGCCCTTCCCACCATTTTTTATTACATAGGGGTTGACCCAAATGCACTTAGTTTTTAGTTTGAGAGCTGAGAGAGAGGGCCTCTAGATAAATTGTTTGCTTTTTATTGTATCTGGGACCCCTTGAGGTTATAGGTAACACATATCTAGATAGTGGTATATCATTAAAATTAGTATGCATCTATAATGTATGTGGGCTATACAAAATGTATAATTGAACCAAGGGAGTTACTTAGGCAGTTAATATATACAATGCTTCCCAACTTTGAACAGCTCATCGTTTTATAGAGGGCACTTAGTTATCATCTTTGTGCATAGAGGATTACTATCTGAGCCATGTCTGTTCATATACTTGTTTTATATGCATTTAGGTTTACTATTAAATTCTCATTTATAATTAGTCATATGCCCTCCTTTAGCTAAACAGTCTTCTAATCTAATCAGTTAGCTATTTATATATACCTTATATTTAACTTTAGAGTTCTGAGTGTGCAAATATTTTTTGCGGACTTTTCTAGAGCATACATTTATTTGCCATTATATAAGAATTGCTAATTTTAAAAGTAATATGTTATATTTAATATGTTCTCTGCAATAATTATGGTCCAAAAGGGATTTACTTTTAAGAGCTTGATAAAATATAAAAAAATTAGGTTTACACTGGGAGGCCCAAAAGTGGTCTTTCTATAACACGATGCCTTTTAGTATTACTGATATTTTATTTTGTATTGGAGGTCCAAAAGTGACTTCTGGAGTCCCAACTGTAAGGTTAATTTGTGTACAGGCATTATATATCATAGTCACTACTTCATTTGTTGTTTATGTTTTAAGTTTAAAGGGACAGTCAACACCAGAATTTTTGTTGTTTAAAAGTTAGATAATCCCTTTATTACCCTTTCCCCATTTTTGCATAACCAACACAGTCATAATAATACACTTTTTTACCTCTGTAATTACCTTGTATCTAAGCCTCTGCAACTGCCCCCTTATTTTAGTTCTTCTGACAGAGTTGCATTTTAGCCAATCAGTGCTCACTCCTAGGAGCTTCACGTACGTGAGCTCAATGTTATCTATAGGAAATACATGAACTAATGCTCTCTAGTGGTGAAAAATTGTCAAAATGCTTTCAGATTAGAGGCCGCCTTCAAAGTCTAAGAAATAAGCATATGAACCTCTTAGGTTTATCTTTCAACTAAGAATACCAAGAGAACAAAGCAAAATTGGTGATAAAAGTAAATTGGAAAGTTGTTTAAAATTACACGACCTATTTGAATCATGAAATATATTTTTTTAATTGACTGTCCCTTTAAGGATAATTGCTTAATTGTACACTTAGGGGCCGATTTATCAAGTGTCTGGCGGACATGATCCGCTATAGCAGATCATGTCTGCCAGACATCGATAAATGCAATGCCGCCCCATGCAAATGTGCAAATTTGCCGCTAGCAGGGAGTGTCAATCAACCCAATCGTATGCGTTCAAGCGTATTGCTGTCCGCCGCCTCAGAGGTGGCGGATGAGTTAAGGAGTAGCGGTCTTTGTATTTTATGTTTTTTATATTTGAGCATTGTACATTTATATTCAGAATGCATATATTTATTTATTTTATTTGCTTGTACATCCTTTAAGAAACCTAAATAAAAAAAATATTAAAATAAAATCGAGGGGTTCTTAAAGAAACTAAAGCACAAAATAAAATATAAAAATCTTGAATCTGCAATAATTTTTAATTTAAAATAAGGGGGTCTGAATTAATAAAAATCTATTTATAAATTATCATTTTTTTTTTAAAAGTTTTGACCAAAGAATGATGACAGGTGTATATATGTAATTACATATAGGAAGTTGTAAATATATGGACAATTACTCTACTAACCATCACCTAGATTACAAGTTTTTCACTAAACAGGGTGCGAAACTAATGCCAAAAATTTGCATTATTTTACTCTCCATTGCGCTGCCATTACGAGTTACTGAAAAGCCTCCTTGTGCGTATGATATGGTGGCGTTAAGCTCCATACCGCACAAAATCCAAGGGCTGATTTAAAGTGCTCGTGAACACCTGAAGTGCGGAATGAAAAATCTCCGTAAAGCAGCCCATTGATGTCTAAACCTCAAGTCTAAACACCCCTAATCCGCCGCCCCCGACATCGCCGACACCTAAAAAAGTTATTAACCCCTAATCCGCCGTTCCCGACATTTCCAACACCTAAATAAATTTATTAACCCCTAATCCACCGCTACCCGACATCGCCAACGCTTTTAAAAGCTATTAACCCATAACCATAATATGCCTTTCCCCGGCATTGCTGCCACTAAATAAAATGATTAACCCCTAAACCTCCAGCCTCCCATATCGCCACTACTAAATAAACATATTAACCTCTAAACCTCCGGCCCCCCACATAGCTGCTACTAAATAAACGTATTAACCCCTAAATCTCCGGCCCCCCACATCGCTGCTACTAAATAAAGCTATTAATCCCTAAACCTCCAGCCCTCCACATTGCCAGCACTAAATAAATGGTTTAACCCCTAAACCCCCAGCCCCCCCACATCTTGAAATGGCTACCTTGCATTCAACTTCAGTGTACGGCAGTGACCATATGAAGAGGACGCTCTGCGCAGGATGGGATTCATTTGCAGGATAGCTCCGCTCTGCGCTGGGATGAAGATAGAAGACATCCCTGAGATGGATGAAGGTATCGCCGCCTGGATGAAGATTTCTCGTTGCCTGGATGAAGATGGATGTCCTGACTTTAGGAACCGTGAGTAGATATTCTGGGGTTACTGTTAGTTTTTTTTTTTTAGTTTTTTTGGCTGGGATTTTTTTTAGATTAGGGATGGGCACTTGGAAAAGAGCTAAATGCCCTTTTAAGGGCAGTGAAAAAGAACTGATTGCCCTTTTAAGGGCAATGTCCATACAAATGCCCCTTTAGGGGCAGTGGGTAGTTTAGGATTTTTTAGAGTTAGGTTTTTTTATTTTGGGGGGTTGGTTGGTGGGTTTTACTGTTGGTGGGACTTTGTATTTTTTTTACCGGTAATAGAGCTGTTTAACATAGGGCAATGCCCTACAAAAGGCCCTTTTAAGGGCTATTGGTAGTTTATTGTAGGTTAGGGGGTGTTTTTATTTTGGGGGCTTTTTATTTTTATAGGGCTATTAGATTAGATGTAATTGTTCTTTTTTTTGATAATTTTGTTTATTATTTCTTGTAATCTTAGTGTTTTTTATTTTTCGTAATTTAGTGTTTTTATTTTTGTAGTTTTAGATTTTTTTATTATTTTTGTAATTTAGGTTTTTAATTGGTAGTATTTATTTTATTAGA
Organism: Bombina bombina; assembly: GCF_027579735.1. Taxonomy (NCBI): domain Eukaryota; kingdom Metazoa; phylum Chordata; class Amphibia; order Anura; family Bombinatoridae; genus Bombina; species Bombina bombina. The sequence continues at coordinate 528,596,259 of NC_069499.1, read as the reverse complement.
ATAGTAATGTTAGCTTGATTTATAGTTTAATGTTAGGTTTATTTTTATTTCACAGGTAAGTTTTTAATTATTTAAAGATAGTTAGATTGTAATTTCAATTTAAAGTTAGGAGGGTGTTAGGTTTAGGGGTTAATATTTTAATTTAGTGTTTAGGGGTTAATAGGTTTAGTTTTGTAGTTATGATGTGGGGGCCTGGAGGTTTAGAGGTTAAGGGCTCCATGTACTAAGCTGTCTGCGAGGTCTTCGTGACTATTTCCGTCAAAATTTCTGCATGCGGATCAATAACCGTATGTACTATGCCACGAATCCATTGATAAAACCTTACATTAACAAATGTCGAGCGAACTTGTCCGCAACTCTTGAATTCTCATCTTTTTTGTAGCTAGAAAATACTCGCTCAACATAAATCTCGCACAAAACAGTAATTACTAAACTATCTATTTATACGTTCGTTAATTTCTCCGCACCTACCTCGTTAAAAATCCCTCGCCAGCTAATAGGTGGCGAGCACCATAATAAACAATAGGGTCTATCAGATCAACGCCTACAACTGATTTAAAAGAGGTGTACAATTGAATTGTTACTCACTTTTGATCCTGTTAGCCATGGAGACACTTCTTCAACTTTATATTATTCGTCTGATGCAAATGAGGGGTAGAAGGCAAATTCGTCAACCTGATGCCCCAAATCCAGTTCGAAGAAGGAGATTATGAGTACAGCGGGTATTCCTTCCTCGGGTTCCTTTAGATGCCCTTTCCGATCGAGAGGTTATTCAAAGGTTCCGTCTGGATCGACATTCAATATTGACTTTATATGCTCAAATAGCACATTTTCTAGAGCCTGTGACGGCTCGTTCAAGGGCCATTCCTGGAATCCTCAAGTTTCTTACTGCCTTGCACTTTTTTGCCACTGGATCATTTCAGGCAGTGTCCAGCATCATCATTGGTTTCAGTCAGTCTGCCTTTTCTCATCATCTTTCCAAAGTTATTGATGCACTCATGCATATATTCCCCGAATATGTTTGTCTACCATATACCACAGAAGAGTGGCAATCGATAAAGTCACAATTCTACAGTGTGGTTGGAATGCCAAATGTTCTTGGGGCAATAGACTGTACCCATATTGCAGTTCGACTGCCCCGGTTACGGGAGGAGATTCACCGCAACAGAAAGTCATGCCATTCCTTGAATGTACAGATGGTTTGTGACCCGAAAATGAGAATAATAAGTGTGAGATTAAATTACCCTGGCTCCTGCCATGATGCTTATATCCTTCGGCAGACCGGACTGTATCAAAAATTCGAGAATGGAGAGATGCCAGAGGGATGGTTATTAGGTAAGCTTAAAAGGAACTATAAACAATTTTTTTCAGGATTTATAAAGAGCATGTCATTTTAAACAACTTTCTAATTTACTTCTATTATCGAATTAGCTTTATTCTTTTGATATCACTTTCTGAAAAGCATATCTCGAAATATGCTCATTAGCTGCCGATTGGTTGCTGCACCTAGAGGCCTTGTGTGATTGGCTCACACATGTGCATTGCTATTTATTCAACAAAGGATATATAAATAATTCTTAAAAATACATAATACAAGTAAATTGTAAAGTTGTTACTATAAATTTATACTAATTTGACGCTAGCCTTGATAACTAATAAAAAAAAAAATTCTTTTTTGAATGAAAATTGACTTACATCAATATTTTTTTTTTATTATTATTACAGGGGATGCCGGTTACCCTTGTAATGAATGGCTTCTGACACCCTATAATAACCCCCATCTCAGGAAACATATTCGTTTTAATGAGCACACAAGAGCACAAGGGGTGTCATTGAAAGGACTTATGGATTGTTGAAAATGAGGTTCCGATGTCTGGACAGATCTGGCGGTGCAATGCAGTATTCTACTGAAAAAGTAGCAAGAATCATATTAGTTTGCTGTGTTTTGCATAAAATTGCCACAAAAAGAGGATGCCCCATTGTTGACGATATTGCCATGCCTTTTAATGATTTTCCTAAAGAAATTTGCAGAGAAAATACAAATAGACGTGGCATGGCCACAAGGGATATGGTTTCTAACCAATATTTTGATGATTGATCTTTCTCAACCAATTATATCCTCTTGTATGCAAATTGTGTTAGGCAGCTATGTGTTATTTTTTGTTCAAATAAAATTTTTGTGCAACATCATCATATTGTTATTTCTTTTTAGCCCTTTTTATAAACAAACCTTATTTGCATTGGTCACACCCAAAAAATAAATGAAACAGAAGTTTCTTTTCGTAAAAATAATATAACAATTTATTTTAAGTTCAAAAAGCAACAATCATAACAATTATAACTATTTCTATCCTAATACAAATAATATATTTACATAACTAAAAAAGTACATTTATCTTTTGAAAGGTTACATATTAGACATACTATTCTACATTTAACCAGTGATTTTGTTACATAGTAATGGTATGAAATATAAATGCATCACAATATTTGAGAATATATATATTAGTAGTGTTAGCTGTGGTCAATAACCTTGGATATAGTGATGTTTTAAAAAAAACAATTATCCATGACGATATATTTACATGTGGTCATTCCTCATGCAAAATTTATCGTTCCAACAAAAATTAAATATAATTCTTGTTACTAACGGTTAGTCGGATCAACAATATTATTCATGTTAAATTTTATTACCAAAATAAAGATTCAACAAAAAATAATGCTACATTGTAAAAATAGTCATGCGTCAATTTGATTGACAAGTATAGTTGTGACGTCAGATACTAACATGTCGCTACCGGAGCCTTTCACTGCTGGAGAAATAGTCATCCTGGTATATGCTATGGAACGCTATTTTCCTCATCGTATGGGAGGAGTTTGATTGGTAAAGCAGGACAGTCGTGATCATATTATATACGAAATGATAAGAAGGATGTATAGAGTATCAAAGATAAAAAGGACAAGACGTCAATGCCTAAGAAAGTACAGCGATTTGAGGCGTAGGGAGACTAACTATTACAATTCAATTAAACGACTAATAAGAAACTGTTTAGCGTTATTGATAGTAAGTTTCAATTTTAAACGTTATTGATAGTAAGCTTAATAACTGCGCCATCTTTTACCTTTCACCATTGATTTAATTTCAATAATAGTAGGAACAAGGGACACAACATTTGACTTTCAGTATTCCGATCAAACTTTTCTATCTGAACATTGAAAGACAAAAATTATGTTCAGTGTTCCTTTAGCTTTAATAGACTGTATATTTAATTTTAGCACCTTGTTTATAGTATCTTATTGTTTTTCTAAAGGTATCCACCTATAAGTAAGCTATATACTTGTTGATTAAACTAGAATGACATCAAGATATCACAATATCAAATTTTACATTGATAATAGCATTCGATAATCGATTTAATCATATATTTTTATTATTATTAATCAAGAAAATGTTTGTTTTTAGTATACCTTCAACTTGCATATATGAAATGAAAATTAACATGTATTATTCATTAAAACTATAAAAAGAAAGTCAATTTTTCCAAACAGATATGAAAAAATCAAAATCAAAATCCCAAAAAATTCCACGTTATTTACGAGAAATAAGGATTGAAACTCCAAATAGTGGGATCACTTCACCACCCCTTCCTTTGACACTTATGGACATACCAATGACCCCAAAAAATAACAGAGCAGTGAAAAAAATGGCTGTCAACACTCAAAAAGGTACATAACGATAGAACAGGGTTAACAAGGTTCTAGAAATTGGAAATAAAATAATTAATAATTAAATAATTGCAATCATTTTAAATTAATTAAATTGGTTCTGTTTAATAATCTAATGCACATTTAGATATCCCTGGATGTTCTTATGAAGAAAATTCATCCTTTGAACAACAACAAAATTATTATTTTGATCTTGAGGTCGATGAGCCAATCCCAAACGATGATGATACAATTCTTGGAAGAGGTATTAGAATTTTTGTTTTTTTAGGGAAGTGAAATATAGAAAAAATAATGTGATATTAATTTTCATTTTTTTTATAAATTTATAAAAAGGTCAATTTTTGGACAAAGCGGTACAAGTGGAAATAGAATTGGATGGCATGGTATCCCCAAAAAGTAATAAGATTGGACAAAACATGGTTCCTCCTACAAAAAATCTGATAGACAAAGGTATTTTATTTAGTTACCTTTGGCAAAAATCGAAAATATTTAAAAACCATAAATTAAAACGTAAAATTTTTATTTATTTATCTTACTCTAGCCTCTGGTTCAAGCGATGTTTACATATTAGAGGAAAAAATTGTGCAGACAGAAAATTATATGGATATCATACCTCCCAAAGAAAATGAAGGTATATACAGATATCAATATATTATTTCTATTTTGTTATGTGATTAATATGTAAATTTAATCTATTTTTATTTATTTTAAGGTATAGAAGTTTTTGAAGAAAAAATAGATGAAAGCACACAAACTTTTTTGGATGATTACTTCAAAATTAAATAGGCAAAAATAAGGTCAACAATGGGAATGTTGATGGAGCAAGTTGATTTTTTGTACAAGAAATATGGCATTTAGTATTTTTTTTAAATAAATCTTTTAAAGTACTTTGTATATTTTTCAACAAAAAAAATGTTACATTATGAAACATCCAAAAAAAAAGGGATGTGGATTTTATTTTAGAAAAATCCAAATTTTGTTTTTTTACCATTTCATATAAAAAAAAATATTGTAAACAATAAAACAAAAATTTTCAATGAAAAAATAATTGTATTCTTTTGTTTTTTAAAATTTTATTTAAAAAAAAAAGGATTTTTGAAAAAAATATTAGTGGAACTCGAAAAATACAAATATATTTTGAACAAAAATATAAAATAAATTAAAAGTGCAACATCAAAAACAGTGTGAACTAGAGGTATAAATAAACAAAAAAAAATGTCTATCACTACTGTCCTGGCCTATTGGGTTCTGAAGGACCCTGTCTTTCTCGAATAATGGACAGGAGAGAATTCATTGTTTGTTCTGCGAGGCGTAATGAACGATTTATCTGTTCGTTGTGCTCCTCGTCCATTCGCCTCTGCCAATCAAACCTTTCTCTGTCTAATTGCAATTGTCTTTTGGCTAATGATGCACTTCGGTCCAGGTGTGCGATTATAACATTCTGTAACTCTCTATGATCCACCCTATATTGTCTAGCAAGAGAGATCATTTCATTGAGACAGACATCATCCACTTCTTCAATTTCAGAGTTGCCAGGTACCACTGGTCTTTCATTAGATTGTGGTTGTGCTGGCTGTACATTTCCTTGAATTCTTGGTTCTTGAACTTCGGATTCATCAGGGACAGGTTGATGGATCTCCATTGGTTGTGCATCCATGATTTCATCCAAATATTCTGGGGTCTTACTTCCAGGATCCCTGGATTGAAGTTCCTCCTCCTCGGGTATTTCTGGTTCTACAGCAACCATGTTTAAGATTACCTCCCTCGATGACTCTTCTGTATCTGTGAAAATTAAAAATGAAAAAATAAATATATATGAATATATTAAGATATTAATATATATATAAATATAATGTGTGTATATATATATATATATATATATATATATATATATATATACATCTCTTTAAAAAATTCACAATATATATATATATATATATATATATATATATAAACAATTTTTTAACTTTCTTATTTAACGATTTTTGTTCATAAACAACTAAACAACTAAATAAATATTTAGTAGCAGCTGTCAGGGTGCAATTAAAAAACAGTATGTACTATGGAAAAAAAGGCAGCACTCACTGATCATTTGTAAGTAAAATTCAGCTTTTCATAACACAAAATTAAATAATCTTTCATGAATTTTTTAGTTAGAAAATTAAATGAAGCTTTTGTATTATTAAATGCTCATTTTAATTACAAATGACGAGTGATTGATGCCTTTTTTTAATCTAAAATTGTAAATATATCTATCTATATATATAAATGTGTGTGTATATATATATATATATATATATATATGTATAGCGATATATATATTTTAATTTTATTTATATAAATATAAATCTTTATATATAAAAAATTAAAATATATTTGAATATGTTGCTATCTTGATATTTATGTCTAAAAAAAAAAATAAAAAAAAATTGTTATATATTAATAGTAGAGATTCTCACCATCAAACAACCGTGGAGAACTTCCCGTCATGGTCCGAAAAAGATGTCCAAGGTCAGCTATGATTATAAAATATATATATATATATATTTATATATATATATATATTAACATAAAAATTATTTATTTAAAAAAAAAAACGTTATATCAATGTTATCTATATGGCCTAAGTAAGCTAACTCTACCACGCTTTTAAAAAATAAAAAAACAAAAATTAAAATAAAAAATTAAAAATTGAGAATTAATGTATTACACACCAAAAATTTAAATGGCTCTGTTTTAAATAGATATAAAAATTAGTAATGTGTCTATAGTTAAAGTTTGAAAATTATGTGCATTTAAGATATTTTTTACCTGTACCTCTACCAACACTTGTTTCAGGGGTGCTGGTCCTGATATCTGGAAGTGTATCAGCTGATAACAAGGTATGGCTAGTAGATTATGTGCTGCGTATCAATTGTCCAGTAAGGACAGCACCACTTGTCATCGATGTCCCAGAGGAGGTTGATGGAATGGCTGAAGCAGGATCATCACCACCCCTAGCTGTCACCGATTGTGGTCGAGCTGTTAACAGATAAATAAAATTAATCATTATTCATGTTTATATCCATAGAAGATTAATAAACAAATGATATTTTAAATTTTAATAGTGGTTATTGAAAGGGACAGTGTAGTACACATATTATTATCCAGGTTGAATAATTTGAATTTAAAAATTAAAAAAGTAAATATCTTTAGACTAACCAATGTTTAATATTAAACAAACCTTAATTCTAATTTGATTTAAGGACATTTAAACTTTTTTGAGACACTCAAGGTTGTTTGTATTGAAAACATTTTTAAAAGCTTGTTGACACATCATTGAATTTATTACCTTGTTAACAATTAACTGTAAACGAAAAAGAGTCGTCTGCTCATTTGCTAATTAAATGACAAGTTCAAAGACTACTTATAACAGCTTCTTGATACATAATAGAATGAATGAATGAATAGAATGAATAGAATGAATAGAATGAATAGAATGAATGAATAGAATGAATAATGAATAGAATGAAAGATTACATAAACACAGGACTATTGTTTTATGTCAAGCCAAGTCCTCCAGATTTTTTAAATAATATCATTTAAACACTAAATAATCCACTTAGACAACAATATCATGTTCATGCTATACTATATATTTAATACTAGCATTTAAACACTCATTAATCCGCGGTAAAAACAATATCTTAATAATATTGTTATCTATGTACGACCCACAGAAAAAGTGGGTGTGTATATGCATTTAGAAGTGTATGCTATGTAGTCAGTGTTTCTACATGTATAATTTTAAGCTAATAATTGTGAGTATCTGCATGTATAACTGTGTATCTTCATTTATTGAGAACATCTGCATGTATAGTGTGTGTGTGTGTATATGCATGAAATAAGTATACACTACTGTTGTGAGTGTGTATCTGCATGTGTAAGTGTATGATATTTAGTGTGTGTGTATCTGCATGTATAAGTGTATATGTTGTGTGTGTATACATGCTTGTCTAATGTATACTGTAGCGTTGGTGTTTCTGCATTTGTAGGTTTATACTATGCAGGTGTATATGCATTTTATTATCATTTGAAATAATATATTATTAAAACCAAAATTTGGCTACAAAAATATAGCACTGTATCTGCAAACGTTCATTTAATACAGAGCTCACAAAGCAATACCATTGTTTGGAGCTGCTTTTGATTTGATGAATAGGGACATTAAACCACAAAATATTTGTTCATCAGTCAGAAAGAAAATAAGATTTTAAAATACATTAAAATATACTTCCATTACAGGCGTCTATTTTCAATTAGCTAGTAAGCATTTCTAGATATGCTTTACAGCAAAGGATATCAAGAGAATGAAGTAAATTAGATAACAATTGTTATTTTTAAAGCTATACAAAAATAAAGCAGTAATAGGACTAGATTTTGCATAATCAAAATTGTCGCCAATAAAAATTGATTTTCCTAAATATCTTTAAATGTTAAATATTTTTTATAAACCGACTCCACTGGATAACTACAATATGATCATCATTCAATTTAAATAATAGTAATTCGATGAATGTTTTACCTCTTAGGTCACTATCACAATCATCTGTGATCCAGACGATTACATAACATACGTTATTGGTTAAGCTATACAAAAATCTAGCAGTAATAGGCCTTGATTTTACGTAATCAAAATTGTCACCAAAAAAAATTGATTTGCCAAAATATCTTTACATGATAGATATTTTGATAAACCGACTCTACTGGATAATTACAATATGATCATCATTCAATTTAAATAATAGTAATTCGATTAATGTTTTACCTCTTAGGTCGCTATCACAATCATCTGTGATCCCGACGATTACTTCTGGGCCTAGACGCTGCACCAGTCTCTGCTCGTAATCATTAAGATCAGCGACATAAGCTGTTCCACCTCCGGTAGCACGTGTTGAATTTTTTTCTTTTGCCAATTTGGCTTTTGCAAATCTTTTTATGTCGTTGTACCGTTTTTTGATTTGGTCAACGTCCTTTTTCCCAGGTCCCTGAGCACTGACAGCATCGCTTATCCGGGTCCATATACTTTTTTTACGGATAGTCGAAGTTTGCTTCGCACGACAACCAAATAAATGGTCATACGAGTCTAGAACCATATCGACAAGAACCAGGTTCTGCTGATGTGAAAAGTGTGGATTCTTCGATTTGGACTGTGAATCAGATCGAGAAGTAGCCATACTTAATTTATCGATAAGAATAACAGTCAGTAAAGCTTCAAGTTCGGGAACTATGCAGTCTGAAAAAATTTATAAAATCGACTTTATATAGTGCTGCAATATGTTCCCGCGACAAAGCTGACGTTTCTGACACCTTACAGTCACGTGGGACAAACATGACTGACAGGTTGTAAGTGATTAATAGTACATTCGCAAATAGGGAGGCGTCATATGTATGAATCATTCGCCAGTGCTCGATGCGGATTAGACGCGCCTTTTTTTGGGATAGTTTTTAGTACATATGGCGGGCGGGCAACATCTCGCTAGCTGCGAGTTCAAGCGAGTCGAGAAGACACGTTGTCGGCGAGAAAATTGACGCTTTAGTACATGGAGCCCTAATACTTTATTATAGTGTTGGCTATGTGGGAGGCCGGTGGTTTAGGGGTTAATAGGTGTTAGGTGTCAGCAATGTCGGGGAGCGGCAGATTAAGAGTTAATAACTTTTATTAGTGTCGGCGATATCGAGGAGCGGTAGTTTAGGGTTTAATATATTTAAATAGTGTTGGCGATGTGGGTGAGTGGCAGATTATGGGTTAATAACTATTTAATTCTTGAAAAGTTGCCCCTAATTTCATACCTATTATCATTTAAAGAAACAAACATAATTTTCCCTTGTTCAGTTAATGTAGGTTAAATTTAAAATACATTACAGATTGTTTTGTTAAATGGATGAACCTTTTGCTAAAAAGATGTTTTGATTCTATGTTTGTGGGAATTGTGCCTGTCTACCAGTGAAGCTACGGGATTTGTCTTTATCATATATTCATATATTATTGACAATTTGCAATCTCAGCAAGTTTAATTGTTTCTCAATTAAATATTTTTTTGAGTCCAATAATGCCGTTTCAACTCGGATGAGTTTTTTTTTTAAATTTAATTTTTATTGAGATTTAAAACACGTCATAACAGACAAATTATATCTTACTTAGCAAATACAACCATAAAAGAAACACTTATCAAATGTACAGGTACAAAAAAGTAGTTTAGTGTTTGTTATCACACATCATAGCCTAAAACATTGAAGGAACAAACCTCACTATCACCTAGATTACGAGTTTTGAGCGTTATAGGCAAAGTAAAGAACGCCACAAACCCCCTATAGCGCTGCCATTACAAGTTTTTAAAAAAACGGCTTGCGCGGGTGATATGGAGATTTTTAGCTCCATATCGCACCAAAATACAAGCAGTGTTTTGACGTGCTCATGCACGCTTTCCCCATAGACATCAATGGGGAGAGCCGGCAAATAAAAAAGCCTAACACCTGCGATCGCGGAAATTAAAGCTCCGTAACGCAGCCCCATTGATGTCTATGGGGAAAATTTTTTTATGTTTAAACCTAACACCCTAACATAATCCCTACATCTAAAGACCCCTAATCTGCCACCCAACATTGCCGATGCCTGCCTACAGTTATTAACCCCTACCGATATCGCCACATAAATAAAATGATTAACCCCTTTTCCACCGCTCCCCAACATCGCCGCAACTAAATAAAGTTCTTAACCCCTAAAAGTCTGGCCTCCCACATCACTAACACTAAATAAACCTATTAACCCTAAACCGCCTGCCCCCACATCAAAATAAACTAAATTAAACTATTAACCCCTATATCTAAAAAAAACTAACTTTACATAATTTACAATATCCCTATCTTAAATTAAATTAAAACGTACCTGTCAAATTAATAAAAAATAAGTTTAAACTAACAATTAAACTAATATAATTATTAAACTAAAATTAAACTAACTACCAATTAACTAAAACTAAACTACACATTAAAAAAATCCTAACACTACTCTAAAAATTACAAACTATCTAATTACAAAAAATAAAAAACTAAATTATCCAAAATAAAATAGAATTACACCTAATCTAATAGCCCTATTAAATTAGGTGAATTAGCCAATAGAATGAGAGCTGCTTAAATCCTATTGGCTGATTTGAATAGCCAATAGGATTTTAGCAGCCCTAATTCCTATTGGCTGATTCAAATTTTTCAGCCAATAGGAATGCAAGGGACGTCATCTTGAATCACGTCCCTTGCATTGAAGAGTCAGTGTACGGCGACTGTATGAAGAGAATGCTCCACGCCGGATGTCTTCAGAATGGACCCGCTCCGCGCCTCAGGGATCAAGATAGAAGATGCCGCCTGGATGAAGATTGAAGAGGCCGTCTGGAAAAAGACTTCTCGCTGCTTGGATCAGGACTTCGCCGCCGGGATGAAGATTGAAGAGACCGCCTGGATGAAGACTTCTCGACGCCTGGATTAGGACTTTAACTCCGGGATGAAGATTGTTCAAGATTGCTTCAAAAACTGTAAGTGGAACATCAGGGGGTTAGTGTTAGGCTTTTTTTAACCCCTTGAGTGCTAATGACAGCTCTGAGCCATCACTAGCACTCTCCCAACTTGAGGGAGATCTGGGGGCTCCCACCCGCTCCTACACCGGCGATTGGGCCTGCATAGTGATAGGCATCACCGGGGCTTCACATTATATGCAGTGATGTCACGTGCAATAACTTTATTTATACTTAACAATGTTATGTATAGGAGCAGGGGCATGCTGCTTAGAAGCCTGTATCTCAGGCATCTAGACAGCTACACACACCCAAGACCCACCATTGGAAAGATAATCGCCTAACCTTTCCAACTGTGCAAGTCTTGGGATCTTAAAAAAAGAAAACAAAAAGTTAAAAAAATATTGTTAAAAAAAAAAAAACGTAAAAAATCTTTGCACCTAGGTGGGAAAGTGCTAAGCACTCAAAGAGTTAATGGTTTATTGGGTGGGTTTAATTTTTTTGTTTAGGGTCTGGCCAGTAAAAGAGGTAAATGCTAAAGGCAATGGGTAGCTTAGTTTTTTTTTAGAATTGGGGGGTTAGTTGGGTGGTGGGTTTTACTGTTGGGGGGGTCTTTGTGTTTTTTTTACAAGTAAAAGAGCTGATATCTTTGGGGCAATGCCCCACAAAAGACCATTTTAGAGGCCATTGGTAGTTTATTGTAGGCTAGGGTTTATTTTTATTTTGTGTGGGCTTTTTTATTTTGATAGGGCTATTAGATTAGGTGTAATTCTTTTTTTATTTTGGATAATTTTGTTTTTTATTTCTTGTAATTTAGTGTTTGTTATTTTTTGTAACTTAGTATTTTTTTGTAATTAGATAGTTTGTAATTTTAGAGTAGTGATAGGATTTTTTTAATGTGTAGTTTAGTTTTATTTAATTGGTAGTTTAATAATTATATTAGTTTAATTGTTAGTTTAAACTTAGTTTTTTTTAATTTGACAGTTAAGTTTTAATTTAATTTAAGCAAGGGAAATTGTAATTTTAATATAAAGTTAGGGGGGGCATTAGGTTTAGGGGTTACTAGATTAATGTAGTTTATTTCAATGTGGGGGGCTTTTGGTTTAGGGGTTAATAGTTTAGTTTAGTATATTTCGTTGTGGGTGGGCTTGCAGTTTAGAGGTTAATAGGTTTATTATAGTGGCGGCGGTGTAGGGCTTAATAACTTTAGTATTGTGGGGGGGATGTGGGTGGACGGCAGATTAGGGGGTTAATAATATTTAAATAGTGTTTGTGATGCGGGAGGGCAGCGGTTTAGGGGTTAATAAGTTTATTATAGTGGTGACGATGTCGGGAAGCAGTGGAATAGGGGTTAATAAAAATAATTTGTGGCAGCGATGTCGGGAGCGGCAGCTTAGGGGTTAAAAACTTTAAAATAGTGTTTGCGATGTGGGAGGGCCTCGGTTTAGGGGTTAATAGGTAGTTTTTGGGTGTTAGTGTACTTTTTAACACTTTAGTTATGAGTTTTTTGTTACAGATTTGTAGTGTAAAACTCATATCTTGTCATTTTAGGCTGTAACGCTCGCTTTTTAAGCCTCATTGCAAAACTCTTAATACCAGCGCTATGGGAATCCCATAAAAAACCTAATTTTTAGAAGTGTGGTACTGACGTTGCGGTACAGGCTAAAAGGCTTGCAGTACAGCTATGCCAACAAGACTTGTAATGGGTGCGTTAATAATGCTGCTATTTGACTCATAACGCAAAACTCGTAATCTAGATGATTTTGAATTATGATATCAACCCCTGTGAAATATATAAATGTTCTAAAAGAAAATTAACTAGCCCCGAAGAAGATTAATGTCCTGTCTTGGACCATCTGTACATAAAAAGTAAAGAAAAAATATATTAGCGAGGGACTAATATAAACACAAAATGTAAAGACATTTCAAATAATTGTGGAAGCAAATATCAATAATGGAATTACTAAAGTAGTAACTCAAATCACACCTTTAATATTAATAGTATGCATAGGGGGCAGGGATTTTTTTTTTTTTTGCTATACAAACTTAGCAGCTATAAATACCTGAAGGGGCACAAGGCACTACATATTTAAGTAAATGTACTCCATACTCACATATGTTAACTCCTAGCCTTCTAGAAAGAGATAGCTGAACATTTAATGTTAAGTAAACAATATAAAGCCATTATATAGCAACATAATAGGCTATTCATACCTTAGGGGTAAAACTATGGTCAAAAACTTCTAGTAACCAGAGTCAAGCCCTATATTAACCAAAATAGAAATAGAAACTGACTAGCAGAGGGTCAAAAGAAGAACAGATGGCGTTAAAGCAGCTGGAGTACTGCCTCCTCCCACCTCTCAACTTCAGCCATATTGCAGTTGAATTGTACGATTAATTACACACTGTCCCCCTTTGCAGAAACTATATTAATCTTTTCTATGCAACATAGACAGTGAACAGGCTAGATCAGTGCACCCTTGGCACTATTAATAGCAGTTCAATTGCAACTGCTCAACCCTGGGGAAGGTGCTTAGATCCCAGTGAGAGGCCACTGTCAAAGATCTCAAGGGTCTAGAACAGTGCTCACAGGTCACTCATGAAGCAATTTATGTTTTATATAAGACACCCAAATCTGGTCTCCTTTGATGTGGATGCTGCTGTAATCCAGAAATAGACGCAGAGATCCTAGAGTTCTCCACGAGCTTCTGTTATTGCAGCCATACTTGGTCAACACCTAGACATGCCCCACTTTCTAAAAAAATGAATATATTAATATTTTTATACATTTGACAACTTGCGGAATATCTAGCAAGACTAGGGGCAGTTTTAGGGCATGACAGGAAGTGATAGGCATCACAGTCATTAAACAGAAAAAATAGTAGTAACACATGTTTAATCACCAATACCAAGCCCCAAATTTAATCCTTAGCTTTATGACAACCTTTGTTAACGCCTTCATTTTTTTAATGTCTAGAATCACCCCTAGGAGCAATTTCCTAATTTTATGTATGCATTTGAATTTTATGTTTTATTTATTTATTTAATTAATTAATTAATTAATTATTTTTTAAAATGTTTTAGTGGACAACAAAGAAAATGATTATTCTGGTGTATAAATATGCAGCAAATAATAATAACACAGGCCCAAGGGTAAAACACACCAAAGGAAGGCAATATCTATTAAAAGCCAGGTTCAGTGGCCTCATTCATTTTAATTCCAGACAAATACAATTAGTTGTAATAAAGCTGTTTTTCTGTGGTTCAAACTTATATTGTACACATTTAAACATTTCTGCAGACATTGGCATGTATTTATCAAGCCATCAACCGCAAATACGCTGGAATTCCGCAGCGTATTTGTGGCGAGCCTGATTCGCCTTAGTTATCAAACCCGGCGAAAGTAGAATTTAGTGACGTAACATACGATCTGCCAGACTCAGTCCAACACAGATCGATGCTTACATCACTACAATAAGGAACACAAGTTCGACACTATCTGACTACTTTTGCTAGTTATCAAATAACTAGCAGGTATGCTCGGCACGTTTCCGGCCCAGCGTACCTGGTTTTCAAACCGCCACCCTGGATGCAGTGGATACCATAGGAATCAATGGGAGTCAGAAAGCAGCGAAAGCTTATGTTCGCTGCTGCCCGATATCCCATTGATTCCTATGGTAATGTCTACACCTAACATTAGTACATGTTACACCTAACACCCTAACACCCTAACACCCTACACTGCCTCCACCTACATTATACTTATTAACCCCTAAACCGCTGCTCTCAGACCCCACAGCAACTAAATAGTGTTCAACCCCTAAACCGCCGCTCCCGGAGCCCACCGCCACCTACATTATATTTAATAACCCCTAATCTGCCCCCTCTACACCGCCACCCCCTACATTATATTTATTAACCCCTAATCCCCCCCCCCCCACAATGCTGCCACTATATTAAATTAACGTAGGTAATCAATTTAATTATAGTGTAGTGTTAGGTGTAATTATAACTTAGGTTAGGTTTTATTTTACAGGTACTTTTGTATTTATTTTAACTAGGTAGTTATTAAATAGTTAATAACTATTTATTAACTATTGTAGCTAGTTAAAATAAATACAAAGTTGCCTGTAAAATAAAAATAAATCCTAAAATAGCTTCAAGTTAAATTGTAGCTATCTTATGGTTTATTTTATAGGTAAGCAATTAGTTTTAAATAGGAATAATTTTGTCAGCCGTATGTAGTCAGCCCAAGATCTAACCCAATTGCTAGCGTGAAAGATAGAACACACGCTAGCACACTGAGGAATATCCAGGACGTGACCCACTCAGGAAACAAATAAGTAGGGTATAAGGTTCTCCCAACAGAAATAGTAACACTGTATATCTTCTTGATTACAGGAAATACTAAAATAATGTCTCTTTAAGCAGGTTACTGGTAAACAAATGATAGTAGGAAATAATGTCCCTTTAAGCAGGTTATCAGCAAACAATAGATAAATGCTCCTTCTTTGCAGCTTTGCAACGAATAAGATAATGTCCCTTTAAGCAGGTTAGTAGCAAACAAATGATTAAAGATTCTTCTTTGCAGGTTTACAACAAATAAAGATAATGTCCCTTTAAGCAGGTGATTAGTAAACAAATGATTAAAGATTCTTCTTTGCAGGTTTACAACAAATAAAGATAATGTCCCTTTAAGCAGGTGATTAGTAAACAAATGATTAAGGCTCCTTCTTTGCAGGTTTGCAACAAATAAGAGAATGTCCCTTTAAGCAGGTTACTAGCAAACAAATGATTAATGCTCCTTCTTTGCAGGTTTGCAACAAATAAGATAATGTCCCTTTAAGTAGGTTACTAGCAAACAAATGATTAAAGATCCTTCTTTGCAGGTTTACAACAAATAAAGATAATGTCCCTTTAAGCAGGTGATTAGCAAACAAATGATTAATGCTCCTTCTTTGCAGATTTGAAACAAATAAAGATAATGTCCTTTTAAGCAGGTATTAGCAAACAAATGATTAATGCTCCTTCTTTGCAGATTAGAAACAAATAAAGATAATGTCCTTTTAAGCAGGTATTAGCAAACAAATGATTAGTACTTCTTCTTGCAGGTTTTAAAACAAATAAACAAGCAATGTCAGATAAACAAGGGAGATTAAATCCAGAGAGAGGTTCCTAGGAATTGGTAAGGAATTCAGGCACAGGAAAATCTCAGGAGGAAGAGTTGAAAAAATCAACAGAGTACTCACAGATCCGAAGACAGGATTTTACAAACGGGCCCCAAACAATATCTCCCGCCGAGATTTAAAGGATGAGAGAGAGGTCCGACATCAGAGGGAGGTTCAGAAAATACGTCACGTTGCTAGGCAACGTGACGTAAACACAACAGGAGAGCTCCGGGAGCCGCAGTGAGGCGGCGATGAATGGAAATCGTGACAGCACCCCCCCTTCAAGGACCCCTCCGGGGGACAGGAGCAGGCTTGGAAGGATGAAGCTTGTGAAATGCCTTAACCAAAGCAGGGGCGTTCACCTGCCGAGCGGGTTCCCAGGATCGCTCCGTAACTGGATAACCCTTCCAATGAATGAGATAGTACAAATGCTTGCCACGAAGTTTGGAATCCAGAATGTGACTGACCTCAAATTCAGGTTGTCCATGAACCAAAAGAGGTGGAGGTTGTAACATAGGTTTAGAATACCTATTAGACAACATAGGCTTCAGAAGAGACACATGGAATACAGGATGAGCCTTGAGAGTCTTGGGCAGAGCAATTCGGTAGGCAGTAGAACATACTTGACCCAGTATTCGGAAAGGACCCACATACCGTGGGCCCAATTTGGTGGAAGGCTGCTTGAGACGAAGATGACGTGAAGAGACCCAAACCTTATCGCCAGGCCGATATTTGGGAGCTTTCTTTCGTCGAAGATCAGAAAAGAACTTATAACGTTTGGAAGCCTTGGAAAGAAGAAGACGTATCCTCCTCCAATGACGAGTTAATCTCCGGGCAGTTAGATCAGAAGCAGGATTTTCCGTGGAAGAAGTATGAAGGGGAAATGTTCTGGGTTGAAATCCATAGGCTGCATGAAAAGGAGAGGTCTGAAGAGAGGAATTGTATCGGGCGTTATGAGCCAATTCTGCTAATGGGAGATAGCCACTCCAATTAGAATGATGATGATCCACATAGTGCCTAAGATAAGTTTCCAGGCACTGGTTTACCCTTTCGGTTTGGCCATTAGATTCTGGATGATGTGAGGTAGACAAAGAGATCGTTGTTCCAAAGTGCTTGCAGAGTGATCTCCAAAACCGGGAAACAAATTGTACCCCTCTATCTGAGACGATATCCAGAGGAAAGCCATGTAATCTCACAATGTGTGAAAGAAATAGTTCAGACAGTATTTTGGCAGATGGTAAACCAGGTAAAGGAATGAAGTGTGCTGTTTTAGAAAACCTGTCAACAACTACCCAAATAGTGTTGTTTCCAGCTGAAAGAGGAAGGTCTGTAATAAAATCCATGGATAAATGGGTCCAAGGCTGATGAGGAATGGGTAACGGCTGGAGCAAACCAGAAGGAAGTTGACGAGGAGTCTTATTGGCGGCACACTGTGTGCACACTGAGACATAATCTTTAACATCCTGAGAGAGAGTAGGCCACCATACATGTTTATTGAGATTCCGAGCGGTGTTACTGATGCCAGGATGTCCAGAGAGAGGGCTGTCATGAGCCCAAAACAGTATCTTGGAACGAAGACGTTCAGGAACAAAGAGAAGACCATCAGGGGGTTTACAAGACAAGGGAAGATTCTTCTGGGCAGATTGCAAATCTTGTAACCAAGTAGTTGATAACTGGGCTAAGACTTTATGAGGTTGAAGAATGTTACTAGATTCAAGAGTTGAGGTATCTTGAAATTGTCTGGAAAGGGCGTCGGCTTTGATATTCTTAGAACCGGGTATATAAGACAGATTGTAATGAAAACGTGAGAAGAATAAAGACCAACGTGCTTGTCTGGAATTCAGTCGTTTGGCTGTTTGAAGATATAGAAGGTTCTTATGGTCAGTGAGTATAGTAAATGGTAAGGAAGTACCCTCTAACCAATGCCTCCATTCGTCCAAGGCCATTTTAATGGCAAGCAACTCCTTATTGCCTACATCATAATTTAACTCAGAAGGGGTGAATTTCCTGGAGAAGAATCCAACAGGATGAATCTTTCCTGTGTCAGGTATTCGTTGAGAGAGAACAGCCCCAGCAGCAACAGAAGAAGCATCCACTTCTAAGATGAATTGAAAATCCGGATTAGGATGACGGAGGACAGGTGCAGAAGAGAAGGCTTCTTTGAGAGAATCGAAAGCGTGAACAGCCTCAGGAGGCCATGCTTTACAATTTTGCCCTTTCCTGGTGAGAGACGTAAGAGGTGACGTAATTGTAGCAAATCCTTTGATGAATTTTCTATAATAACTGGCGAAACCCAGAAAACGCTAAAGAGCTTTAAGAGAGTCAGGTCTAGGCCAATCCAAAATGGCAGAAAGTTTAGTTGGATCCATCTCAAAACCTGATTCGGAGATTACATATCCCAAGAAGGGTATGGATCTTTGATGAAAAGAACATTTTTCCAATTTGGCAAAAAGATGATTGGTTCTTAAGCGTTGAAGTACCCTCCTGACGTGATGTATATGATCTTGGTAGTTTTGAGAAAAAATTAAAATGTCGTCAAGATAAATGATGACAAAAATATTCAAAACATCCCGAAAAATCTCATTCACAAAGTGTTGAAAAACAGCAGGGGCATTACACAGCCCAAAAGGCATGACCAGATATTCATAGTGCCCAAATCGAGTGTTAAAGGCTGTCTTCCACTCATCCCCTTCGCGCATACGGATGAGGTTGTATGCCCCACGAAGGTCTAGCTTGGTAAATATGGTGGAACCTTGAAGATACGTGAATAATTCGGGAATAAGGGGTAAAGGATACCTGTTCTTGATGGTAATTTGATTTAGCCCTCTGTAATCGATACAAGGTCGCAAGCCGCCATCCTTCTTACCCACAAAAAAGAATCCAGCCCCTACAGGAGATGAGGAGGGTCGAATAAATCCTCTGGCCAGATTATCTTTGATGTATTCTTCCAGAGCTACATTTTCAGGCCTTGAAAGTGGGTAAGTCTTGCCTCGAGGATAGGGAGCTCCAGGGAGGAGATCAATGGGGCAATCAAATGGACGGTGAGGAGGAAGACGTTCTGCTTCTTTCTTAGAAAACACATCGACAAAATCTTGGTAAGGCATAGGTAAAGAACCAGTAGTGTCGAAAGTGAGAGCAATAGTGAGTGATGCCTTGGTAGGTTCTTGAAGACAATTAGTATGGCAAGAAGACCCCCAAGAGGTGAGTTCCCCATGGGTCCAAGAAAAGGTGGGGTTATGCAATTGAAGCCAAGGAAGACCCAAAATTATAGGAAATTGAGGAGTAGAAATAACATCAAAACATATCTTCTCACAATGAAGGACTCCGACGGAAAAAAGTATGGGTTTAGTAGTAAACTGGATGAATCCGGAACCCAAAGGATCTCCACTCACAGTAGAGACAGAGACTGAAAACTTTTTTCTTATCAAGGGAATTGTGTGAGTATTCACAAAAGTGGAGTCAATGAACACTCCTCCTGCGCCAGAATCGATAAGAGCTTGGGTATGTATCTTGCTACCACCAATTTGAAGAGTCACTGGAACAAAAAGTTTATTATAGAGGGAATGAACTTCTTTATGGCTTAACCCAGTTCCCTGGACAAAAGTTAAGCCCTGGCTTTTACTGGCCTGGTAGGACAATCTCTTAATAAATGCCCTTTAAGGCCACAGTATAAACACAGGCCAAGAGAACGTCTTCTTAAACGCTCAGTTTCTGTTAATTTTATGGTTCCAACTTCCATAGGTTCAGCTTGGTCAGGAGAGGAAGAAGTAGGCGTTATTGGGTTAGAAAAACGAGGAGCCAGACGATAAGGGGTTCGAGTTGAAGACTTCTGATTTCTTTCTCTTTCTTGTTGACGTTCCCGGTATCTAGAATCGAGACAGATACAAAGATTTATCAAGGCTTCAAGGGATTCTGGAAGTTCCCGATACACCAATTCGTCTTTGAGACGTTATGAAAGTCCTTTACGAAAAGCTGCTCTAAGAGCTCCTTGATTCCAAGTAGTTTCAGATGCAAGAGTGCGGAACTCAATAGCATACTGGGACACAGGTTGACCACCCTGTCGTAGGTCTAAAAGAGAGGCTTCCGCAGCGGAAGACCTTCCAGGTTTGTCGAATACGTTAGAGAATACTGAAAGAAAGGTATCCACATCCTGAAGTAAAGAATCATTCTTTTCTAACAAAGGTGATACCCAGGCCAAAGCTCTTCCTTTCATTAAAGAAATGAGGAATGTAATCTTAGAAGAGGGAGTAGCAAAGAGGATAGGACTGTTACGAAAGTGAAGTCGGCATTGATTCAAAAAACCCCTACAGTCTTCAGGATTCCCATCGTATTTGTCTGGAAGAGGTATCCTGGGACTCAATTGTCCTTGTAATTGGTTGTTGGGATTTGGAGGAGGAGAAGCCTCAATAGGATTAGGATTGGGAGGAATAGGAGCAACCAAGCTCTGTAATAATGTAGTTATTTGATCTAGCTTAGAGTCCAAGGATTGCAAGTGGGTAGCATGAGATCCCAGTAATTGCCCCTGGTGAGTCACGGCCATGGATAATTCAGTGGGGTCCATTTATGGCCCGTTTGTAATGTCAGCCGTATGTAGTCAGCCCAAGATCTAACCCAATTGCTAGCGTGAAAGATAGAACACACGCTAGCACACTGAGGAATATCCAGGACGTGACCCACTCAGGAAACAAATAAGTAGGGTATAAGGTTCTCCCAACAGAAATAGTAACACTATATATCTTCTTGATTACAGGAAATACTAAAATAATGTCTCTTTAAGCAGGTTACTGGTAAACAAATGATAGTAGGAAATAATGTCCCTTTAAGCAGGTTATCAGCAAACAATAGATAAATGCTCCTTCTTTGCAGCTTTGCAACGAATAAGATAATGTCCCTTTAAGCAGGTTAGTAGCAAACAAATGATTAAAGATTCTTCTTTGCAGGTTTACAACAAATAAAGATAATGTCCCTTTAAGCAGGTGATTAGTAAACAAATGATTAAAGATTCTTCTTTGCAGGTTTACAACAAATAAAGATAATGTCCCTTTAAGCAGGTGATTAGTAAACAAATGATTAAGGCTCCTTCTTTGCAGGTTTGCAACAAATAAGAGAATGTCCCTTTAAGCAGGTTACTAGCAAACAAATGATTAATGCTCCTTCTTTGCAGGTTTGCAACAAATAAGATAATGTCCCTTTAAGTAGGTTACTAGCAAACAAATGATTAAAGATCCTTCTTTGCAGGTTTACAACAAATAAAGATAATGTCCCTTTAAGCAGGTGATTAGCAAACAAATGATTAATGCTCCTTCTTTGCAGATTTGAAACAAATAAAGATAATGTCCTTTTAAGCAGGTATTAGCAAACAAATGATTAATGCTCCTTCTTTGCAGATTAGAAACAAATAAAGATAATGTCCTTTTAAGCAGGTATTAGCAAACAAATGATTAGTACTTCTTCTTGCAGGTTTTAAAACAAATAAACAAGCAATGTCAGATAAACAAGGGAGATTAAATCCAGAGAGAGGTTCCTAGGAATTGGTAAGGAATTCAGGCACAGGAAAATCTCAGGAGGAAGAGTTGAAAAAATCAACAGAGTACTCACAGATCCTAAGACAGGATTTTACAAACGGGCCCCAAACAATATCTCCCGCCGAGATTTAAAGGATGAGAGAGAGGTCCGACATCAGAGGGAGGTTCAGAAAATACGTCACGTTGCTAGGCAACGTGACGTAAACACAACAGGAGAGCTCCGGGAGCCGCAGTGAGGCGGCGATGAACGGAAATCGTGACAAATTTATTTAGATTTATTTAAATTATATTTAAGTTAGGGGGTGGTAGGGTTAGGGTTAATGTAGGTGGCGGCAGTGTGGGGGGGCAGATTAGGGGTTAATAAATATAATTAGGTGGCGGCGGTGTAGGGGGGGCAGATTAGGGGTTAATAAATATAATGTAGGCGGCGGCGGTGTAGGGGGGGCAGATTAGGGGTTAATAAATATAATGTAGGTGGCGGTGGGCTCCAGGAGTGGCGGTTTAGGGGTTAATACATTTATTAGAGTTGTGGCGGGGTCCAGGAACAGCGGTTTAGGGGTTAAACACTTTATTTATTTGCGGTGGGGTCCGGGAGCGGCGGTTTAGGGGTTAAGCACTTTATTAGAGTTGTGGCGGGGTCCGGGAGCGGCGGTTTTTAAGGGTAAAACCGTATAGTATAGTGTGGGTGTTTAGTGACAGGGTACCAATAAAGCTGTAAAAAAGACGAAGAGCAGCGAGATCAATGACTGTTAGTTAACAACAGTCTGCTGCTCATCGCCCCGTACTTGGTGCGCAGCTTTTTGACAGCTTTTTTGGTAACTTTGGAGAAAGTATTCAGGTCCGCGGCAGCAATGTTAGGTCGATCTTAGGTGAGCGTATTGGTGCCGTCGAATGCAAGAAAGTCGACGGCTTGATAAGTAGATGCCATTGTCTACCATGATATGCAAATGTCTCTACATAGGTCTCATATGAGAAGCTACACTGTGCTGCTCATTAGGTAGTGATATGTGTGAAGAGTATGGCTCTTTTAACTGCTTTTAGCGCTGTGGAATCTGTTGGCGCTCTACAAATAACCAATAATAATTATTATAGTAATAATAATAATAATTTTGCATTAGAATTTAGAAAGGCTGTTGAAGGAATTTTATCTTTTGTATATTTATCTGCTTTGCAGAAATCACAGCTCTATCATACTTTTAATAAATTATGGTAGTTTTTGTATACTAATGGGAATTATTGACATTTATGTTTGGCTTTTCTAATTAAAGGAGCATGAAACTCATCAGCAATTAAGCAGAGCATTACAAAATAAATGTTTTAAAATCATATAATATATATATATAATATATATCCTATATTATAAAAGACAAGAGTTTGTCTGAAGCCGTCATGCGCAGTTCAGACAAACTCTTGCAGCTGATCGCACGCGCACCCACCCGACAGCAGCGCGAGGACCCGGCAGCACAGCTCATCGCAAAAACAAAGCAGCGCGAGGACCGGCAAGTGGAGGCGCACGAGAGAGAGAGAGAGAGAGAGAGAGAGAGAGAGAGAGAGAGAGAGAGAGAGTATTATATAATATAACAGAATGTTGTAGGCTCAGGTAAATTTCATTTACTCAAATATGATTATTATTTATTAATAATATAATTTATTTATTAATATATACAATTTATTAATTGTAAAATGTAAAGATGGGTTTAGCATGAATAATGTTTTCTGAGTTTCTATGAGCATAAGTGGGTGCATATGAACCTCAAAGTTATACAAAAGATTTGGGCACTTTTTGTAGAAAAGCACAGTTATCTACACTAATGTCACATTTGAGAAAAGTAGCACAAAAGTTACAGAACATTGATCACATTTTTATATGGCTAATTAAAATGTTTACAAGTAAAAACCAAAATATTGTTTAATGTAAGTATTTCACTTTATTTAGTCGATGGAATGAAAGGTGTTCCAAAAGCTTAAAGGGACAATGAACACAAAATTTGTCTTTTGTCGTTCAGATAGAGCATGCAATATTAATAAACTTTCTCATGTACTCCTGTAATCAAATTGTATTCATTCTCTTGATATCTTTATTTGAAATGCAAGAATGTAAGTTTAGATGCCGGACCATTTTTGGTGAACAACCTGTGTTGTTCTTTCTGATTGGTGGATACATTCACCCACCAATAAACAAGTGCTTTCCATGGGTCTGAACCCAAAAATAGCTTAGCTGCCTTATAAAGCAAGAGAACGAGGACAAATTGATAATAGGAGTAAATTAGAAAGTTGCTTAAAATTGCATGCTCTATCTGAATCACGAAAGAAAAAAATTTGGGTTCAGTGTCCTTTTAATACACATGCTGGACGCGTCTGAATGACCCAACCCTGGAATTTGAGGCACCCCAGTCAAAGTATCTCCTGTATTCTCCAGGTTTTAGGTAATACTGGCGTCCTCTGAAATTTTTCTCTTCATAAAAAACCCATTGACCATCAAGCACATTGCAGGAGTAGATATCATTGTTATGGAATTGTTCATAAACATTGGGACAATCTTCAGTGAACTCCATCATCTGACCTTTGAAGTCTTCTCTCTCATAAACTCTGATTATGAAAGGTCCACGATGCTTTATAAAAAAGGGAGACATTAGTGCATGGTATTTTATAAAAATGCATATAAAATTAAAGAAATATTAGTTACAAGTAGAATCTATAGACAACTGAGATATTAGTTCATGGTATTTAATAAAAATGTACATAAAATTAAAGTAAATTAAGTTTCAAATATAATCTATGTATACAGTTAAATTAAGAGGATGGTTTAATAAAATTGTACAGCTATTATATTTATTTATTTTTTATCTTTGTAATGTACATTCATAACAACTTAGTTTCATTTTCAGCTGAATTCTCAACATAGAATTGTTAATACTTAATAATTTATATGCAAATCTCAGAAATGTTCTATTCATGTGCAAAGTAATCATTTTCCCAGGCTTCGGTATGAAAACAGTCATATTAAAGCATGCCTGACTCCTAAAAAGTTAATTCAAGGAGGAGTAAAGTCTAAATAAAACATTCAGATAGATCATGCAGGTTTGCTGCCCCAGAGTGCTACACATGAACATGCTCATCAGCAATTAAATTGTATGCTTTATCTAAATCATGACTGACTTTATTGTTCATTTGATTATGAAGTTTCATCCTTGAAAACTAAACATCTTTGTACAAAAGGTAACCTTAAATTGTTCAACAAATAAATATAGAATTCACAAGTCTTTGGCTTCTCAAGAGCAGGTTAATTTTTTCTGGGAGGAAGAAGATGTGTAGTCAAGTCCCAATCAAATAAAACAGATTAACATTGACACATCAACACTCCTATTAAGAAGCAGAAATTAACAAAAGCCAGAAGAAAACAAACAGAAAGTAGCCAATTTCAGTTACTATTTGGTGCTAAGCTGAATGAAAATTGTATGTATACCACATTTATCTCATGAAGCATCAGCAGCCTAAGAAATAATTGATACCAATGACAGTTTTTTAAAAAAATAAGTATACCAAATGTTCCATTTGAATCTCCCCCAATTTATTTCTTCCATTTCTCTATTGATGCTACTCAGAACTTATGTTTTTAATCCTACTGTAAAAAAACAAGATCTAAAGATCTGACACTGGTCCCTGCACAAACTGTTCAGAAATAGTTGCCAACATTATCCAAAATAAAATTAAAAAGAACAGAAAATTAACCCATCAGATGTTTTTCAGGGCTTTTAGTATATTTTATTATTTTATCATTTAGATACCATTCATTTGTTTTACTCCTGTAATCAATCTTAGAGGTCTAGATCTGCAACTTACTTGAGGAGTTAAATGACAGGATCTAATGGAGTCATTGAAACCCATCCATTGCTGAAAGTCAGGGTATTCACCTTTTCTTAGATAATATTGATGTCCCTTGTAGTTGGGAAACTCATAAAGAACCCAGTTTCCATTTTCCACTCGAATGGAGTTGCAATGACTGAAATATGACGACAGATCAGGGCAGTCAGTGCTACACTCATAGGAGCGTCCCTGAAAGCCTCTGTCTTCATAAAAGATGATCTGTAGAATCAGTAGAACATTATCAGAGACTTTCATTTGTTTGGAATTTATTAATTACTTTAAAATTATATTTTGTTTTTCAATTGTTGTTAAATAAGTGTAAACAAAATGAACTCAGCTGGAAAAAAATGCAAGCCAATATTTTTATTCTTTTTAATAACTTTCTCCTAGATTACAAGTTTTGCGTTCAGGTTTTAAAGCTGAAAAAATGGCCATTTCAGCGTAAAAACCGGAACGCAGCCATTACGAGTCTTGTGGGTTTAGCTGTACCGCAAGCATTTTATCCTGTAACGCAACGTCAGTCCCGCACTCAATGATTTCTTTAGGGCAATGCCCCACAAAAGGCCCTTTTAAGGGCTATTGGTAGTTTATTGTAGGCTAGGGTTTTTTTATTGGGGGGGGGGCTTTTTTATTTTTATAGGGCTATTAGATTAGGTGTAATTTTTTTTATTTTTGAGAATTTCGTTTTTTTCCCTGTAATTTAGTGTTATTTTTTTGTTATTTAGTTTTTTTTTTAAATTTAGTATTTTTTATTTTTTGTAATTGTAGATTTAATTTTTTTTAGTAGTGTTAGTTTTTTTAATGTGCAATTTAGATTATTTAATTTGTAGTTATTTAAATTTTAGTATAATAGTAATGTGAGTTTTATATATAGTTTAAACTTAGGTTTTTCTAATTTCACAGGTAAGTTTTTATTTATTTTAAGATTGGGATATCGTAATTTTAATTTAAAGTTAGGGGATTGTTAGGTTTAGGGGTTAATAGTTTAATTTAGTTTTTTGCGATGTGGGGGGCTGCCGGTTTAGGGGTTAAAAGGGTTTATTTAGTGGCGGTGATGTGGGAGGCCAGAGGTTTAGGGGTTAATACCATTATTTAGGGGCGGCGATGTTGGGGAGCGGCAGAATAGGGGTTAATAACTTTATTATAGTGCTGGCGATGTTGGGGTGTGGGGGAATAGGGGTTAATAACTTTATTATAGTGGCGGCGATGTCGAGAGCGGCGGAATGGGGTTTATAACTTTTATTAGTGGCGGCGATGTCAGAAGCGGCAGATTAGGGGTTAATAACTTTATTTAGGTGTCTGCGATGTCAGGAGCAGCAGATTAGGGGTGTTTAGATGTGGGGTTTATGTTAGGGTATTAGTTTTAAACGTAACTTTTTTCCCCCATAGACATCAATGGGGTTGCGTTACAGAGCTTCAGGTGTTAGGTTTTTTTCTAACACGCTTTCCCCATTGATGTCTATGGGGAAAGCGTGTGCAAGCACTTCAAAGCAGTGCTTGGATTTTGTGTGGTATGGAGCTCATCGCTACCATATCGCACACACAAGGCCGCTTCGCAAAAACTTGTAATGGCAGCGCTATGGAGGGTGAAATAACACAACTTTTGTTGCATTCGTTTCGCACACTTTATAGTGCAAAACTTGTAATCTAGGTGTTTATTGATTTAAATGTGTCTTTTGTATGTATAGCATGGGCTTTTCATTTCAAAGAATCATCTTTAATTCTGTAAAAATCAAAACTACATTTTTTTTTTACTGTAATACATTTTGGAAGCTAATAAACATCATTATTGTTTTAAAATAAGTGGCATTTAACATTTTGCTTCCAAGGTCTATGAATTGTCAAATAAGGACTACATTCCCAACTTCACCATCACTCATATACTGTTACCTGTAAGAGATATAGGAAATGTATTTTATGTTTAATGTCATTAAATGTAATAACTGATTGTGGTGTGGGGGCTGAAAACAGGCTAGTAGCAATTGTGCTTTTAGTGCTTATGCTAAATAATGAACTCTAAAGGAGTTAATTGCAAAGGTGCGCTTAGATGAGAGTATCTTAATTCTATGGTGCAGGACGAATTTACATATTTCTATGAACAGTGCAGATTTGCTTTAATGTCCGATTTATTGGTTCTATGTACAAGCAATTTAGCAGCAATTAAAAAAAGAATAATATAGTAAAAGAGGTAACTGGTTCAATTCCACAGTTCAATAGTGTTTATATAGGAGAGAGAAAAATCCAGAGAAACTTAAATATCTTAAGCTTATTTGTTAAGATGCACACATTCAGAGAAACTTTGTAATAATTATATCATTATCTTTTTAAATATAGCTCTCCATTCTGCTGTACATAGAATTCCAGTTCTAAGAAGTAGGTTATATATTTAGTGGATCTTATACTATGTTATGTATTACTGAAGACACAATATTATAACACGAGTCCTGCTTACCTTCCCCATTTTGGTTGGAGTTTCTACAAAAGAGCAATTTGGTAGCTAAACAACTCAAATGAGAAGGGTGCATATATATTGACCAATGCTGGAATGTGCATACAACTGAATTGGCATTGACCTTGTTTCTGTCCAGTATGTAAAACGTATAGATTGTTCATTCTATTTTGAGGGAAACAATGACTTTTGATTGGTCTTGTTTAACCTGTGCTTACTGCACGCCTCATTTCAGCTGTATTATCTAGAGATCATAGGAGTGAATAGAATGACTGACATAGTGTACAGAAATTCCTATTGTGTAATTGAAAATGATGATAATGTGACTGAACGTCTAATGTTCTGTGCAAGGTTGCTTACCTGATGAGTTTTTCACCTCAGTGACTTAGACAAACCTGCTTCTAGGGCAACATATATGCAAAAAGCATGACTGATTCTGGTCTACATCAGTTAAGGTAAAACCATATAATAGGTGTGTAAGCAATCAGTAAAACTGTATTACTATTTTTATGGTTTATTTTTTTATGCAATTCTTTTTTTGGGGTAGAATTCCATTTTCATAATTTTCATAACTGTAGCTAGTATTTATTTTTTTATAAATACTAATTTTTCAACTAGTTAGGATAAAGTGATTAAACAAAGAAAACAGCACAGTAGTTTTATTATTAAAAGTATTTTATGTAATATTTTATGATCCCAGAATCACATCAAATTACAGTAGATTTAATTTGCACGTGTGGATTTAACATCAAACAATCAATTACAAATAAAAAGGTTTTCAGTGCTCTTTCATTTTTTTTATTACACAATGTAAACATGAAAACCAAAATAAGCACAGTATATACAACTGGGAGATCTAATGCACCAACCAAATTATATCACAGGCAAGAAAGAACTCTGCACATAAACAATAATTATTTACCTAATTTTTCAAAATATTATATTAGAAGCCAATAGAGAAAAACACACATTATAACAAAATAGTCTCACCTCGAATGGAAAAAAAGTGGCAACTCTCGATCCACATCAAATATAAGTCTGGATCAAAGGGGTAGTAATGAGGGGCAGGAGATACAAAGGGATAATCATGGGCCCTATTAAAATGCATTGCACAAATATTAAATATTCAGAGCTCAGTAATAAATAGTGGCCACTTTTGGACCACTCAAAATATATGTAATGGTAGTTACGTAATAAATCAAATAATGAAATTAGCAGAATAACATATACAGTAAATAATCATATAATTTTGCACATCTTTTAACCCCTTAATGACCGGACCATTTTTCAATTTTCTTACCCTTAATGACAATGGCTATTTTTACATTTCTGCAGTGTTTGCGTTTAGCTGTAATTTTCCTCTTACTCGTTTACTGTACCCACACATATTATATACCGTTTTTCTCGTCATTAAATGGACTTTCTAAAGATACCATTATTTTCATCATATCTTATAATTTACTTAAAAAAAAATGATAAAATATGAGGAAAAAATGGAAAAAACCACACTTTTTCTAAGTTTGACCCCCAAAATCTGTTACACATCTACAATCACCAAAAAACACCCATGCTAAATAGTTTATAAATTTTGTCCTGCGTTTAGAAATACCCAATGTTTACATGTTCTTTGCTTTTTTTGCAATTTATGGGGCAATAAATACAAGTAGCACTTTGCTATTTCCAAACCACTTTTTTTCAAAATTAGCGCTAGTTACTTTGGAACCCTGATATCTGTCAGGAATATCTGAATATCCCTTGACATGTATATATTTTGTTTTAGAAGACATCCCAAAGTATTGATCTAGGCCCATTTTGGTATATTTCATGCCACCATTTCACCGCCAAATGCGATAAAAAAAAAAAAAGTTAACTTTTTCACAAATTTTGTCACAAACTTTAGGTTTCCCACTGAAATTATTTACAAACAGCTTCTGCAATTATGGCACAAATGGTTGTAAATGCTTCTCTGGGATCCCCTTTTTCAGAAATAACAGACTTATATGGCTTTGTGGTTGCTTTTTGGTAATTAGAAGGCCGCTAAATGCCGCTGCGCACCACACATGTTTTATGCCCAGGAGTGAAGGGGTTAATTAGGGAGCTTGTAGGGAGCTTGTAGGGTTAATTTTAGCTTTAGTGTAGTGTAGTAGACAACCCCAAGTATTGATCTAGGCCCATTTTGGTATATTTTATGCCACCATTTCACCGCCAAATGCGAGCAAATAAAAAAAAAAACTTTACATTTTTCACAATTTTAGGTTTCTCACTGAAATTATTTACAAACAGCTTGTGCAATTATGGCAGAAATTGTTGTAAAAGCTTCTCTGGGATCCCCTTTGTTCAGAAATAGCAGATTTATATGGCTTTGGCGTTGCTTTTTGGTAATTAGAAGGCCGCTAAATGCTGCTGCGCACAACACTTGAATTATGCCCAGCAGTGAAGGGGTTAAATTAGGTAGCTTGTAGGGAGCTTGCAGGGTTAATTTTAGAGATCAGCCTCCCACCTGACACATCCCACCCCCTGATCCCTCCCAAATAGCTCTCTTCCCTCCCCCACCCCACAATTGTTACCGCCATCTTAACCCCTTAATGACAACTGACGTACCAGGTACGTCATGCATTAACAATCAGTTAATGACAATGGACGTACCTGGTACGTCAGTTGTCTAACAGAGTGCTGGAAGTGATCACAATCACTTCCAGCAGCTCTGAGGGTATTGCAGTGATGCCTCGATATGGAGGCATCCTGCAATACCCCTTTACAAGACTCCGATGCAGAGATAGCCACTCTGTGGCCCTCTCTGCACCGGTAGTGATGGTGCCGATGGTGCCTCTGACCGGTGGGAGGAGGGAGCGTGTGCGCGCGCGTGCACGATGCGCGCGCGTGCACGGATGTGCGTGTGCATGTGTGCGCGTGTGCACGTGCGCGTGCACGTGCACATGCGCACATTAGCCACACTGACACCAATGAAAAAATAAGGGGAAAAAAAGTTATTTTATTTTTTTTATATTTAAAAGGATCTGTGAGGGGGAGGGGGTGGGGGTATTGTGGGGGGGCTGCTACACTACAGAAATAAATAAACACAAATAACAGTTATAAATACAATTAAAATAAGTTTGGTTTGTGGGGCCAAACTGGGTACTGGCAGACAGCTGCCAGTACCCAAGATGGCGGTAATTAGGTAGGGGAGAGGGTTAGAGAGCTGGAGGGGGGGATCAGGGAGGTTGGTGCTAAGGCAGGGGTCCATCACAACTAAAATATTTTATAATTTTTATTTAAAAAAAAAAAAAAACTCTTTTATTTAGTACTGGCAGACTTTCTGCCAGTACTTAACCCCTTAATGACCACAGCACTTTTCCATTTTCTTTCCGTTTGGGACCAAGGCTATTTTTACATTTCTGCGGTGTTTGTGTTTAGCTGTAATTTTCCTCTTACTCATTTACTGTACCCACACATATTATATACCGTTTTTCTCGCAATTATATGGACTTTCTAAAGATACCATTATTTTCATCATATCTTATAATTTACTATAAAAAAATTATAAAATATGAGGAAAAAATGGAAAAAAACACACTTTTTCTAACTTTGACCCCCAAAATCTGTTGCACATCTACAACCACCAAAAAACACCCATGCTAAAAAGTTTTTAGATTTTGTCCAGAGTTTAGAAATACCCAATGTTTACTTGTTCTTTGCTTTTTTTGCAAGTTATAGGGCCATAAATATAAGTAGCACTTTGCTATTTCCAAACCATTTTTTTTTCAAAATTAGCGCTAGTTACATTGGTACACTGATATCTTTCAGGAATCCCTGAATATCAATTGACATGTATATAATTTTTTAGTAGACATCCCAAAGTATTGATCTAGGCCCATTTTGGTATATTTCATGCCACCATTTCACCGCCAAATGCGATCAAATACAAAAAATCGTTCACTTTTTCACAAATTTTTTCACAAACTTTTGGTTTCTCACTGAAATTATTTACAAACAGCTTGTGCAATTATGGCATAAATGGTTGAAAAATCTTCTCTGGGATCCCCTTTGTTCAGAAATAGCAGACATATATGGCTTTGGTGTTGCTTTTTGGTAATTAGAAGGCCGCAAAATGCAGCTGCGCACCACACGTGAATTATGCCCAGCA
Organism: Bombina bombina; assembly: GCF_027579735.1. Lineage (NCBI taxonomy): Eukaryota > Metazoa > Chordata > Amphibia > Anura > Bombinatoridae > Bombina > Bombina bombina. Next base: position 528,563,830 of record NC_069499.1, on the reverse strand, counting down.
GTGAAAGGCTTAATTAGGTAGCTTGAAGAGAGCTTGCAGGGTTAATTTTAGCTTTAGTGTAGAGCTCAGCCTCCCACCTGAAACATCAGACCCCCTGATCCCTCCCAAACAGCTCTCTTCCCTTCCCCACCCCACAATTGTCCCCGCCATCTTAAGTACTGGCAGAAACTCTGCCAGTACTAAAATAAAAGGTATATTTGGGCTTTTTAGTTTTTTAGCATATTTACATATGCTGCTGTGTAGGATTCCCCCTTAGCCCCCAACCTCACTGATCCCCACCAAACAGCTGTCTAACCCTCCCCCTCTGCCTTAATGGGCGCCATCTTGGGTACTGGCAGCTGTCTGCCATACCCAGTTAAGAAAAAAGTGTTGTGTTTTTTTTAGAAAAAAATCCCTTTTTCTGTAGTGTAGCTTCTCCCCCCACCCAAGACCAACCCTCCAACACTCCAAAATCACTTTATTATTTTATTTATCTATTAGTGGCCTTTTGCCCCACATATGTATTTTTTAACTTTTCTGTAGTATAGCGGTTCCCACCCGCTCCCGCCCGTGCCCGCGCGTGCCCCCTGTCGGCTCCGCCCCCGATCCCGCCCCCCTCCACCTTAAACAGCTCACCGATGGCCGCCCACCCGCCTCCCAAGTCGGCTCCCACCCACCAACGATACCGGCCATCGATGTCCGGTGCAGAGAGGGCCACAGAGTGGCTCTCTCTGCATCGGATGGCCATGTAAGGTTATTGCAGGATGCCTCCATATTGAGGCATCACTGCAATAACCGGAAAGCAGCTGGAAGTGATCAGAATCGCTTCCAGCTGCTTTCCACACCGAGGACGTGCAGGGTACGTCCTCAGGCGTTAACTGCCTTTTTTTTGAGGACGTACCCTGCACGTCCTCAGTCATTAAGGGGTTAAACCCATTCAACACGCGTCTCAAAATCTTTTTAATTAATTGTTTTAAACTAGCAAAATATGAGGTCTCTGGTCTTGTAATAAAATTCCTATTATCCTAGCTTTGTGAAGGAATAATCTAAATTTTATTAAAGACACAGAGATGCATATTTTTCCTCCTCTACTTTTCCTGTCTTTCCCATCCAATATAATTTTCTAGTTACCTACTTCACAAGCTTTCCTAATTAAATCTGGATTTGAACCTTCCATCAATTCTCGATCTTCATCCTGGACAACGAAATGGTTTTACAGACTTTTTTGTTTCAATTCTCAAGATTCTTCGAGTCAAGTTTTCTCCAAGTTGTTTCATGTTACCTAGTTCCTAACAAAAAAGTAAAAAAAGTAGGCACTCCAATGGCATAGAAACTCAAGGTAAAATCCCACAGGTGGTAAAACCCCATTTTTTTAGAATACTCACAGAGTAGCAGCACTTATCGTAAAGTGCAAAATAGTGCAGTCTCCCCAGCTAGCTCATACCGGTCACTCAGCAGTCAATCTATCACCAAATCCCACAGCAAACACCATATACCATACAGGATTAGTGACGGGCTTGATAAACAGATGAATCTTGACTTGGATATAAAATGTATTTAAAATGTGGTTAAAACCAAATAAAATCTGGGCGCATTTCGAAAGGACACCTTGCTTCCATAAGCAGCTAGTGAGCAGTGACCGGATGCAAAGCTATATACACAAACCTATAAAATCATAATTAAACACTCCTGTATGTACTTAACATACCACCATGGCAACGTATACATGGATAGTGGATATAAACAGTATACATCTTCATAATATATATATATATATATATATATATATATACCAAAAAATAGAATAGGCAGCACTTCAAAAATCCTGAAGTAAAAATCAATACTTTATTCTCAACAGATAAAAACATGCACTCAAATGGCAATTACAATTGTAGGAGGAGACGGAGTCCTGACATGTTTCATGCCTTACGGCACTTAATCATAGGATAGCTCCACACCCGTATTGCACACCTTTTATAATAGATTGTATCCAATCACAAATCCAAACAAACCGTTCCCTTAGGAACCACAAAATGGACATACATGCGCTATGCAAGTGTAACAAATATATGTAAAATGTTAACAAATTAAAATCAAAATTGGTGATATAAAATTACATCTATACTTGAAAACGTCACAAATACATATATTACATCAAATTCTGAAAGTTAGCCTCAAATTCATCCAGTAAATTTAAATAACATCTTAGCACAAAATCGGCATCAGTATGTAAGTATTATATGACACTTTGTAAAGAAGCAATACATCTTATAATTGCTTTAATGAATGTATCCACATACTCGATTGTCAATGTTGTGTCAAAGATAATATTATAACAAACCATGTTATAGTAATCTATCAGGGAAAAAAGGGGACACTTAAAATAGACAACCCTATGTGTGCACACACATTTAGGACATACATAGCAAGACACCAGAAGGAGTCACAAGAAACAATATAGATAACGCTTCTGCAAATATCAGGGACAACATCTTATTAACATCTTACTACCAAGTTGATGCCACTGCATCTCTGCAACTCCATCAAATGCGTAAAATACTTGCAGATGTTAATGCTAACTTATACTAACAAAGCTTAAATGCTGTTACTAATATATCTTTTGAACATGATGCCCTCTATTTACAAATATAGGCACAAATAAACAATGGACATAGATGATGTAATAAATGTTCCCTATGACTTTATGATAAACTCATATAAGACCATAATGAATACGTACTCTAAAGGTCAATCACTTAGTGGAATAGAGTATATTAAAAACTATTCCACAAAATAGCTGATATCCCATTCTTTATTTAATCCTAGGGTACCCGGGTATCTAATTTCCAAATCCAATATAATTCCTTTTTTGACAGGATCTTACATCTATTACCACCCGAAGGGGTCTTCTAGCTATATCAATGACCTTAACAATGAATTTGGCCTTATTGGTGAAATGAAAACAGTTCAAGTGTCTCGCTACACTAGAATCCTTGTTATAATTTTTTATGTCTCTCTTGTGCTCACCTATCCTTGATCGTAGGCAACGTGAAGTTTGTCCGACGTACTGCTCATGACAAAGCGCACACTCTGTGAGTTAAATTATAAAGCTAGTGCTACAATTAGCATAATGGTCAATTTTAAAATTCTCCTTTGTGACAAAGCTCATAAAGTCCACACCTGATGAAATGACCTCACAGGTTGCGCAATTCCTGGAAATGCACTTAAAGGTGTCTTTCTTTGACAACCAATTGTTTCCTACTCCTCTTGGACTACTATTGACCATACTAGGAGAAAGTCTATTAGCAAGTGTGGGAGCCTGTTTTGAAACAAATTTAACGTTATCCACTACTCCCGACAATACTTCATCACCCTTTAATATGGACAAATTCTCTTTAATTATGTTACATCATTTTATATATTGTGATGAAAATTCAGTTGAAAATACAATTGTTTCATGTCATCCAGTGTTTTATGTAATGTTGGTAATCATACCCCCTAGGTCTTAATCTGTCTATGGGAGCTTGATGCCCCGTGTTTCTAGCAAGCCTGCAGGCTCGCCAGAAACAGCAGTTATGAAGCAGCGGTCTAAAGACCGCTGCTCCATAACCTGTCCGCCTGCTCTGAGCTCATATACATATCCTATTTCGATAATGTCAAACTCTACTATAATGCAGATAGTTATATTGCCAAAACCCCACTACTGTGTTTAGAAAACTTGTTAAGAAAATCCCATTTTGATATACACCTCTAAAACCACAATTGATTTAAACTGTGATCCATGTCTCAAGAGAACAGATTAATAGTAGCACTAGATTGTGAGTAAAAAAAGATAGTTATACCTCAATATATCAGAATTTTAATTCAAAAAACGGCATGTCTTAAATGTGCAGTATTTCCTGGAATGTGACATCACGTCACGTGATTCTGATGAGTCACAACAACAATCATTTGATCTGCACAAGTAAACATAGCATGTGTAACTAATACAGGATTAGGATACCATTGTGTGCAGTAATGTATAGTCATTGTATGCAGTAATGTAGTAGTGCAACAGCGACACCTAGTGAACGAAAAAAAAATACATGCAATTGTATAGAAATACAATAATAAAAATAGATTTTTTTAAAATAAAACAAACAATTGCAATTTATATCTACAAAAATTATATACAGATATTCTATAAGTGATATAATAATTGAGCCATAATTAGAAAATAAATAAATTAGATAAAGATTAATAAAATACTATATTAATACCTATAAAGATATATAATGTATGTAAAACAAGTACAATTAAATACTCAAAATAATTAAATATATTGAACAAATCTATATATTAAAGAAAATAGTATAACTATGTGCTCCAAAATAATAATATAAGTACACCCAATTCCTAAACAAAATAAAATACATATGCATATATATAGTATATATATATATCCTCCATGTGTATCTGCACTCACAATGTCATATAGTCAGCAACCAGGGTGCCAGATCAGTAATATTCACAGCGATCTTCAACAAAGGACTGCACTCACTGGATTTCCAAAAATAATACTTATTTATTAGGTAACGTTTCGGGATTCGCAGACCCCTTCTGGTCTGAGGAAGGGGTCTGCGAATCCCGAAACGTTACCTAATAAATAAGTATTTTTTTTGGAAATCCAGTGAGTGCAGTCCTTTGTTGAAGATCGCTATATATATATATATATATATATATATATATATATACACACATATATACACACACATATATATATATATATATATATATATATATATTTATTTATATACATACAGAGAGAAATGCACTCACAGGAACGAACAACAAGCTCAATACCATTGTTAGCCTGTTCTATGGCGATTTACCACCTGGGTGCAACTTCTTTTAGCCCAGCAATGCTTTTCACAGAGCATTTTCCACCTTGCTCAGTGTGCTTAGAGGAATATGGCTACACCTCACTGACGAGGCCCAATGAAGGCCGAAACGATCGTCTGGGGTTGCTGTGTTCCTTGTTCAGAGAGGAATTGCCTGGTATTTTGGCGCTGGACTAACCGAAATAGGCGGGATCAGACTGATATACTACAGGAAAGTTCTTTTCTGTGAAAAGCATTACTGGGCTAAAAGAAGCTGCACCCAGGTGGTAAATCACCATAGAACAGGCTAAAAAAAGAAAAAGATGGAAGCGCACCACAGAGAGTACGATTCAAGTGAAGTTTTGTTACAATTAATCACACGCAATGCACAATGTTGCACTTACTAGCTTAACATTAAAAATGGGCACTTTCATGTAATGGTCACTCTGATGTTCTCCGTGGCAAATGTTGGTGTAGAGATGGTAATGCAAAGTCCCAACACACGACCTCGGTATCCACTCGGCGTCCGGACTGCCTGCTGCAGACACCGCTGTCCTGATGATTAGCTGTCCTTATACTCCTCGATGCGTTTTCCCCGAACTCCGGTCGGGCTTTTTCAAGAGGTAACTCAAAGATTTTTGGTTTTTAGCGCCTTTTCCGGCTTTTTGTAATGTCCCAATCATGGACCTGACTCGTGATGACTCATCAGGTAGGCGTGACCTATTTCTTGTTAGTGCACTTATTGAAAAGAAACTAAGACATAGCACCAGCGTGATCTTCAGAAGGATTTAAACGGAAGCAGGAAACCTACTCCCTGCATGCTTTGTGTTTTAAAGTGCAACTATATCAAATGTAAATATTTGTGCATTTGTATACATTGTTTATCTATTTACCCCGAAATAGCGGTTCTAGAAGGAAATTAATTTTCAACCTCTATCCTAAGGTTTTCTAAAAGAATTTTAATATTTTTCTAATGAGATAATATATATATTTTTTTTAAAACTTTATTTATAATCCAGATTCATCACAATATGGAAATCACAATATCCAATACATCAAAAATGACATTTGTATGATACAGAAAGGGAATTCGACAACCCTCATCCCCCACAATCTGAGGGAGAGAGCCTTCCCCATGCATATTATCTCCACACTGAGACGATAATCTGGTTCTTTTTCCTTTTTTTTTATAAAACATCAAATAACTAATACAAACCTTAAAACAATAAGTGTATGGCCTAAACAATCCTAACAAGTCCCTTCACTCCAGGGGGGGGGGGGCAGAAGAACAGAAGAACTCCCCGGCACCTTTATCAGAAGGAGGCATGGTCTGCTATGAAGCAAGACATGTGTTGTCAGGTCGGTAGGGAGGGGGGCGTGGGGGGCAGCGATGGAGAAAGACACCACTTCCCTCGCAGATTTTCCTCCAAGATAAACATTGAGTTGCGAAAGGGATAAAGTATTTTATGTCTCACTTGTGGAGAGATGTACAATAAATATGGCTCCCATTTGTGAATGTAAATTTTTATTCTCCTATCAAGGTCTCCCTGTACGTCCGCCTGCTCCAACAGGGCCTGAGTGTGTAGCGCACCTATCAGTTTCTTGAAGGGCGGGGCCCTATCCTTCACCCAGTATTGCATGATTAGTTTCAGAGAGAGCAAATTTAGAAATTTCTGATGTTGAGGTGTAACCCCCGAATCGGTCAGGAAAATAATGTTGGAGGGGGTTAACGTTATCTCCTGCTGGAGTACCCTCTGGAGCCAAAACCTAATTTTACCCTATAGTCTTTTTAGTTTGGGACAGTCCCATATCAGATGTATGAGGTCAGGTGATGCAAGGGAGCATTTGTTACACTTGTCTACTGCCTGAGGTACCCATCTAAGTCTTAATTTGGGTAGAATATATGCATGATGCATTAGTTTAGTGTGTGCCTCTCTTGAATAATCTGAAAGGGTGGCTGCCCTAACTCTCTGAAAGCTATCTGTGATCTCTTGTGTCATAATCTGCATGTCTCTTGCCTCTTGCGATTTGTTATGTATTGCTTGAAGGACAGACTGTTCTAAATGATTTGTGATTTCGTTGTATATGCGAGTTATGGAGTGTGATCCCTGTTTCGTTGTGCGAACTAGTCTATCCACGCTAGAGTTTACGTTAGTGAGCTGGTTATCTGAGATGAGAGCCCCAACAAAGTGCCTACATTGAAAATATGCAAACATGGTATCAGCGGGGATAGCAAAGGCCTCTCTTAGCTCTTGGAAAGGGAGAACCTGAAGCGTGCTAGGATTGATGAATTGCGCAATAGAAGTAAGGCCAGAGGCCCTCCATCTCTGAAAGGCTCGAGTGGTGAAGCCAGGTATGGACCTAGGGTTTCCCTGTATAGGTAGGTATTTGGTCACTTTATGATCCATGTTCCAGAATCGACATAATTTGTGCCATGCCCTCAGCGGGTCTCTAAACAGTATGTTCTGAGAGATGTGATGGGGCAAAGAAGGCAAAGTAGAGTGTGGGAGGTAGGCTAAATTCAGCGGTGATGCACAGTCCGCCTCCACAGCGTGGCTAAAGTATTCAGATCCAGTCAGCCAGCCAAGAACTAGCTTGATTAACGTTGCCCAATTGTACCACTGAATGTTTGGTAACCGAAGGCCCCCGCCTCCAGTGGCATAGATAGTCTGGTTATGTTGATCCTATACTTTTTTTGATTCCACACAAAAGAGGCAAAAGTAGAAGAGATAGCCTGTATGTCTCTGTTGTGAAGCAGAAGAGGGAGCATTTGCAAGGGGTACAAGATTTTCGGTAAAATTACCATTTTCAATAGGTGGATTCTACCATGGAGGGAGAGGGGAAGACCCCTCCAACCCCGGATGGTGTCCTGTGAACTGACTATGACTTTTGGGATATTGAGGTGGTAAATACGTTTGGGGTCCACATGTAAGTGAATCCCCAGGTACTTAAAGGACCCATCTGTGACTTTTAGGCTCGTGTTCTGTAGGGATGTACCCTTCTGGTTTTGAAGCCAAGTGACCTCAGATTTGTCCCTGTTTATTTTGTATCCAGTAAAGGTACCAAACTTTGACATTATCTCCAGTATTTGAGGAACATTAAGGTCAGGATTACTGATGTATAGTAAGAGGTCATCAGCGAATAGTGAGATATGTAAACACTGTGTATGGAGTCTGAGTCCGGCGCAATGTTGACGGATATAGCATGCCAGTGGCTCAATGGCAAGGTCGAATAGGAGTGGGGACATTGGGCAACCTTGTCTCATGCCCCTTTCTAGCCCAAAGGAGGGGGAAAGACCACCATTAATGATGATGGATGCCGAGGGTGTATCATATAGTCTGCGTATAACATCTAAGAAGTGGCCTGTGATACCAAAATTCGTAAGAGTAGTGTATAGATGATCCCACTCCACCCTATCGAACGCCTTTTCGGCATCAACAGAGAGGAAGCAGGCATCTAGTAGTGGGGCGTCAGTCCTGTTATTTTGGGCTTGGTGGTAGTGCGCAATAACTGCCAGTGCCTTGCGTAGGTTAATAACTGAAGAACGGTGTCTGACAAAGCCCGTCTGGTCTGGATGGACCAATATAGGCATAACTTCTGCCAACCGATTTGCGAGAATTTTGGTCATCAACTTGTAGTCTCCATTTAATAGAGAAATCGGCCTATAAGACGATGGTAAGGTCGAATCTCTATCTGGTTTGGGGATGACGCATATATTGGCATCAGTAAATCTAGAGTCCGGTACAGACTTCCCCGCTAAATACTCAGAAAACAGCCTCGCCAAAGTAGGTGCTATTTCGGGACATAGGATTTTGTAATACTCTGCGGGGAGACCATCAGGCCCCGCCGCTTTCCCTAGTTTGATGCTTTTTATGGTATTCACGATTTCTTGTGCTTGGATGGGGGCATTGAGCGTAGTTATAGTGGGAATAGTGACATCGCGCCAGAATGATTGCTTGTTATATTCTGATATATCCTGCTTAGTGTATAATTTAGTGTAATATGACACAAACTCTTTCATTATTGTAGGGTTGTCACTGCAAAGACCACTATCCGTGGCGATTGCTGGGATGTTAGATCTAGGGGTGACCACCTTGACCATGTTTGCCATTATTTTCAATGCCTTATTCCCATACCTATAAAATCTTCCCTGCCTATGTAGTGTGTGGATTTTATCCACCATTTGGATATGAGTGTCTCTCTCTTGCTTTGAGTTGTAATAATGTTGCCTCGCTTGGTTTGTCGGATGCTGCAAATATGTGTTATATGCTTCTGTAAGGTTCCTGAACATCTGGTCAGTGAGCCTCTTAGCCTGTTTCTTATGGTGCGAAGTGTATGCTGTAATTCTTCCCCTTAGCACAGCCTTTGAGGCGTGCCAAAAGAGATCTGGGTTGTCGTGGTGTTGGGCGTTTTCTGCATTGTAGTCTATCCAGTATGAGAGTAACTGTTGGCGAAAATCTACATTATTGTAAAGATGGGAAGGAAACCTCCATGTTTTGCGTAGGTGTTCAGAGGGATTGAAATCTAACACCAGTGTGATAGGGGCATGATCCGATATGGTGATGGTTTGTATTCTACTTGAAGGTATATTGGGGATGAGACCAGGAGACGTAAGGAAATAGTCAATCCTGGACAGTGTGTGATGCGACTTAGACATGCAAGTATAATCTCTAACCTCCGGGTTACGCAATCTCCATAAATCAATTAGTCCCAAGCCCTCCTTGAGTCTTAAAGTAATTTTGGATTCACTTTTCTGTCTTTGAGGAGTGCGAGGGTTCTAAAAATCTATCAAGTGAGGATAATTGGGCCATATTAAAGTCTCCTCCATGAGGATTGGAGAGCCATTATGTTTAGTTAGGTGCGATTGTATCTGAGACCAGAAGTGGGGAGAGAGATTATTCGGTCCGTAGACATTACAAAGTGTATAGGTTTTGGAAGATATATGCAAGTCAGTGATGATGTATCTACCCTGCACATCTATTTGTGTGTCTGTAAACGTTATAGATAACCCTTTCCTAACCAGGATCGCCACCCCTTTTTTTCTGCCTGTCGTCGGCGTATTTATGACTTGTCCCACCCATCTAACCTTCAGCTTGTCATGTTCTTCCTGTGTCAAATGAGTCTCCTGCAACAGTGCAATGTCTGCATGAATTGAGTTGAGGTAGTGGAGAATTTTGCTTCTTTTAGCTGGAGAGGTGATACCCCCAACATTCCAGGAAACTACATTATAACGCTGCGCCATCATCTAAATAAAATATGGAATGTTCCACCTATCCCTACTAACCCAGGGGACTGCCTCAGGAGCAGACGGACTAGTAAGAGAAAATATGGACACCTTGAGGTGTAGGGAGAAGTGTGGTAAAAGTGTACCGTCAATACGTGCCAGGGAGTTGTACTTACAGTTAGGCCCAATGGGATAGAGTCGAGAAGTCAAACCACAGGGTTTCAACGTGTCAAGGATTACATGGTGCGGGGCCCCCCAGAGTGGAGGAACAACTGTTGCTGACGGCAAAGACACAAAGGCATTAATGCATCACATAGTACAGATATTGAAGACAAATCATACACACATGACAAACAGATTCTAACTGAACACCGGTATATCTTACCAACTTGAGTAAAAGGATGAAGTCCCCACCTTATCTTAAGATTATCTTGGTAGCAGGGTGGATATTTAACAATAACTATGCTGAGCTTAGCAGGAACCTCTATAAGGGTAAACTTAACAGCAGTAAAAACTGTCAGGCAATCACATGCTAGGGACATGAAGTAAACTGCCCACCATACCCATCTCTCCAGGGCGGCCAATGGTAAGTGGGGGTCTAACTGCCTAGAAGCATTACTATTTTGATCCATCTTCCAAGCTTTACCACTATGGTGTGTGCAGTGGCCATATATACAGGTTCCCTTGGATATTAAAATACAGCAGGGGGCACAGTATAAGGGTTTTACCATAACGCCTTGTGGCGACCCCTCTACATATTGGCTGCCGGGTATATATGGCTCTAAACAAGGGAAGGGAAGTTTACCAGCCGTGCAAGATGTTAGGGACCCTACGTATGGCTCAGTTCTGAAACCTGGGAGGAGGAGGAGAAATGCTACTTCACCATCGTTATGCGTAGAGGGGATTAGTGTCAAACAAGGGAGGCAAAAAGCATAAACGTTTACCTTCATAAATGCATGTAAAACATAACTTTTAACACAAAACAGAATAACACTGAGAAACCAAACCATTAGCTTCCCAAAGTCTAAAACTTTGGCATTCCTGGACCAAGAAGTGGGAGAGCGCATAGGCTCCCATAGCATAGTTCCTGTGAGCAGAGGTCTATCACTTGCTAACTGTTCAGGCAGTCCAGAATTCCTAAATTCAATCCCAGTAACTCCCCCTGACATGGGATATGTTGCAACACCACATTTTTCCATTGCAAAACAGAGAGCTTGAAGAAGGTTGAGGATGACAGAGAAACCCTCTGTATTCAGTTTACATCTTGTTGATCATCCTTATCTAGATATTCTTGCAGATCTTTGGGGGAGCTGAAAAACTTGGGACCAGCAGGTGTCTGCAGTCTTAATTTAGCAGGATACAGCAGGGAAGCCTGTCTCCCCTCTTTGTGGAGGCGAGAGCACATTGGAGCAAATTCCTTCCTGAGTTTGGTGACCTCTGCAGAAAAGTCCTAAAAAATTAATATTTTCTTGCCTTCAAAGATTAGATCCCCTGAGTGAGCTCTATATGCTCGTAACAAAGCGAGTTTCTCCTGGTAGTTGAGGCATTTGTAAATTACTTGGCGCGGGCGGGAATTTAAAGTCTCTAGGCCTCTATCCGGGCCTATACGATGAGCTCGTTCTATGTCTAGGGGCAGGTGATCTGGGTTCATTTTTAGCAACTTAGGGATTGTTAAAGCAGTAAATTCAAGCAAATCTTTATTCTTTACTGTTTCAGGTACACCAACCATTCTGAGGTTATTCCTCCGGCTCCGATTTTCAAGATCATCCACCTTGTCTTGTAATATTTGATTTTGGCGCTGCAGTTGCCTTACTGAGATGGAGGTTGAATTTTGTCTATCCTCTACATCTGATACACGCTGCTCCACGTGAGAAATTCTAGTAGAGAATTGGCGTATTTCGCTGGTTAGCGTATCCACCCCAGCCTGAAGGGATTCCATCTTTGGTAGAAAGAATGATTTGAGTTCCTGAAGGAGAGCAGAGGAGTCAGTTGTAATTACGTGTGAGGATTTGGGGGAGGATGGGGATTCAATATGCGACTCTGGTGCAGGCCTCTTCTTATCTGATTGCTTATGTCTGGATGTCATTTTGTCGGCCAGTGAGCTTGATATAGGTTTGAAGTATTGATCTAGCTTCATGCAAAACTTGCACCAAGTTGCTAACAGTATAAACAAAGATCTCTTGTTATAAGTGTGAGAGTCCTCTAGATGGCAGTATTAGCCCCTGAATCAGCAATCCAAAAGAAATAAACCCACATCTTCATGAAACAACAGTTTTCCTTCTACTTTGCTGTTACACTTAAACCTCTTGAGGACATATGCTCAGTATAGTATGTGCAGATAGAAAAGAGAAATTGCAGCTGGATAAGGAGTAAGCCTTTTTGTCAGAATAAAGCCCAGAGCCCTAATGTGAACAGGTAGTATGCTTTACAGTTGTTGCTTGAAACTCTGCCCCAATAATTGTAATGCTTCTTTTACAATGAACTGTACAGTCCAGATTTCAAGTGTTCTCTGTTACCTTACAGCAGGTAGGAATCCTTAGGGGTGCGCCTCAGGCAGATTCATATGCAGATGACAGTTTTACACAGTCCCCTGTATACATTTACATCTCCGGTTTTGCACCATTTACTGTTATATACTACTTGTATGGGGGAAGAATGCACTTAGTTGTGCGGACAAATGGCTTGTACTCACTCCCTCAGGCAGGTTGTAGCTGCGAGTGTTCCCTCTTTTAGCCGGGTAGCAGCCGTTTCCACTGCGGGGGTAGCGTGGGCCGCACTCCAAGATGGCGCCCGCGACTTGCGCTCTATTGCGTACTTTCGTCCCTTCCAGGGGCTAGGGCGATTTTTGGGCCTTCACACCTTCTGACCAGTTGGGGCTAGAGTCCTGGTAATAGCCCAACAAGGATGGCGCGTGTGGGTAGCAAGGACCGGCAGCTTTTTAGATTTAAGCGGAGCACATTCTGAGGAGCTCTTTCACTTTGCTGCCGGTCTGTAGCTCCGCCCACCGGAAGTCCCCCGAGATAATATATTTTATATTATTTATTAAGCATTTGATATTTTCTATCTAGTAATTTAGGTGTGCTTCAACATTGAAAATATATATACTAAAAATCAATAGGAGCATCAGGTCAAGCGCAATATAATTTTCTAGTGTTCTTTTATAGAACAGGCTAACAATAGTATTGAGCCAGTTGTTCATTCCAGTGAGTGTGCTTCTCTCTGTGTGTATTTAGTCTCCCTATGGGAAAAAGGGGAAACCAGACGTGGACTCCTTGCTCAGTGTTCTTAGAGGAATATGGCTACACCTCACTGACGAGGCCCAATGAAGGCCGAAACAATCGTCTGGGGTTGCTGTGTTCCTTGTTCAGAGAGGAATTGCCTGGTATTTCGACGCTGGACTGACCGTAATAGGCGGGATCTGACTGATATACTACAGGAAAGTTCTTTTCTGTGAAAAGCATTACTGGGCTAAAAGAAGCTGCACCCAGGTGGTAAATTGCCATAGAACAGGCTAACAATAGTATTGAGCCAGTTCTTCGTTCCTGTGAGTGTGCTTCTCTGTGTGTGTATATATATATATATATATATATATATATATATATATATATATATATCATTTAAGCCCTCTGGGGAAAGACATCTCAATTTCCAAATCCAGAAGGTTTCCCTCTGTCTGAGGCATAAAAAATGATTGTATAAATTTGAAGGGGGTATGTACGCTATAGGTTTGATTTTATAGATACCTTTTTTGCCTCTATGTTTGCACTATGATTGGAAATACTATCAACTAGATTACAGGGGTGCATTGCTAACGCACAGTTTTCCCTCACCGCTCACTTAAGACAACGCTCGTATTACAGTTTTTTTAAACCCGGCGTTAGCCGCAAAAAAGTGAGCGGAGAGCAAAATTTAGCTCCACATCTCACCTCAAAACCAGCGCTGCTTACGGTAGCGGTGAGCTGGCTAAACGTGCTTGTGCACAATTTCCCCATAGGAATCAATGGGGGAGAATCGGCTGAAAAAAACCTAACACCTGCAAAAAAAGCAGCGTTCAGCTTCTAACGCAGCCCCATTGATTCCTATGAGGAAACAAAAGTTATGTCTACACCTAACACCCTAACATGAACCCAGAGTCTAAACCCCCCTAATCTTACACTTATTAACCCCTAATATGCCGCCCCCGACATTGCCGACAACTGCATTTTATTATTAACCCCTAATCTGCTGCTCCGGACACCGCCGCCACCTACATTATCCCTATGAACCCCTAATCTGCTGCCCCAACATCACCGACACCTACTTTTTATTTATTAACCCCTACTCTGCTGCCCCCAATGTCACCGCCACCGAACTACACTGGAGGACCTCTTCTGCCCGGTTGGGTGAAGACATCTCAAGGTTGGGTGATCTTCAAGGGGGTAGTGTTAGGTTTTATTAAGGGGGGATTGGGTGGGTTTTAGAGTAGGATTGGGTGTGTGGGTGGTGGGTTTTAATGTTGGTGGGGGTATTGTCTTTTTTTACAGCTAAAAGAGATGATTACTTTGGGGCAATACCCCGCAAAAAGCCCTTTTAAGGGCTATTTGTAATTTAGTATAGGGTAGGGATTTTTTATTATTTTGGGAAGCTTTTTTATTTTATTAGGGGGATTAGATTAGGTGTAATTAGTTTTAAAAAATTGAAATTATTTTATTATTTTCTTTAATTTAGTGGGGTTTTTTTTCCGTAATTTAGTTTATTGAATTTAATTGTAATTAATTGTAGTTAATTTAGGTAATTTATTTAATGATAGTGTAGTGTTAGGTATAATTGTAACTTAGGTTAGGATTTATTTTACAGGTATATTTGTCTCTATTTTAACTAGGAAGTTATTAAATAGTTAATAACTATTTAATAACTATTTTACCTAGTTAAAATAAATACAAAGTTGCCTGTAAAATAAATATAAACCATAAGCTAGATACACATGTAACTATTAGTTATATTGTAGCTAGCTTAGGGTTTATTTTATAGGTATTTAGTTTTAAATAGGAATAATTTAGGTAATGATAGTAATATTTATTTAGATTATTTTAAATTATATTTAAGTTAGGGGGGTGTTAGGGTTAGGGTTAGACTTAGGTTTAGGGGTTAATACATTTAATATAGTTGCGGCGACATTGGGATCGGCAGATTAGGGGTTAATAAATGTAGGTAGGTGTCGGCGATGTTAGGGACGGCAGATTAGGGGTTAATAAAATTTAACTAATGTTTGTGAGGCGGGAGTGTGGTGGTTTAGGGGTTAATATATTTATTGAAGTGGCGGCGATGTCCAGTCGGCAGATTAGGGGTTAAAAAATGTATTTAAGTGTTTGCGATGTGGGGGGGGGTCTCGGTTTAGGGGTTAATAGGTAGTTTTTGGGTGTTAGTTTACTTTTTAGAACTTTAGTTAAGAGTTTAATGTTACGGCGTTAGCCCATAAAACTCTTAACTACTGACTTTTAAATGCGGTAGGAGTCTTAACAGGAGAGGGTGTACCGCTCACTTTTTTCAAGACTCGTAATACCGGCGTTATGCAAGTCCCATTAAAAAGATAGATACACAATTGACGTAAGTGGATTTGCGGTATGCTCGAGTCGCGGAAAAAAAGTGAGCGGTACACCTGTACCTGCCAGACTCGTAATACCAGCGGGCGTTAAAAAGCAGCGTTGGGACCTCTCAACGCTGCTTTTTAAGGCTAATGCAAGACTCATAATCTAGGCGTATGTTTGGGGTATTTGTTTTTAATGTTTCTTAAATGTTCTCCCCATCGTGTCCTAATAAGTCTGCTAGTACGACCACAATACTGCATTCCACATATATAGTCAAACAGATCAATAACATAACTGCTACCACAATTCATTCTGGATTTGATAGGGAAAGACTCACTCGTAACATTAGATTTAAACTCTAAGGGCTCCATGTACGAAGCAGCGAAAGCTGCTCCGGAGCCTTTGCGGGGCAGGTTCGCATATGCGAGCCTGCTTCCCGCAATGTAAGAAGCAGCGGTCATTAGACCGCTGCTTCCTACACCCTACGCCACCTCTTAGGTGGCGAAGCAGAATCACCGAGAGCTCGCTCGCTCTCGGTGATTGACAGCCCCTTCAGTCGCGTGATTGGTCGCGCGACTGAAGGGGCGGGCATTACACACTCCGCTGAGTGTGTAATGATACATACGGGCAAGCGGATCAATAGATCCGCTGCCCGTGTGTAGCGGAGGCGGGCGGACAGCTTTGCGAGTTAAGAAGCTGTCCGCCCGCCTCTTAGTACATGGAGCCCTATGCATCTATCTTCAACATATGTGCACATCCCACATCTAGATTTGCCACATCTATAAACTCCTTTGGCTAACCCTGGAAAACTCAAAAAACTCTTATTCATAGTTGATACTTTACTAAATGTATTGCCTTTAGTGGAAACCACCTACCTAAGATTCATAAAAGTCTTACTTCCCCACCCGGGAGACCTATTATTTCTGGGTTTGATAGCATCACAAGTAATCTATCTTTATATATAGATTGGTTTCTCAAAAAATATGTTATCAATCTTAATTCATATTTAAGAGACACCACAGATTTACTAGACAAACTCAGTAGAATCCCAGCAAACAATTGTAACCGGCACTGGATAAGTTGTGATGTAAGTGCATTATATTCTAATATCCAACATGAACTGGGTATATCGGCAGTTAAATACTTTTTGGAATTAGATATGTACTTACCTCCCAAATAAAAACAATTTTTGTTAGATTCTGTTAGGTTTATTTTAACACACAATTATTTTATTTATCAGGATAGTTTTTATTTACAGATCTGTGGAATAGCCATGGAAACTTGTTTTGCCCCTAGTTTTGCTAACCTGTTTATGGGTTTATTTGAACAGAATTTTATTTATTCATCTTCATTTTATATAATAATAATAATAACTAGTATTTATATAGCGCCCTTCTCCCAGTGCGACTCAAAGCGTTTTTTCAGCGCTCACTCTCGGAATTAACTAAATCGACAGCTGAATAGTAATAGTTGTTATTATTACCCAATTTAATGGTACTATTTTGGGCAAACGTTTTCTATGGCCGTTTCATAGATGATTTACTTTTTGTTTGGGAAGGTTCTAATTCTTTAGCTCTTGAAGTTGTAAGATATCTTAATACAAATACTTGGGGTATCTCATTTTCTTATCAGATAGAGGAAATGTCTATTGACTTCCTTGATGTAACTTTGAAATGGGGTGAAAATGAAGAGATTATCTCTAAAAAAAAATTCAAAAAAGTGAACTCCAACAGCTACATAAATAGGAATAGTAATCATCATCCTAAGTGGCTGGATAATATAGCCTACAGACAATTCTGTAGGATCAAGCACAATTGTTCTAGTCTTGGAGACTTCATGAGTGAGTCCAAAGTTTTGGAAAATAGATTTTTAAATAAGAAATACAATCATATTTTGATCACTAGAAGTAGGAATAGAGCTCTTGCTATTGATAGAGAATTATTACTGAAAAAGTTAGGGGAGTGAATAATATATTCCATAATTCATCAAAATTCATAACTAAATTTAATAGTAACTATAGGAATATTATAGAGATTTTTAATAAGCATTGACCATTTTTATCTAGTGACCCTATTTTGAAATACCTGATAGGTGATAGACCTATTTGTATTTTTAAGAGAGCACCGACATTAAAAAATGCTTTAGCACCAAGTAAGGGGGTTTCCACTAAAGGCAATACATTTAGTAAAGCATCAACTATGAATAAGAGTTTATTGAGTTTTCCAGGGTTAGCCAAAGGAGCTTATAGACGTGGCAAATCTAGATGTGAGGTGTATACATGTGTTGAAGATAGATGCTTAGAGGCCGAATTATCAAGCCGTCAACTATGCTGCATTCGACGGCACCTATACGCTCACCTAACATAGCCTAACATCACGGCCGCGGACCTGAATACAATCTCCATATTTATAAAAAAAGCTGTCAAAAAGACACGCACCAAGTACGGGGCTATGATCAGCGGACTGTTGTTAACTAACAGTCATCGATCTCACTGCTATTCAACTTTTTCCCAACTTTATTTATACCCTGTCACTAAATACCGCCACTATACTAGAATGTTTAACCCCTATCCCGCCGCTCCCTGACCCCGCCGCAACTAAAAAAGTTATTAAACCCCATCCCGCTGCTCCCAGAGCCCACCGCAAATCTAATAACGTTATTAACCCCTATCCCTCCGCTCCTAGAGCCCACCGCAACTCTAATAAAGTTATTTACCCCTATCCCTCCGCTCCCGGAGCCCACCGCAACTCTAATAAAGTTATTAACTCCTATCCCTCCACTTCCAGAGCCCACCGCAACTCTAATAAAGTTATTAACCCCTATTCCTCTGCTCCCAGAGCCCACCGCAACTCTAATAAAGTTATTAACCCCTATCCCCCCCGCTCCCTGACC
The DNA here is from genome assembly GCF_027579735.1 of Bombina bombina. Taxonomy (NCBI): domain Eukaryota; kingdom Metazoa; phylum Chordata; class Amphibia; order Anura; family Bombinatoridae; genus Bombina; species Bombina bombina. The sequence goes on along the minus strand of NC_069499.1, from coordinate 528,545,309 downwards.
CCTCCGCAACTAAATAAATGTATTAACCCCTAAACCCCTGGCCTCCCACATCACTACCACTTACTAAACCTATTAACCCCTAAACCACCAGCCCCCCACATCGCCATAAACTAAATTAAGCTATTAACCCCTAAACCTAACAACCCGCTAACTTTACATTAAATATTAACTCATCCCTATCTTATAATAAATTTAAACTTACCTTTAGAATTAAAATAAACTATATTAAACTATTAATTAACCTACCCTAACTATTATACTAAAATTACATTAAACTAACAATTAAATTAACTATATTACATATTTAAAAACCTAACCCTACTCAAGTTATTTAAATATACAATTAAAAATGACTAAATTACAAAAAAATAACAACTAAGTTACACAAAATAAAAAACACTAAGTTACACAAAATAAAAATTAAATTATCAAATATTTAAACTAATTACACCTAATCTAATAGCCCTATAAAAATAAAAAAGCCCCCCCAAAATAAAAAAAAAACCCTAGCCTACAATAAACTACCAATGGCCCTTAAAAGGGCCTTTTGCGGGGCATTGCCCCAAAGAAATCAGTTCTTTAACCTGTAAAATAAAATAACCCACCAGCCACACAACCAAACCCCCCAAATAAAAACTATCTAAAAAAACCTAAGCTCCCCATTGCCCTGAAAAGGGCTTTTGGATGGGTTTTAATTTTAGGTTAGGGACTTTGGGCTGAAAAAGAATTAATTTTTAGTCCCTAACCTAAAATTAAAACCCACCCAAAAAACCCTTAAAAAACCTAACAATAACCCCCGAAGATCCACTTACAGTTTCGAAGACCGGACATCCGTCCTCATCAAGCGGGCAGAAGTCTTCATCCAGACCGCATCTTCTATCTTCATCCATCCGGCACGGAGCGGCTCCATCCTCTTCTTCCGACGTCTCTTGCAGAATGAAGTTTCCCTTTAAATGATGTCATCCAAGATGGTCTCTCTTACATTCCGATTGGCTGATAGAATTCAGATCAGCCAATCGGAATTAAAGGGGAAAAAATCCTATTGGCTGTTGCAATCAGCCAATAGGATTGAGCTTGCATTCTATTGGCTATTCCAATCAGCCAATCTTGGATGACTTAATTTAAAGTAAACTTCATTCTGCAAGAGACGTCGGAAGAAGAGGATGCTCCGCGGCGGATGTCTTGAAGATGGAGTCGCATGCCGGATGGATGAAGATAGAAGATGCCATCTGGATGAAGACTTCTGCCCGCTTGGATGAAGACTTCAGCCTGGCTTGAATGAAGACTTCTGCTGGCTTCGCTGAGGACTTCTGCCGCTTGGATGAGGATGGATGTCCGGTCTTCGAAAACTGTAAGTGAATCTTCAGAGGTTAGTGTTAGGTTTTTTAAGGGTTTATTGGGTGTGTTTTAATTTTAGGTTAGGGACTTTGGGCTGAAAAAGAGCAAAATGCCCTTTTAAGGGCAATGCTCATCCAAATGCCCTTTTCAGGGCAATGGGGAGCTTAGGTTTTTTAGATAGGTTTTCATTTGGGGGTTTGGTTGTGTGGGTAGTGGGTTTTACTGTTGGGGGGTGTTTGTATTTTTTTTACAGGTAAAAGAGCTGATTTCTTTGGGGCAATACCCCGCAAAAGGCCCTTTTAAGGGCCATTGGTAGTTTATTGTAGGCTAGGGTTTTTTTTTTTATTTGGGGGGGCTTTTTTATTTTGATAGGGCTATTACATTAGGTGTAATTAGTTTAAATATTTGATCATTTATTTTTTATCTTGTGTAGCAGTGTTTTTTATTTTGTGTAACTTAGTGTTTTTTATTTTGTGTAACTTAGTTGTTATTTTATTGTAACTTAGTAATTCTTTATATTAGTTTTAAATAACTTGAGTAGACTAAGGTTTTTAGAAATGTAATATAGTTAATTTAATTGTTAGTTTAATGTAATTTTAGTATAAGTTAGGTTATCTTAATTAATAGGTTAATATAGTTTAATGTAATTTTAGTATAATAGTTAGGGTATGTTAATTAATAGTTTAATATAGTTTATTTTAATACTAAAGGTAAGTTTAAATTTATTATAAGATAGGGATGAGTTAATATTTAATGTAAAGTTAACGTGTTGTTAGGTTTAGGGTATAATAGCTTAATTTAGTTTATGGCAATGTGGGGGGCTGGCAGTTTAGGAGTTAATAGGTTTAGTAAGTGGTAGTGATGTGGGAGGCCAAGGGTTTAGGGGTTAATACATTTATTTAGTTGCGGAGGGGTCCGGGAGCGGAGGGATAGAGGTTCATAGCTTTATTAAAGTTGTGGTGGGCTCCGGGAGCGGCAGGATAGGGGTTAATACATTTATTTAGTTTTAGTGGGCTCTGGGAGCGGCGGGATAGGGGTTAATATATTTATTTAGGTTGCGGCGGGGTCCGGGAGCGGCGGGATAGGGGTTAATAACTTTATTTAGTTGCTGCGGGGTCCGGGAGCAACGGAATATGGGGTTAATAATTTTATGTAGGTTGCGGCGATGTCGGGGCGGCAGATTAGGGGTGTTTAGACTCGGGCTTATGTTAGGGTGTTAAGTGTAAACGTAACTTTTATTCTAGCATAGAAATCAATGGGATATCTGGCAGCATCGAACATAAGCTTTCGCTGCTTACGGACTCCCATTGATTCCTATGGCATCCGCGGCCTCCAGGGTTGAGGATTGAAAACCAGGTATGCTGGGCCGGAATAGTGACGAGCGTACCTGTTAGAAATTTGATAACTTGCAAAAGTTGTTAGATAGTGCCGAATTTGTATTCGGAAAATCTGTAATGATGTAATCATCGATCTGTGTCAGATTGAGACCGGTGGATTGTATGTTACGTCACAAATTTCAACTTTTGCCGGTCTGTAGGCTTTGATAAATGGGTCAAATCAAGCTCGCCACAATTACACTGCGGAATTCCAGCGTATTTGTGGTTGACGGCTTGATAAATATCCCTCTTAGAGTTTAAATCTAATGTTACGAGTGAGTCTTTCCCTATCAAATCCAGAATGAAGTGTGGTAGCAGTTACGTTATTTATCTGGTTGACTGTATATGTGGAATGCAGTATTGTGGTCATACTAGCAGACTCATTAGGACACAATGGGGAGAACATTTAAGAAACAAATGGCTAGATTACGAGTTTTTCGTTTTGAGCTGTGCAGTGCTAAAGAGTAGTTTATGCTCACCGCTCAACTTACAGACAGCGCTGGTATTACAGGTTTTTATAACCCAGACAAGAAGTGAGCGTTGAGCAAAATTCTGCTACTTACCGCACTCCAATACCAGCGCTGCTTAAGTTAGCGGTGAGCTGGTGTAATGTGCTCGTGCACGATTTCCCCATAGGAATCAATGGGGAGAGCTGGCTGAAAAAAGTCTAACACCTGCAAAAAAGCAGCGTAAAGCACCTTAACACAGCCCATTGATTCCTATGGGGAAATCAAATTTATGTCTACAACTAACACCCTAACATGAACCCTGAGTCTAAACACCTCTAATCTTACACTTATTAACCCCTAATCTGCCGCCCCCGACATCGCCGACACCTACATTATATTTATTAACACCAAATCTGCCGCTCCGGACACCGCCACCACCTACATTATACTTATGAACCCCTAATCTGCTGCCCCCAACATCGCCGACACCTACATTATATTTATTAACCCCTAATCCGCCGCCTCCAATGTCGTCGCAACCTACCTACACTTCTTAACCCCTAATCTGCCGCCCCCAATGTCGCCGCCACTATAATAAACATATTAATCCCAAACCGCCGCACTCCCGCATCGCAAACACTAGTTAAATATTATTAACCCCTAATCTGCCGGCCCTGACATCGATGCCATCTACCTACATTTATTAACCCCTAATCTGTCGCCGCCACTATATTAAAGTTATTAACCCCATACCTAAGTCTAACCTAAACCTAACACCCCCTAACTTAAATATAATTAAAAGAAATATAAATAAAATTACTATAATTAACTAAATTATTCCTATTTAAAACTAAATACTTACCTGTAAAATGAACCTTAAGCTAGCTACAAAATAACTAATAGTTACATTGTATCTAGCTTAGGGTTTATTTTTATTTTACAGGCAAGTTTGTATTTATTTTAACTAGGTAGAATAGTTACTAAAGAGTTATTAACTATTTAATAAACTACCTAGCTAAAATAAAGACAAATTTACCTGTAAAATAAAACCTAACCTAAGTTACAATTACACCTAACAATACACTATAATTAAATGAATTCCCTAAACTAAATACAATTAAATACAATTAAATTAAATTATCTAAAGTACAAAAAAACCCCCACTAAATTACAGATAATAATAAAAAATTACAAGATTTTTAAACTAATTACACCTAATCCAATCCCCCTAACAAAATAAAAAGACCCCCCCCAAAATAAAAAAAGCCCTACCCTACACTAAATTACAAATAGCCCTTAAAAAGGCCTTTTGCGGGGCATTACCCCAAAGTAATCAGCTCTTTTACCTGTAAAAAAAATTACAAATCCCCCCCAACATTAAAACCCACCACCCACACAACCAACCCTACTCTAAAACCCACCCAATACCCCCTTAAAAAAACCAGGCTGAAGTCCTCAACGAATCTGGCAGAAGTGGTCCTCCAGACAGGCAGAAGAGGTCCTCCAGACAGGCAGAAGTCTTCATACAGACGGCATCTTCTGTCTTCATCCATCCGGCGCGGAGCGGGTCCATCTTCAAGAAATCCGACGTGGACATCCTATTCTTTCCACGGCGACTGAAGAATTAAGGTTCCTTTAAGTGGCGTCATCCAAGATGGCGTCCCTTAGAATCCGATTGGCTGATGGAATTCTATCAGCCAATCGGAATTAAGGTAGGAAAAATCCTATTGGCTGATGTAATCAGCCAATAGGATTGAAGTTCAATCCTATTGGCTGATCCAATCAGCCAGTAGGATTGAGCTGGCATTCTATTGGCTGTTCCAATCAGCCAATAGAATGCCAGCTCAATCCTATTGGCTGATTGCATCAGCCAATAGGAATTTTTCTACCTTAATTCCGATTGTCTGATAGAATTCTATCAGCCAATCAGAATTGAAGGGACGCCATCTTGGATGACATCACTTAAAGGTACCTTCATTCTTCAGTCGCCGTGGAAAGAAGAGGATGCTCCGCTTCAGATGTCTTGAAGATGGACCTGCTCCGCGCCGGATGGATGAAGATAGAAGATGCCATCTGGATGAAGACTTTTGCCCATCTGGAGGACCTCTTCTGCCGGATTCATTGAGGACTTTGGCCCGGTTGGGTGAAGACTTCTCCCAGTAAGGTGGTCTTCAAAGGGTTAGTGTTAGTTTTTTTTTAAGGGGGTATTGGGTGGATTTCAGAGGGCTATTTGTAATTTAGTGTAGGGTAGGGCTTTTTTATTTTGGGGGGGCTTTTTTATTTTGTTAGGGAGATTAGATTAGATGTAATTAGTTTAAAAATCTTGTCATTTGTTTATTATTTTCTGTAATTTAGTGTTTGTTTTTTTGTACTTTAGATAATTTAATGTAATTGTACCTAGTTACAAATTTGCCTGTAAAATACAAACTTGCCTGTAAAATAAAAATAAACCCTAAGCTAGATACAATGTAACTATTAGTTATATTGTAGCTAGCTTAGGGTTTATTTTATAGGTAAGTATTTAATTTTAAATAGGAATAATTTAGTTAATTATAGAAATTTTATTTATATTTATTTTAATTATATTTAAGTTGGGGGTGTTAGGGTTAGGGTTAGACTTAGGTTTAGGGGTTAATAACTTTAATATAGTGGCGGCGACATTGGGGGCGGCAGATTAGGGGTTAATAAATGTAGGTAGGTGTCGGCGATGTTAGGGACGACAGATTAGGGGTTAATAATATTTAACTAATGTTTGCGATGCGGGAGTGCGGCGGTTTAGGGGTTAATATATTTATTATAGTGGTGGCAATGTCCGGTTTGGCAGATTAGGGGTTAAAAATTTTATTTTAGTGTTTGCGATGTGGGGGGCCTCGCTTTAGGGGTTAATAGGTAGTTTATGGGTGTTAGTGTACTTTTTAGCACTTTAGTTAAGAGTTTTATGCTACGGCGTTGTAGTGTAAAACTCTTAACTATTGACTTTAAAATGTGGTACCAGTCTTGACAGGAGAGGGTGTACCGCTCACTTTTGGCAGACTCGTAATACCGGCGCTATGCAAGTCCCATTGAAAATATAGGATACGCAATTGACGTAAGTGGATTTGCAGTATTTCCAAGTCTGGTCAAAAAAGTGAGCGGTACACCTGTCCCTGCAAGACTCGTAATACCAGCGGGCGTTAAAAAGCAGCATTGGGACCGGCCAACACTGCTTTTTAAGCCTAACGCACAACTCGGAATCTAGCCGAAAGTGACCAATCAGCTTGATAATAGAGCCTATAAACTGTCCAATATCAAACAGTAAATCCTCTTTCTTAGCATCTGTTGAAGGAAAAACAAAGTCCATGATGAAAAAATAACTCAAACCAAAAAGGCAACAAAAAATACTGAAGAGGAGAATCCTGAAGAAAAGGACCATCCATGAGGAAATATCCAAATGATGTGAAGAACTTGACAACCAACTGGAACTTTGCAGAAACTGGAATGAACTTGATTGAAGTGACGACTTGCCACTCAAATAAGAAGGAACAAAACCAGTTGAAACAATATCCTGGTTATGGATTGGTAACTAAAACAAATGTACAATAAATTAGATTAATACTATGATAAAACATATAAAGGGAGGGAAAATATACACATCAATGAAGAGGATGGAAAAAACTCGTCTCTGTGTCTTTAATAAAATCTACATTATACCTTCACAAGTTAGGATAATCCGAATTTTATTACAAGACTAGAGACTCCTATTTTGCTAGTTTAAACTAACAAAATAATTTGAGAGAGGCATGTTCAATGGGTTTAAAATAAAATTGTTTAAAAATAGAATCTGAAGACCAGTCAGCTGCATCCAAAATTTGTTGAAGGGTAGCAGCTTTCAAAAATGCTTTAGAAGCGGCTGATCCTCTAACTGAGTGAGCAGAAAAAGATAAATCAATACCAGCTACACTCATAACCCATTTAACCCACCTAGCAATAGAGGTAGTGTCTTGATCCGTTCATCGCCGCGTCGCCGCGGCTCCCGGATCTCCTCTGTGCTCTGACCATGTCACGTTGCCTAGTAATGTGACGCGGTCTTCTGGGCACTCCTCCTTTTCGTCAAGGCCTCCTCTCGTCTCTGGCTTTTAATGCCGGCGGGAGTTCTTCCTCGGGGCCCGTTTGTCAGTCTTCGTTCCTGATTGTGGCTTTCTGAGTAACTGCGATTTTGTAAACCTGTCTGCTGGATATTGACCCCTTGCTTGCCTGATTACTCTATTGCCTGACTCCTAAACCTGTCTGCTGGATATTTACCCCTTGCTTGCTTGACTACTCTATTGCCTGATCCCTAAACCTGTCTGCTGGATATTGACCCCTTGCTTGCCTGACTTCTCTTTTGCCTGATCCCTAAACTTGTCTGCTGGAAATTGACCATGCTTGTTTGACCATTCTGCTGCCTTATCCTACAAACCTGCTTAAAGGAACATTGAACATTGCTTGTTTGACCATTCTGCTGCCTAATCCTACAAACCTGCTTAAAGGGACATTGTTCATTGCTTGTTTGACCATTCTTCTGCCTAAATCATACAAACCTGCTTAAAGGGACATTGATCATTGCTTGTTTGACCACTCTGCTGCCTAATCCTACAAACTTGCTTAAAGGGACATTGACCAATGCTTGTCTGACCACTCTGCTGTCTAATCCTACAAAACCTACTTAAAGGAACAATATCTGCATTTTTCTGAGTATCCTCAGTTCTCTGTTCTAACCCTCAAGAGACTTTCCAGAGACCTTGCAACTACTGTGAGTACTCTGTATCCTACATAACTTTGTCTTTTTTTTCCTTTCTGAGTGGGTCACGTCCTGGTTTCCTCTCAGTGTGCTAGCGTGTGTTTTACTTTTCACGCTAGCAGTTGGGTTAAATCCTGGACTGATTCTTTACTGCTGACAGGTAGAAGATACAGGAGAATGATGAGGAACAAATGATAACAAAAGTTGATTAGAAGAAGTACGAAAAGGAAGATGTTCTGAATTCATATTCTTTGAGACATAAAACCACAGAGAAAGAAGGTTCAGAAGGAAAATAAGGATAGAATATTTAGAAATATTCAGCCAGATTACGAGTTTTTGCGTTATGGCTGCTCACTAGCATCGTGTACGTTATTTCCATTGCGTATCTTTTATAACGTAGGTATTACAAGTTTGAAAACAACCTCGTAATACGTTGCGGTAACACGAGTATTGCGTTTATTTAATAAGCATAATCACAGGTGCGTTAAAGATTCTTCCATAGAGATTAATGCTAAATTAACTAATCACGGATTTTTTATCTAACACTCGATCTCACGAGAAATGCACATACTGTCATACTGCTCTGTCATATTAAGTATACAAAATAATGCACAACAAAAACACAGCTCAAATGTACAAACAACATTCGTTCACGCAACATAGCACATACGCATTCAACATTCACAATCGTAAGCAAAAAATAATGCACAACATTTACACTAAACAAGGAATCAATAAATACGTTCAGATCTTGCAAAACGGAACAAAACTACATGAAAAAAGATTTGCACACTGATACACAAACAAAAAATTTGCATTGCAGATTATGGAACATTAGTATAAATAAACATTTGCAGCACTTGACAAACACGAGACCATCACAAATCAGAATTTACATTTACAGATACTACTTTTGGAGAATGTTATGTAAAACGATCGCTATGACATCATCGCATTATACACATTACACAGATACAAACTCAATATGAGCATGCGCAAATTCAAACAACTAATACACATTGCACACATACTAATTACTAACGCCTAGATTTAGAGTTCTGCGTTAGCCGTCAAAACCAGCGTTAGGGGGTCCTAACGCTGGTTTTGGCCGCCCGCTGGTATTTAGAGTCAGTCAGGAAAGGGTCTAACGCTCACTTTCCAGCCGCGACTTTTCCATACCGCAGATCCCCCTACGCCAATTGCGTAGCCTATCTTTTCAATGGGATCTTTCTAACGCCGGTATTTAGAGTCTTGGCTGAAGTGAGCGTTAGAAATCTAACGACAAAACTCCAGCCGCAAAGAAAAGCCAGGAGTTAAGAGCTGTCTGGGCTAACGCCGGTTCATAAAGCTCTTAACTACTGTGCTCTAAAATACACTAAAACCCATAAACTACCTATGTACCCCTAAACCGAGGCCCCCCCACATTGCCGCCACTCTAATAAATTTTTTAAACCCCTAATCTGCCGACCGCACACCGCCGCAACCTACATTATCCCTATGTACCCCTAATCTGCTGCCCCTAACACCGCTGACCCCTACATAATATTTATTAACCCCTAATCTGCCCCCCCCATGTCGCCGCTACCTTACCTACAATTATTAACCCCTAATCTGCCGACCGGACCTCACCACTACTCTAATAAATGTATTAACCCCTAAAGCTAAGTCTAACCCTAACCCTAACACCCCCCTAAGTTAAATATAATTTTTATCTAACGAAATAAAATAAATCTTATTAAATAAATTATTCCTATTTAAAGCTAAATACTTACCTGTAAAATAAACCCTAATATAACTACAATATAAATAATAATTATATTGTAGCTATTTTAGGATTAATATTAATTTTACAGGCAACTTTGTATTTATTTTAACCAGGTACAATAGCTATTAAATAGTTAATAACTATTTAATAGCTACCTAGTTAAAATAATTACAAAATTACCTGTAAAATAAATCCTAACCTAAGTTACAATTAAACCTAACACTACACTATCAATACATTAATTACATACAAATACCTACAAATAAATACATTTAAATAAACTAACTAAAGTACAAGAAATAAAAAAAGAACTAAGTTACAAAAAATAAAAAAATAATTTACAAACATTATAAAAATATTACAACAATTTTAAGCTAATTACACCTACTCTAAGCCCCATATTAAAATAACAAAGCCCCCCAAAATAAAAAAATGCCCTACCCTATTCTAAAATAAAAATTGAAAAGCTCTTTTACCTTACCAGCCCTTAAAAGGGCTTTTTACGGGGCATGCCCCAAAGAATTCTGCTCTTTTGCCTGTAAAAAAACCATACAATACCCCCCTCAACATTACAACCCACCACCCACATACCCCTAATCTAACCCAAACCCCCTTAAATAAACCTAACACTAAGCCCCTGAAGATCTTCCTACCTTATCTTCACCACGCCGGGTATCACCGATCCGTTCAGAAGAGGGTCCGAAGTCTTCCTCCTATCCGGGCGATGTCTTCATCCAAGCGGGGGCTGAAGAGGTCCATCATCCGGCTGAAGTCTTCATCCAAGCGGGGGCTGAAGAGGTCCATCATCCGGCTGAAGTCTTCATCCAAGCGGGGGCTGAAGAGGTCCATCATCCGGCTGAAGTCTTCTATCAAGCGGCATGTTCAATCTTCTTTCTTCCGGCTCCATCTTCATCCCGCCGACGCGGAACATCCATCCTGGCCGATGACTTCCCAATGATTGACGGTTCCTTTAAGGGACGTCATCCAAGATGGCGTCCCTCGAATTTCGATTGGCTGATAGGATTCTATCAGCCAATCGGAATTAAGGTAGGAAAATTCCCTATAAATATAATATAGGGGTCGGCGGTGTTAGGGGCAGCAGATTAGGGGTACATAGGGATAACGTAGGTTGCGGCGGTGTATGGAGCAGCAGATTAGGGGTTAATAATAAAATGCAGGGGTCAGCGATAGCGGGGGCGGCAGATTAGGGGTTAATAAGTGTAAGGCTAGGGGTGTTTAGACTCGGGGTACATGTTAGGGTGTTAGGTGCAGACTTAGGAAGTGTTTCCCCATAGGAAACAATGGGGCTGCGTTAAGAGCTGAACGCTGCTTTTTTGCAGGTGTTAGGTTTTTTTTCAGCTCAAACTGCCCCATTGTTTCCTATAGGGGAATCGTGCACAAGCACGTTTTTGAAGCTGGCCGCGTCCGTAAGCACCGCTGGTATTGAGAGTTGAAGTGGCGGTAAATTATGCTCTATGCTCCCTTTTTGGAGCCTAACGCAGCCCTTCTGTGAACTCTAAATACCAGCGGTATTTAAAAGGTGCAGGGGAAAAAAAAACACGCGTAGCTAACGCACCCCTTTGGCTGCAGAACTCTAAATCTAGCCGTAAGAAAGCACACCTGAACCTCCTTTACTTTGCAAACCGGTACATCAATTAAACATTTACATAGGGTATATAAGCACGCTCTAAGCATGGCTTCTTTGACTGTGTTGCTTTTTCAAGTTAGGTGCAGGTCTAGGCGTTGGAGGTTTTGGAGAGATTTGAGAGTAGAGAGATTTGAGAGTAGAGAGATTTAGTGAGAGTTAGTTAGTGTGAGAATTAGTTAGTGTGAGAATTAGTTAGTGTGAGTTAGTTAGTGTGAGTTAGTGTGAGAGTAAGTTAGTGTGAGAATTAGCTAGTGTGAGTTAGTTAGTGTGAGTTAGTGTGAGAGTTAGTTAGTTTGAGAGTTAGTGTGAGAGTGAGTTAGTGTGAGAGAGTGAGTTAGTGTAAGTTAGTGAGCGAGAGTTTGTTTGGGTGAGTGTGCGAGTGTTTTGTTCCTACATTCATTATATAAACACATTTACACGCAAACACATTCAATACATACATACACTTATCACTAACACTACATACACTCCATACCCCATTCCCTCTCATCCTACACTCCATACCCCATTCCCTTTCATCCCATACCCCATTCTCTTTAAGCCCATACCCCATTCCCTTTCATTCCATACCCCATTCCCTTTAAGCTCATACCCCATTCCCTTTCATCCCATAGGTTTTTGTTTTATTTTAAAAACGTATTGTTTATATATCCTCATTTTCGTCTTTTTCCACATATACGTTTGTCTGTTTAATACCCCTTACCCTCTTTTTTTTATATCCCATTCACACTTTCAACCCTTTTTACTTTTTGTTCATTATTTTGACCCCCTTTCATTTGGGCACCTTCACATTTTGTTTGAGTATGTTGGGAGGGGGGGATAGGGGGCAGATTAGCCTGCAGCTATTAGAGCTCATTAGGCAGGAGGCTAGGGCTGAGTTCAGGGATGAGCTTGTAGAGGAGGTTAGGCAGGAGTTTAGGCAGGAGAGAGGGAGGGAGAGAGGAAAGGGGAGAGGAAGGGGGAGAGGAAGGGGACAGGAAGGGGTGGGTGTCCAGCATAGACAGGGAGCTTCGCAGTCCAGGGAACAGAGGCTCACATCGCATGGGAAACCCAGGCAGAGGGAGGAGAGATATACCATGGATGAGAAGGAGGCCCTTATAGAGGCTTATATGGAGAGGGCTAGGAGGCTGCAGGCACCAAGGGCCACCCCTTCAGATAAGAGGAAGTGGTGGAACGAGATCAGGGATGCCGTAAATGCAGTGGGGGTCTATAACAGGGATGTGAAGTCAATTCAGCACCGTTACCGGGATTGCAGAGCTGAACTGAGAAAAAAGCTCACAAGGGAGAGGGAATACCTAGCCGGGCCTAGGCGGTCCGGAAATAATTTTTGAGTATTCCCGCTGGGAGGAAATGCTGCATCCCAACATCTCCGAGGTGGACATAGTCAGTATTGGAGGAGTTGATTCCGGGAATCTGCGCCTCTCATCTGACGGTAAGCTCATTTACTAATCTCTTTACATCCACCTAATAACCCATTCACACGCAAAATTTATTTAAGGATATGACTAACGCAATTACGCTTTTTTATACATTATTACATAAACACATTCACAATTACCTTGCGAAAGTTGCATTTCAAGAAAAGTCATCACATTAGTATCTAGTCTACAGATTAGGTCAGGTGTGCATTTAAACAGATTTAAGACAAACGCAAAAAGACATTCAGATTGACCATAAAGATATCAGAAAGACAGGTTTGAAAATGCGGAAATTGTATGGATTGCTTTTGCTTACAATTGAATTACAAAGGCATCCTCATTAATACACTTTCAAATAGAACATTTACATCTTTATTTGGAAGTGTGCTAATATCTCAATTTCTTTCTATTTCAAATATACAGAGTCTGAGGCCGGGGAGGAGGAAGCAGAGTGCCCACAGGCTTCTCCTTCACCCAGACATGAGAGGGGTGCAGATGACTCGCCACCTTGGGGAGACCAGGAAGATATCACTGCACCATCATCCCCTGAAGAAGCCCCCACTGCAGAAGAGATCCCTCGTGCACCAGCAGCCCACTATGCATCAGCTCCTCAGGATAACATCCCCCCAGAGATAGCAGAGGTGCAGATATTGAATAATTTCCTCGAGGAGATGCGTGGCTCCCGGAGGGAACAGGTGGATTACCTGACAGGAGTACTGAATGATTTTCGCAAAGGACAAAGAGATATTTTGAATACTCTTAAGAATATGTTGCAGGTACTCCGGTAGGTGCAAAATGCACCATCTGCTCCTGGACCATCTGCTCCTGGGCCTCCTCCATCTTCTCCTCTGCCTCAATCTCCTCCTCAGCCTGGTGATTCCTTAACCACTCAAAGTACTCCTCCTCCCCCTCTTCCCCAAACATCTCCTATGAGAACTTGTCGGAGGGGGCAGTTGCCCCCCCAGAGCCTCAGTCTCGTGGGAAGAGGGGAAGGAAGAGGAAGTCATTTTTTATATATTTGTATTTATTGAATGTGTAAAGGATAGGTATGTGATGATGTGGTCTTCTTACACTTGTGGAGCACACTCTGTATTTAATAGGCTTCTATGGGACCGGGTCCATGGAGGCAGATTGTTTGCAGAGTGTGTTTTACAAGTGTGTGGAGACCACATCATCACATGCTGTCCTTGTTGATTACATTGATTGTTTTTTGCGATGTGATGTCCAAACTAATCCTAATCTCAAACAAAATGACCATTACAATTATACATGATGGCATATCACTGTTTTGATGCCAACAACGCAGCTTAAAGGGACAGTCATAACATGAATTATTGTTGATTACAAAGAAAACCCTTTTCATACGCATTGTCAAGTTTTGAATAACAAGACTGTTATAGAAATACACGTTTTACTTCTGTGATTAACCTTGTATCTATGCCTCTGAAAAAGACCCCTTATTTTTGATCTTCTGACTGACCTGCATTTCAGCCAAACACTGATCACTTCAGGGTAACTATACTGCATGAGCACAATGTTTTCTATATGAAACACATTAACTAATGCCCTCTAGTGGTCAAAATGCATTCAGATTAGATGCACTCTTTAAGGTCTAAGAAATGAGCAGATGAACCTCCTAGGTTTAGCTTTCAACTTTAAGTTTAAGAGAAAATTTGAAGAAAATTGCATTTTTCATATTTAAATCATTAATGTTTTGCATGACTTGACTGTCCCTTTAAACAATAACATATGCTAACATATACTAATCCTTAGGGCTTTTTGATATATCTACACGTACTTGTTAAAACAAGAAAATATTTGAATAGGATAGTAAGCCTGTATGCCATATTTCTCTCAACGTGTTAAATAAAGTCTATTTTTTAAAAGCTACATTATAGTGTTTGATTTTTTTAAGAAAGGTATTTCATTTAGAAGGTGTATGAAAGCAGAATATTCGCTATAGATAATTGCACACCAGGTTAAAAATGTATGTGAAATAAAAAATAAATAAATTCTGGTTTCATGTCCTTTTAAGAGTTACATTAGAAATATATGCTCACAATATTATATTTGGAGAGCAACAATGTGGAAACCATACATGACACGATACTGAGCATTTACATTAAGAAAAAATATCAGAACATAACATCTAGTATAAGTAGACATCTCATATATTTATCATATGATAAAGGTCAACGCATATTGATTATTTTATTCAAATATAAAAGCGCATCTTTAGGAATTATATATGTAGAAAATTCAATACAACACATTAATTATTTTGTAAATTGAAAATATTGTTGACAAATATATTAAACAAGATGGAGTATATTCATGGATTTGCACTTGCCTCAAAATGTATTCTGCATGAAAAACATATTGCCTTCATTAGTTTCTTCAACGAGACAGCCATCAAAAGATATTTTTGTGTTCTTTATCAGCTATGGTTCAACAATGTACATGATTGACACAATCCATAATCCAAGAAAGTCATGGTTTTAAACTTGTGTTCTCATTTGCAAATGTGGATTACGTGGAAATTCAAATATTGCGGGAGAATGTAATCCAATCAAACGGATTTAACACCTTGGCATGTGATGTCTTAAGCAACATGGCCCATCCAAGATCGCGTAACAACGTCATCCAATCAAAGGACGCATTTTACAGGTTTGCATGTGACGCCTTAAGCAACTTGGCCCATCCGAGATCGCGTAACAACGTCATCCGATCAAAGGACGCATTTTACAGCTTTGCATGTGACGTCTTATGCAACATGGTGCATCCAAGATCGCGTAAAAATGTAATCTAATCTAAAAACGCATTTTACAGCTTTGCATGTCAATAAGAAACGTATTTATATTTTAAAAACTAGTATGTGCTATATTGTTATCTATGAAGCGTGTTTGTTTCATGTAATGCACAGCTTCACATAATGTCACGCTAGATAACGTAATACTGTGATATATGAAATATAATACATTGTTGGTAATAAGTATATATTTCATTAGAATAGGAGGATTCAGAACTATTTAGGAAGCAGCAGTGTTTAAATGGACATGAAACCCACATTTTATGTTACATGATTATGTAAGAGATTGCAATTTTAACTACCTTTCAAATTTACTGATATTATTTAAATTGGCTTCTTTCTCTTGTTATCGTTTGATAAAATGTGTTTTGAGGTAATATCAAGAGCAGAAAATAACCTATGTTCTAACTGCTGATTGGTGGCTGCATATATATACCGATTGTCATTGGTTTACCTTTGTGTTCAGTTAGAAAGCAGTAGTGCACTGCTGCTCCTTAAAAAATGATACCAAGAGCCTAAATTAAATTTGAGAATTGAAGTACATTTTAAATTTGTTTAAAATAGTATGTTATACCTAAATGATAAAATACATTATTGGGTTTCATATCCCTTTAACTGAGAAAGAATGCTACGAGATACATTATGAAAATGTAGATTGCTTATACATTATATGTTACCTATAGCTCTGGTGACCATCTTTCCGCTTTAAAAAGGGACACATGAGAAATACATATGTCAGGGATGTTTTCAGAGCTGTTGAAAGAATTTTTTGGAATAAGAATAATGACATATGTATTTATCATATGTGTCACTTATTCAAGCGAAAATATGGTAAGCCTACCTATAGCAATATATAATTGGATAATTAAAGATAATCAATAATAATAGAAAGATATTAATCATCTAAAATATGTGCATTACACACAGTGATTTCTTTTGTTATACTACTACAATAAAATGTAAGTGAAATTGGAATACATGTGCTGTCAACATTCAACTAATAGTCTGTTTTAAACATATTATATGTGTATGTTGATGTCAAAAGAAAATAAATACATTAGAAATGCATATCCATAAATTAAGAATTGTGGTCAGCATCACTTAAAGGGACATGAAATACAAATAATTAAGTTCAGGATTCACAGAGAGAATACTATTTCCATCAACTTCATAATTTACATTGATTATCTCATTAGTTTAATCATCTTGGGATCGTTTGTTAAAGGTGCATCAATTCACTAATGAATTCAAAATGAACACATGGATGAGCCAATAACAACCAATATATATATATGCAACCAACAATCAACATCTAGAACCTAGGTTCTCTGCTACTCATGATCTTGCAAAGATAAACCTTTCAGCAAAATATATCAAGAAAATGAAGCAAATTAAATAATAGATGTAAATATGAAAGCTTGTTAAAATTGTATTATATATCTGAATCATGAAAGACCATGTTTTGGTCTTTAAGGATTAACCACATAAAATATATTTTGTAATAAATGGCATGAATAAATAAATATGAAAAATAACATATTAATGACTTTATTTTTATTATGATGAATATGATATAGGAATGTCATAAAACATAAAGAAATAAGATAACTTTAAAAAAAGTCAGAATGATAAATCAGCCCCATTGGAGCCATCTGACAAGGTGACATAGTGCATCATAGTCCTTGGAGGGTGTTGACAAGGAAAAACAAAGGCCAACACAGTCCCATTGGAGCCATCTGACAAGGTGACATAGTGCATCACAGTCCTTGGAGGGAGTTGACAAGGCAGAGCAAAGGCCAACATGGCCCCTTAATTAAAATCTGACAAGGTGAAATAGTGCAGCAAGCACAACAATAAACACAAAATAGGCCAAATGGCAACAGATTAAAAAAAAACAAATAACAACATGTGGATGGAGGATTTATTTGTTCTCCCTCAGGCCATCTTCGGATCCTCCACTTATGGGGCATCAGCATCTCCTTCATCGTTCTGTGCATCTCCAGCTGCGGCTTCATACAATGCCTCTAAACGCATTATTTGTTCTAGAGTCAAGCGATGAAGCCGCAGCTGGATACGCATGGTCTCATGCATCCTTCCCAGCAACTGATTGTTACTCATGGTCTGCTCAATATGGGCTAGAGCCTCTAGCGTTAACCATGCTGAGTCACAACCTAAACAAAAATAAATAATGCAAATTAATAATAATTACAGAATATAATAAAAAGAGAGCAAAGAGACATTGTAATAATTAAAATACAAATCAATATTATAATTAAATATGCTATATAGAAGATTTACACGTTAAATATGTTCTTCAGAGATAAACCATTAAGATATTAAGACAAATCAAAACCCTATCAATTTTTTAAAAAATATTTTTTTGGTTTATGACACACTGTGAAAAGGGCAGTGATACCAAATCCAAAATATTGGCATATATACATAATAGATATCCAACATTTAGGCAATATCATTTAGATATTAGAAAATTTGGGTGATGATTTCCAAAACTGAAGATAGGAAAACATTTACATTAATCAAATAAAGAAAAGGTTTATAAAAAACATTTTCTAATCAAATTAAATTTTATGTATAATTAGATCAGTATAATGTCCCTTTAAGAAAGTTTGTTCTTGTTTTTGTTGATTCATAATGATACGTACATCAGTGGCTGGGAAGGACAATCCAACACCCAGGACAATGAAGGTGGGGATTGGGATTAGGGTAAAGGTGTTGATGGGGAGGGATGGGGCAAGGTGAGGGACTGGGTTGCCGATCCGGCGGAGCCTGCACATCTGAGGAGTCAGGGGCCTGGGGAGATGGTAGGGGAGAAGAAAGGCGGGCCAAATGGGGAGAGCAGCGAGTGGGGGCAAGAAATCTTTTTTTGGGAGGGACAGGACAGGAGTAAGAATGGGAAGGGCCAGGAGCGGGTTCAGTTTGGGAAGGGCCGGGAGTGGATTCTGGCTGGGGGTGGGTGGGGGGGTGGGAAGCTAATGCCCAGAAGTGGAAGGTCTATTTGAAATATATAAAATAATTCTATAAATACATATATGATATGAAAATATATTATTATCTTGAAAGAAATCAAGATTCAACATTATTTAAAATCTGGATTCTTGTTCTCATAAAATATTTAGACAAAGTCACAATAATGACTATGTTTTAAGTTATTGATTGATTTGAATCAAATATAATTAATAAGAAGATTTAATTGATCCTTTAAACTTTGACTGTTCACTGTTGTTTTTCATGTAACATTTCATAAATACATTACAGATCATATTTTTCAAAGTCAACATTATGTGCTAATCTTTATGATTTTATAATATATTTATCTTTTGGATAATATTTTGGTACGCATGTATGCATTTGAGATTGAAATGCAATAGAGTTCTTTTAGACACATGCCCACATGCCCATGGATTGATTGTTTGAAATTAAACACTAAACCTAGCCTTTGAAAACAGGTAAACACTGATTTACATATATATTTCAGTGATTGCCTTTGTAATCTTAAATGGACTAATTTGAATCTTGATGGTTCAATCAATTACAATTCAGAATATATACACAGTAGATACTACTGTTCATATTAAATATTAAGAATATAATTTTCACTATCTGATATTATATGTTGATAGCATTTTTGGTGAATCTCTCTTTTACATTAGGATTAAATGTATGTCATCCCAATATTAATAGACATATTCCAAAATGCATGCTTTAGTTTTGAGTAATAGTAATGTTTTTTTGATTGAAATGGACAGTCTACACATAAATCTTTTTAAAATCTATTTACATATCATACATCATGAAATTAAATTAAGGAATTTCAACACAATTATGTTTTATGTATACTTAGAAGTGGCTTAGAAGTTCAAAGCAATGATGACATAATGATATGTTCTGCATCTAGGCACTCAGATGAATAGCAATGACTGTCTGTACAATCAGAAGATGATTATTGTGGTTTTGCATGGAATATACATGTGACATCATGATGTCATTAATGACAAATCATACATATACAAAATTAAAACATATTTTCATGCTGCATGATATAAAAAGTGGGGCAGTAGTGTATTTGAAAATAATTGAATAATATATTTGAAAGGTACAAAGCTGTAGACTTTATTTTTCGTCAATAGTATGATTACGAAACAATACACATTATATTAGGGTGACCATATTCCTGCTTTAATAATGGACACATATGAAAAATACATAGGTCAGACTTCTTATAAAAAACATTTATTGAAACAGCCTTAAAAACAACCCTGTGTGTATCACTTGATGATTGCTGTCTAAATATATACTAAATATAAACATGTGCTAGCCATGTTCTGAAGCAAAAAGGTGTAGACTAAGAAGCTTTGAGATCTTAATATTAAACTAATAAAATATATATATATATATATATATATATATATATATATATATATATATATATCATCAGAGGTGTACATTATAAGTTTTATTTAAATGGAATGCTACATCAGAATCATGATCAAAATATTTATGAAAAAGACAGCTTCAATGACATATGAATGAGTCAATGGACTTACCAGAACCCTGCAAAGGCAGGTCACGATCAGTGCTGGATCCCTCTGTGCTCGTCACAATAACTAGTTCTATTAATGATATAAACAAATATTAGTGAACACAGTTTGGACATCACTAAATCACATTAGTCTAAAATATTCTAAATAATATACATAGAAATGTGAAGACTAGAGCACTAATATGAACAATACATTAATTAGTTCATCAAGGTGATTGTAAAGAAAATTATGTCTTTCACATATGTTGGATTTCTTACTATATTAGACAGCCAATTCTTATCATATTAATCAATGGCATATCTAAATATAACTATTGTTCCCTGTTTTAAAAATAATACAAACACACACAACACTTTGAATAACAACTGGTGACAACTAGAGCCTAATCCATGTGGCACATAGATCCATTTGTGCAATGTACAGTAATTTGTTTTAGGACACAACACATATTGATCACAATGCAAGACATAAGATATATTTAAAACTATGTCATCATGGTGCAGTTAGAATATGCATATATATATATATATATATATATATATATATATCATATGTAAACAATGCCACCTAGGTAAAAAGAAGTCCAGCAGTAAATGGACAGAGATGATAGAAATAAAATGTATCTTTATTGTAACAAAAACAATAAAATTAGCTGTGACTGAATCACAAAGAGTAACAATACTACAGCCAAATTTTAGTCAACCTAACAACGTAGTGGCTGAACATCTAACATGTTTCGTGCCGTTACACAATGAGTTATTTTCTCTACATTTAGGATTTAGTGGAGGATTTTAAACTCACTTTTCGCCTCCCCATATTTTAAATTGCTGTTGTATATATATATATATATATATATATATATATATATATATATACAGTGCTGGATATATATATAAAGGTAGTCCAAGAGTGAAAGATGTGATTATATATCAATATTATTTCATCAAAACAGTGTAAGGATTAATGACGATATTTTGTATTTATATTAAAAAAAATGTTTATTTGACAATGTCACTGTTAATGAATTGTTTAGTCCATCTGTTGATGTAATTAATCAGATAGAGCATGCAATTACAATCAAATATATAATTTTATGCTATCATCAAGAATCTTTAATTATCCTTCTCTCTTAAAGGGACATGAAACTCCAAATGTGTAATTTTATTATTTTTCATGATTCAAATACAGCATGTGATTTTAAACAGCTTTCCAATTTACTTATTTGATCTAATTTGCTTCATTGTCTTTGAATTTATTTTAAAGGAGCAACTATGCACTACTGGGAGTTATCTGAAGACATCTGTTGAACCATGGAAAATAGGCAATTTTGTGCATCAACCAAGCAGCAGGTTACTCCCAGTAATGCATTGCTCCTCCTGAGCCTACCTAGATATGCTTTTCAACTAAGGATACCAATAGACTAAAGCAATTTAGATAATAGAAACAAATTGAAAAGTTGTTTAAAATCCCATGTTGTGTCTAAATCATAAAAGAAAAATGCTGGGTTTCATGTCCCTTTAATGATAAAAAGAAAATATCAAAGAATATGAGATGTATATTTATATTTATATAATCTGCACATATGTAAAAATGTGTTAGTGTTGTCTAAATGTAGCCAAAAACTGTCAAGCACTACCCAGGGGCAGAATACAAAATGGCCATGACCCTAAGATGACATTAAAATTAAGATATCAAGAATCAAAGGTATATCTTCAAATACTCATAAATTGAGATTTGTATAACAATGGAATCCCTTCCCAACTCTGATTTGTGATTCTTATTTTAAAATAACAAGAACATTGAATTAGAGTATCCATATTATTATAGATCAATATGAGTGGATTAGGTAATGTTATGTCCAACTTTGTAAGACAACGGTAAATTATAATGAGACATACTATACTCTGATGAACACGGGCTCGAGGTTCCAGCATCAACATCCATATCTGTAAAAGATTCAATCACGATTGGATATCATTAATACAAATCAGGCCATGGACACGAACAATCAGATATTATTTTTCAACTTGACAAAGTAAAATAATATTTGTATTCACGTGAGTTCATTGTTTTCAAAATTAATTTATAAATAAAGAGATCATGTATTCTTATTTAAAATCTTTTATGTTGTTGACTGTCGCTTTAAGTCATTTTTTGTCTTCTTGCATTGTCATCAATTGCTAGACATTGTTCCATTTTTTTTATATTGCTAGTATAGCTTTTCTAATGTAAAAGATTGTAAATAAGGATACTGTATCCCTCACATATATACTAATTAACGTATACATTTAACCAACATGTCTAAAGTAATGCCACTGTTACAGCAAACACATGTTCATGTCTCTGCGCAATTATATCTTTCTTGATCATTGCGCAATTATTAAAAGCATTATTGCGCATCCGTGATTCAGAATTGATTTGGATATACTATTGTGATGAGTATAATTTCTAAAGACATCAAGTATATTTGCAATTGGGTGTATTACTATATTCCAATCGGATATTTGTAAAGATTGAATGATACCAATTAATATTTATAACTTTCGTATGATTTAAAATTCAGTGTATGAAATAGCAGACGATAGGGATTTCATGGATGCGCAATTCCATTTAAGCTCTGTGACGCATATTCTGGAGAGCACAAGAAACACCATTCCTATTTCATGTGTGACAAATCTAAATTCAGATAATTAAACATTGTATGTAGCATGTGTTGTGAGATCTATATAGGTTGAATAGGTTGAATATATGACTATATACACATTTCTTAAATATATACTCAAATATTAATATATTACACTGTGTGCAGAATTATTAGGCAAATGAGTATTTTGACCACAGCATCCTCTTTATGCATGTTGTCTTACTCCAAGCTGTATAGGCTCGAAAGCCTACTACCAATTAAGCATATTAGGTGATGTGCATTTCTGTAATGAGAAGGGGTGTGGTCTAATGACATCAACACCCTATATCAGGTGTGCATAATTATTAGGCAACTTCCTTTCCTTTGGCAAAATGGGTCAAAAGAAGGACTTGACAGGCTCAGAAAAGTCAAAAATAGTGAGATATCTTGCAGAGGGATGCAGCAAAGCTTCTGAAGCGTGATCATCGAACAATCAAGCGTTTCATTCAAAATAGTCAACAGGGTCGCAAGAAGCATGTGGAAAAACCAAGGCGCAAAATAACTTCCCATGAACTGAGAAAAGTCAAGCGTGCAGCTGCCAAGATGCCACTTGCCACCAGTTTGGCCATATTTCAGAGCTGCAACATCACTGGAGTGCCCAAAAGCACAAGGTGTGCAATACTCAGAGACATGGCCAAGGTAAGAAAGGCTGAAAGACAACCACCACTGAACAAGACACACAAGCTGAAACTTCAAGACTGGGCCAAGAAATATCTCAAGACTGATTTATCTAAAGTTTTATGGACTGATGAAATGAGAGTCTTGATGGATGGGCCCGTGGCTGGATTGGTAAAGGGCAGAGAGCTCCAGTCCGACTCAGATGCCAGCAAGGTGGAGGTGGAGTACTGGTTTGGGCTGGTATCATCAAAGATGAGCTTGTGGGGCCTTTTCGGGTTGAGGATGGAGTCAAGCTCAACTCCCAGTCCTACTGCCAGTTTCTGGAAGACACCTTCTTCAAGCAGTGGTACAGGAAGAAGTCTGCATCCTTCAAGAAAAACATGATTTTCATGCAGGACAATGCTCCATCACACATGTCCAAGTACTCCACAGCGTGGCTGGCAAGAAAGGGTATAAAAGAAGAAAATCTAATGACATGGCCTCCTTGTTCACCTGATCTGAACCCCATTGAGAACCTGTGTCCATCATCAAATGTGAGATTTACAAGGAGGGAAAACAGTACACCTCTCTGAACAGTGTCTGGGAGGCTGTGGTTGCTGCTGCACGCAATGTTGATGGTGAACAGATCAAAACACTGACAGAATCCATGGATGGCAGGCTTTTGAGTGTCCTTGCAAAGAAAGGTGGCTATATTGGTCACTGATTTGTTTTTGTTTTGTTTTTGAATGTCAGAAATGTATATTTGTGAATGTTGAGATGTTATATTGGTTTCACTGGTAAAAATAAATAATTGAAATGGGTATATATTTGTTTTTTGTTAAGTTGCCTAATAATTATGCACAGTAATAGTCACCTGCACACACAGATATCCCCCTAAAATAGCTATAACTAAAAACAAACTAAAAACTACTTCCAAAACTATTCAGCTTTGATATTAATGAGTTTTTTGGGTTAATTGAGAACATGGTTGTTGTTCAATAATAAAATTAATCCTCAAAAATACAACTTGCCTAATAATTCTGCACTCCCTGTATATGAAGTCTGATCTGATATTTACCTGGGTCAGCCTCTCTACCTCCTTCTCCCAGGTCACCAATTGGAGAAGAAGCTGCACTGGGCTCCGGGTCTTGAGTGTCAGAGCCAGCAACTGGGGATTGAGAAGAAGTGGAGGAGCGTGCGGATGCAAATCTGCTGGGGAAACGGAGATTGAGGAGGGTGCATAAAGTTGCAGGAAAAGTTTCCGTGGGGGTGGATCCTGCTTTCCATCCCTCCGATGGGCTTTTATCCACTCCTTCATGAAGCGGACTTTATTGTGAAGCCGCAACCTCATATCCCAGAATCTCTGCATGATTTGATCCGGGGTCCTTTGGATGTTACACACAGATTTAACATCTTGGGTGATAGATAACCAGAGGGCCCTCCGAATTTTCGGCTTCGTCGCCTTCTTCTTATTCCCAAACAGCTGCGGATAAAACTCCTCGACTGCGTTGACCAGTGCAGCACTTTCCGCCCGTGTGAACCTGGGAGACATCATGCCTGCCAAGTTTATTTAGAAATATATACAGTATATATATACGTATATATATATATATATTATTACACCAGCAGGCATTAGAGAACTGATAAAAATGGCAACGTGTAATGGACTTTTATATGGTGATGTAAACATGATATGCAGCATGGAACATGGTATCTGTACATCTGATTGGATAAAATTTAGAATTTGTTTTATCATGTCTGTGAGGCCATACTGACTCAAGTTATGTTTGTATGATGAACTCTGATTGGCCGTTCCTTAATGTTTCATGGATTCATATCTTTGTAACTTCCATACACATACCTCCTGGGGGTGCTGTTACTACATTTTGCATGTAGACTTATTTGTAATTTATGGGACTGTTATGCGTATATGTGTGACCCATATTTAATATACGTAATCCATTAAATCTTAATATATTGTTTAAATTTAAACTCGATTTTATTTTTACTCACAATAGTAAATATAATCCAGTCACATTAGTAAATGTTTTACACATTTTGATGTTTAATATTGATCCGGTTATTTAATAAATATATATTTTATTCTTTAAAGTAAACATTGTATGTATTCATTGTTTATTAAAGAAATATCGTGACTCATTGTGAAGTATTGACATTGCTCTATTAAATGTATTTACATTCCCAACAATGCACATCGATTGTGTGCTAGTGCGTGAAATTAGAATAGAAATCTCTAAAGATGCGAATCTCGTGCTGCAAGATACATTTACCATGCTATATTTCTAAAATGTTGAAATGCATAATTAGTATTTATAATGGACGTAACTTGGATTAAAATATTTTTTAATTTTAATATCAACATTTGTTCATTATTATTAAATTAAAATTGAGCTTGTATTGGTCTGAACTGCTCACATATATTTATTTTTGCAACAGCGTCTTTATTTTTAAAGGGACATTACACCCAAATATTTTCTTTCATGATCCAGAAAAAGAATACAGTTTTAAACAACATTAAAATGTAACTCTATCTATTTAGCTTAATTCTTTAGATATCCTTTACAGAAGAAATAGCAATGCACATGGTTGAGCCAATAACACAAGGCATCTCTGTGCAGCCACCAATCAGCAGCTACTGAGCATATCTAGATATGGCTTTAAAGGAAAGTATATCAAAAGAATGAAGGTAATTAGATAATAGAAGTACATTTGAATGTTTAAAATAATTGTTTCTATAGAAACCAGGAAAGAAACATTTTTGGATTAATGTCCCTTTAATGAGCTGATATGCAATATTTAAATTTATCTAAAGACATCTGTCTAAACATTGTAAATATGCATTGTTGCCCACCCACAAATAAGTAGATATTTCCCAGTAATGGTTTGCTGATCATAAGCCTATGCATCTTGTTTGTGCAAACTTAGGATAACATGAGAATAAACCATATGTGATTATTAAAGTCCATTTTTAATTTATAATCAAATCTGCTCTGTCTGAATCATGGAAGATTATATTATTTTGTCATTTCCCTTTCAATAAAAATGAAATAGCCATCACAAGCTCTAAACTAAAGCTATATTTTTTTTTTTAAATATGCAGTCATGTGTGAATATGAAAAATAAATTTAAATATATATAATAATAATATATATATCTTATATAAATATAAAAGGGACAGTAAACCCAAAATATATATAATTTAATACACTACTAATTATTGCATATTCGATCCTGTTATATGAATATACGTTTGACCTGTGTGAGAACCTTGTTTGTAAAATGTCCCCTTATCTCCATTCTTTCATGGAGCTTTTAAATGATTCAGGGCAGACTCTTAAAGGGACAGTATACTATAATATTTTTAAAAATTAATGTGTTTACAATTCATTATTATTTTATTATCAGCAGAGTATATAATGCATGAAATTAAATGTTTCATGTTGGTCTATGAATTATTATTGTGAAGGGAAAACCACAAATATGTGTATTAGCTTTGATAGCCTGATCTCCTAACTTTATCCCATTTCTAGACATATAGATACTTCTTATATCTGCCAAACAATCAACATCAAACATTTGTAATTTGTATTACCTTATGTATTGTATGCCCCACTGTGAGTGAAATATCTTACAATTGCTTTATTTATACAGCTTTGCCTTAAAGGGACATTAAACCTAATTTTTTTTATTTCCTGATTTAGATAGAGAATAAAATGGTAAACAACTTTCTAATTTACTTCTATTATCTCCTATGCTTTTATCTCTTGATATTCTTTCATGAAAAGCATATCTAGATAGGCTTGGGTGCTGCTGATTGGTGGCTGCACATAGATGCCTTGTGTAATTGGCTAACCCATGTGCATTGCTATTTCTTTAACAAAGCATATATAAAGAATGAAGCACATTCAATAATAGAAGTGAATTTGAATGTTGTTTAAATTAGTATTCTCTGTCTGAATCATGAAATAAAGTTTTTGGGTTTAATGTCCCTTTAAGGACAAAACCATTAGGAATAGGTGGAGATACCATTGGAGAAATAAACTAAATTAAAATCAAGGGTAACATAAATAATTATAGAAATTTGATACACTCCAACAGGTAAAAAGTATAATTGTGAGAAATTATATTTTTATATACAGAATCTATAGTTAACTGACCCTTCAAATGACTCCACTAGAGTGAAAAGTCATCAATATGGCATAAATGTGAAATTAACTTACGTTTTCTTTAAAGATAATTTAAACTAGATTACCTTTCAAATAATGAAATTATAATAAATAATAGAGATATTAGAATGTAAATATAACATTAAACTACACTGTCACTTTAATGTAAAAAGTTAAAAACTTTCATTTCTTAAAAGTGAAATGAGCAAAGTTGTTATGTATAATTTTATTAGAATGACGAGGACTCCTATTTTGCTATTCTTTTTCCTTTTACTACTCAAATAGCATTTTTTAAAGTATAACAGATAACAGAAAAAACAGAAAAGTTTAAAACATAACCAATGATAGGTAATAGTACAGTACAACTCCGAAAATCCGGACTGCTTGGGGATTTGCCTGGTCCGGATTTTCGGATTTTCCAGATTCTCGGACATTGCTGATAAAATACCTGTAAATAAAAAAGAAGACGTGCTAATGTTATATTATTATAAATAAATACTGTACAGATCACCTTGTTTATTAAAATAGAGTACTGCACCTTCCAATGTACATTCCTTTCCGTTACAGGTATTTCTTAGGCACATGCTGAACTGCTTGTTCACGGAGAGCTAGCATCTGCTGCGCCCGGTGAACCGCTTGTGGATGGTGCTTCTGCTTTGCCCAGTGATTTCAGAGTGTTTCTCCTCTGCTTCTGTTTAGAACCCTTATCCACTTTGGGAAACATTGGTACAGTACACTACTGTACAATATAGTACAGTATATAGAGGTATAACAGTACTGTGCAGTGTAAAGATGGTAAATACCTGCACAGTTACCGGTCATGTATGGCAAACTGTAGTGCGCAGTTGTGGATCTCAGATTTCTCACTGCCTTCGTGTGCCGTCGCTTGTTGCAGCTCTGAATGCCAATTTGCACATGTGCAGTGACAAACCAACACCCGGAAGTTGTAATCACTCCAGAGTCCGGATTCTCAGGTTGTCCGGATTTCTGGAGTCCGGATTTTTGGAGTTGTACTGTACAATAGTCAGTTAGTACATGTCCAATCAGATAACATCATAGTCCTTTACACTGTGAGAAAACCGTTAAACTTCCTCTTTTCTTTTTGTTACTCTGAATATAATTATCTATTTTGATTGTGAAAATAAATATTATTGCCTTGGTGTTAAGCATTAGATTTCTTATTTTAAGATTGTTATTTATCCTCTCCTATATGATTTTATCTCTTTGACTTGTTTTAAAAAAAATTCATTTTATCTTCTTTTTTGTTAACATTTGTTTAATTGCCTTCCGGTTTTATCTTTATCATAATCCGTTTTTTATTTTACCACTTTTTCACTGTGTTGCTTGTTCCGTTTTGTCTTTATATCTTCTGCCTGTTTCAACAGTCAGCCTGCCTCCGGTCGCCATTTTGTGTTCTTCTTCTTAAGCTGAAACGCCTCCCTTGTCTCTGATGTAGTGGGATTCATTTTCCCGCCTCCTCCTTTACCTTCCCACCTTCATACCCGCCCCCATACACGCCCTCATTACCTCATCGTATACTCCTCCATATTTATTATCTAAAACATCTTTTAGAATCGTTACATTGTTATTTAGTAATGTTTTTTGTTTCATTTTGTTATTCATGTTATGTAACTGTTTTGTCTTATAGTATATAGCTATACTTTGATAGCTTAGAGGTTTTGTCCAAATCCTTTCACTTGCAAGACCTAAGTTTGATTCTCCTCAGGCTCTATACGATTTTTAGCTTTTAAAAAATGTATTTACTTTATAATTATTTATTTAGAGCATACTTATTATACATTTTATTATATAATTTTATTATTATATATTTTATTATGTCTCAGGAGAATTTATCTCAAACTCCTGAAAAGTCTTTTCAGACTGTATTAGAAACTATGCAACAGTTTACTGAACAGATATCTAAAATACAATCGCCATAACATCTGTTCATGAAGCTCAAATTCCTGAAGAATCTAATCCAAAACCAAAAAAGGCTTCTTGTAAGTCTAAACATTTAACTGTTAAAAAGAAGTGAGTAAAAATAGATCTGGTTCAAGTCTGCTTGCTTCAGACAAAATCTCTGCAGCTTTTAAAAGGAATGAGCTTAATAACTCACACTCGGATTCTGAACAGACTATTTTAAAAAAGAAAATTTTAAAGCACAGAGTACACGCAGACACAGTTTCTGCAGAAGAATCTTCTGACTCAGAAATTGATGAATATTTTGATGATAATAAAGAAAATAATTTTGACTTTAATGATTCTGATGAGGAGTTATGTGGTTTATCTGATAATTCTCCAACATTTTCTGATTCCTCATCATCTAACAATATTCCTAAGAACAAAAAGAGAAAAACATCTCAATTACCCAACCCAAAGTTATTGGATAATAAAGGAGATTTATATTTAGATCCTGACGATTTATTTCATCCCTGTTCCTCACAATGGCAACCTTCAAAAAGATTTTTTGTGAGAAGACCCTTATCTAAGAAAGCCAAAACTACTCTTAAAGCAGAGTGTCCCAGGCCAGAACTCCCACATTCTTCTCAAATTACCCCAGAAATTGATAGTAATCTTTTGAAATTTATTGGTAACAAAATTTTTAATATTAATAGAGGTCCTGATAGATGTTTAAAAATTTGTCAAGACAAACTATTAGATTTATTAGGTCCCATTACCAAACTCTTTGAACTTTCAGAAAAGGGAATTTCTCAGGAAACCTCTTTAGATCCATATATTATGAGAGATAGGGTCCAGAGACTTGCACCCACTGAAATGGGCCCTAAAGCCAACGGCCTTCTATTTGGTGAAAGCGGTCTTAAGAAATTGAGTAGTTATGTGAATGAATTTAATTCTTTAAGTAAAATTAGAGTAAAACACAAAGAAAATATTTTATCAGCGTAACAAAATTTTTGATAGGGCCGGGAAAGGACGAGGCCGTTTTCCCGGTCGTTTCCAAGGAATGTCCAGGTCTCAATTTCAAAACTTTGCTTCACCAACCACATGACATACAAATTTCTTTCCCACGAGAGGAAGACAATGGACAAACTGATCGTTAAGATATCGTCCATCACGAAGACCTTTCAACGGTAAGTTCTCTCACCTTTACATACACCCTTTTCCCCCCCACAAACAAATTGAAGGCAGATTAACGCTCTTTATAAAAAATTGGGAATTAATTACACAAGATCCTTGGGTAATTCAAACTATTTCAGGTTTTCATCTAATTTTTTTCTTCCCCTCCAATTTAAAATTCTCTTCCTGTTCCAATAAATTTTCCCTTTCAGATTCCAATCTTCTAAATGTAGAAATTTTTGATTTATTAAACAAAGAAGCTATAGAACAGGTTCTAGATCCAACATATTCATTCATCAGCAATATGTTTCTAGTAAAGAAAAATGAAGGATCTTCTCACCCTGTAAAAAAATTAAGACAGTTAAACCTTTAAATAGAATACAATTATTTCAAGATGGAAGGAATTAATCTTTTAAGAGATTGTCTTATGGACAAAGATTGGTTAGTCCGTTTAGATCTCAAAGATGCTTATTTAACTATCCCAGTTCATTCAAAATTAAGGAAATGTCTTCGATTGTTTGGGAAAGATCATATTTGGCAATTTACTTGTCTTCCCTTTGGTCTAGCATCTGCTCCTTGGGCTTTTACCAAAGTTTTAAAAACTTTGGTTTCGTTGTTGAGAATGAGAGGTATTCGTCTTATTATTTATTTGGACGATATCCTTATTTTTCATCAGGATCCAACTATCCTGTCAGATCAATTAAACACTACTATGAATCTTCTCCAGAATTTAGGTTTATTGTAAATGTCAAAAAATCTATTCTTTCTCCCTCTCAGAAATTAATTTTTCTAGGTTTTGTAATAGATACTGTTTCTGTTACTCTAAGTCTTCCTTCAGACAAGATAACAAAAGTAAAGAAGGAAATAAATCATATTCTCAAGAAACAATAATTTCCTATTCGGTCTTTAGCAAGAATTATAGGTCTTCTATCTTCTTCGATTCAAGCAATTTTTCCTGCTCCTCTGCATTATCGAGCATTACAGAGATTGAAGATCCAGCACCTTTGTTTAGGTTATTATTACTTTCAAGAAATCTAGTTATCAGAAGAAGCAAGATCAGAACTTCTTTGGTGGTTGTCCAATTTGGAAGCTTAGAATGGGAGAGTCCTCTTTGGAAAATCTCCAGACATTATTCTAGAATCGTATGCAAGCAATTCCGGATGGGGTGCCAGACTTGGTCCTCTTATTACAGGAGGCAAATGGTCTCTTTCAGAGAAGAAGCTTCATATCAATTGTTTAGAACTTCTTGCCGGTTCCTTTGCAGTCAAGAGTTTTGTCAGAAACAGCTCTCCTATTTCTATCCTTCTTTGTATGGACAACATATCAGCAGTGCGCTATTTGAATCGTCTAGGAGGTACTACTTAAATATTTTTATCAGATATTACCAAGGAATTTATACATCAATGTCTTTCTCAAAATATATCGATTCAAGCAGAGTACATTCCTGGACTTTCCAATTCAGCAGCAGATTAGGGATCTTGTCATCTAAAACACAACAGCAACTGGACACTAGACAGACTCCTTTTCCTCAAATTTCAAAGTTTGATAGGTCCATTTGTAATATATCTCTTTCTTCTCGCCTGAATTATCAACTTCTTCAATTTTACAGTTGGAGACCAGATCCGACAGCTTTAGCAATGAATGCTTTTCTTCAGAATTGGCCTCTGATAGGAGCTTATGCTTTTCCCCCATTCTCAATGATTCCTCGAACGATTTCGTATGTGGAAAGGAATCAGATATCCCTTCTTCTAATCATCCCTTGGTGGACAGCTCAATCTTGGTTACCAATTCTTCTAGAAATGTCCGTCCTTCCACCAGTTCTTCTTCCCTTTTAAAAGAATCTCCTTACCAATCACAATGGAGATTTTCACAATTTAATTCTCGCAGGTTCTCTTCGACTCATTGCCTGGAAGATTTCTGGGGTTCCTGGTCTTCCGAAGGTCTTTTGTCAGGAGATAAACTTCTCCTTCAGGACTCTTGGGCACCAGGAACCAGGAAATGTTATTTATCCGCACAGACAAAATGGACTAGCTGGTGCCTTGACAGGAATTTGGATCCCATTCCAGCCCCTTTGAGAGAAGTGATTAATTATCTTACTTCTCTTTTTGAGGCTGGTCTGGCTTACAGATCAATTAATGTTGTACATTCTGCTATTTCAGCAGGACATGAATTATTATTCAATGCCCCTATTGGTCAACATTTCACCATTTGCAAACTTCTTAAAGCAATTCGTGTTAAAAGACCCCCT
The DNA here is from genome assembly GCF_027579735.1 of Bombina bombina. Taxonomy (NCBI): domain Eukaryota; kingdom Metazoa; phylum Chordata; class Amphibia; order Anura; family Bombinatoridae; genus Bombina; species Bombina bombina. The sequence goes on along the minus strand of NC_069499.1, from coordinate 528,512,395 downwards.
GTTCCTAAATACAATTATTTTTGGGATGTTGATTTAATTTCTTTTTTCAGAAATTGGCCAAATAATAAAGATTTGTCTCTTAAACAACTTACTTTTAACTTGCAACTTTGTTATGTCTTTTGTCATGTAAAAGAGTTTCTGATGTTAAAGCTATAGATTAAAGGACTATGATGTTATCCGATTAGACATGTACTAACTGACTATTGTACTATTAAATGTCATTGGTTATGTTTTAAACTTTTCTGTTTTTTTCTGTTATCTGTTATACTTTAAAAATGCTATTTGAGTAGTTAAAGGAAAAGAATAGCTAAATACTCATCTATGTCTCTTTAATAAAATCTAGATTATTCAGTCATAATATTAGGATAATCCGAATTTATACTGCATATCCTCATTATAAACATTTTATGATTTTGACATCTCTAAATCAAACAACCAAATCATAGATGGCTGTATCTAACTCCACCTTAACTTTTGTATGATACTTGACTTTAACATTATCTGATTAAGCTGTGTTGATATTTTTTCATTCAATAAATTAATCAAAATTATTATATTTGATATCATGGCTTGTAAAATAGATACTTTAACAGTCATGGGACTAATATTTTGTTTACATGTCAGAATATTATATTGATGTATTTCTTCTTATCTTACTGGGATAGAGATATGTATCAAATATGTGTTTCAATAAATAAAATATAAAAATATAGTATGTAAACAAATTTATTTAAAAAAAAAAAAAATCAATATTAGTTTTGTAATTCCTCCAAAATGAAAATCTGAAAGAGAAAGAAAAGAAATATTAAAAATATTAGTCAATTAGGTTATTTAATGAACACATGACTAACAAAATATTCATTAAATATAATAATTGTAAATTCATCTTCTGTCTATGCTCTAACATGTATTGTTTGTCTTCATATTAAAGATAGGTTCAGACTGGGAGGGATATTTCTCAAGCCGTCAACTGCAAATACGCTGGAATTCTGCAGCGCAATTGTGGCCAGCCTGATTCGCCCCATTTATCAAAGCCTACAGACCGGCAAAAGTTGAAATTTGTGATGTAACATACGATCCGCCGGTCTCAATCCGACACAGATCGATGCTTACATCATTACAGATGTTCCGAATACAAATTCAGCACTATCTGACAACTTTTGACATTTATCAAATTTCTAACAGGTACGCTCGCGACTATTCCCAGCATACCTGCTTTTCAATCCGCCACCCTGGAGGCCGCAGATGCCATAGTGAAAGCAGCGAAAGCTTATGTCGATGCTGCCAGATATCCCATTGATTTCTATGGTAGAATAAAAGTTACGTTTACACCTAACACCTTAACATAGCCCCCGAGTCTAAACACCCCTAATCTGCAAACCCAACATCGATGCCACCTACATAAAATATATTAACCCCTATCCCGCCACTTTTGGACCTTGCTGCCACCTACATAATGCCATTTACCCCTATTCCGCCGCTCCCATACCCCTGCGCAACTAAATAAATGTATTAACCTCTATTCCGCTGCTCCCGGACCCCTCTGCAACTAAATAAATAAATTAACCCCTAAACCCCTGGCCTCCCACATAACTACCACTTACTAAACCTATTGACCCCTAAGCAGCCAGCCCCCCACATTGCCATAAACTAAATTAAGCTATTAACCCCTAAATCTAACAACCCGCTAACTTTACATTATAATTACCTCATCCCCATCTTATAATAAATTTAAACTTACCTTTAGAATAAAAATAAACTATATTAAACTATTAATTAACCTACCCTAACTATTATACTAAAATTAAATTAAACTATATTAGGGGGCGGAGTCTGAACGGTCGCAAGCTGCCATAGCTCCTGCTATATATTACAAATAACTGTATGTTAGGCCATTTAGCTCAGCTTAATTGATAATCACAGGGTGGCTACTAGCCTATGGACCTTAAATAAGAAACCTGAAGATTAAGGGACATCAATGAGTAAAGCAACTCTATATGATTTTGTGGCAGTATTGTTCGAGGCCTGTGAGAGCGGCCATCTTTCAATTTTGTGAAAAGGATTAATAGCGAAAGTGAGAAGGATCCTGAAAGGCACTTTCTAACATCAAGGAGCTACCGAATCTGTAAGGACGGTGGAGATACAGAGAGCTTTAGCCTTTGATATACCGGCAATGAGGACACAGCAACGTCTTACTACCTAAGAACTAAGCACCACTTCTGCAGAGCACTAACATGACTGAATCATAGTCAACCTACCTCCTAATTAGTATACATTAGTTAAGAGGTTGACTCGACATAACGGCAAACTATTTCTACTCCATACGCTACACCTCAAACTCTGATCCGGAACCTAATAGATTGACAATATCCCCAGTCTTATCATGGAGACTAGAATTGAGCTCATACTTACCGCTTTGTGCAACAATATCAAGGAACACTTCAGGATACTGGCCGCGGAAGTAGAAGCTCTTTTTGATCCTATCTGCACTACCTTTGTGGCTACTGATCGTGCACCAACGCCCCAGAGTGTTCGAGAGGAGGTTTTGCCTTTCAGGTCAGACGGTCCTGTGCTCTCAGAGAGGGAGCTTTGTGGTTTAGAAGGGCTGCTGGCAACTCAGCCAGCTGATCTAGTGACTTTCTCTGATCGTGCCGCAGCATATGACGAGGTAAGGACTATGATACACAAAAGGATCGTATCAGAGACTAACCATCGGCCCACACCTCATAGTTCTAGATTGCCTGGCTGGGGACAAATTATGGGTGGTGTGACAGGTAGTCTACTCACTGGTGCACCCAGCAGGTCCCAGGACCAGAGAGGGGAGATATCGACCACAGACTTACTGGGGAAAGTTAAATAACGCAGTCTATTGTCTGATGTGGGAGTTGTTTGGAAGTTCCTCCTTATCTGCAGCACAATGCAAATCTCAAGTTTAAACCTATTGAATCCTCTACTCAGACGAGTTGGTGTCAGCTAGATTCAAACCTTAATTGGTTTGCTCACTGTTTCTCTTGGCCATGGACGCGAGAGAATCAGATTAAGGACTAGTCACTTTGTGATATAAACAGCGACGCCCCTTACATGTTATGTGCCTCTGAAGGTATTCTGTTGAGACCTTCACTCTAGGCAATGGTTAATAATTGTTTGCAGTTTCAAGGTGTACAGAACAAGTTTCTTGTATTTGTACAGTATGTAAACTGGCAACATTAGAACAACTCTATCATTATATTGAAGGTTTATATTTATTATGCTAGCATATCTATACCTCAGTTCTTATGTATGTCCACAAGGTCAGGAGAATCAACCTTCCTAAGCCAGATATCATAATATCTAATGAGGGTCAAAATTGTTTTAGAACATGACCAACACCCTCTAAGCATTTTAGATTAAAAACGTCTATCTGGTATCCTATTCACTATACCCAGTTTTGTTAGATCAATATATTCCTATGCTTGAAGAACAGATATCATGGTCGCCTACATATCTATTAGGGAGTGACTTGTCTCTACAGCTAATATTTTATTGTAAGCATTGTCGAATACAATTTGTAGATATTGCTAAAGTACGCTGTGCCTGGATTTACCCTTAGATAAAACCTTTGTTGGTAAATGCATATTTAATAGGCTATTGTTTTATATATAATTATATTTGGATGTATTTAATAGGCTATTTTAAGCTGAAAAGGTGAAAACTCTGTCTTTCGTCGGGGGGTATAGGGCCCGTACCGCTACGATAGAAAGATGGGACATAGGATTACCTCAAATATGCATTGCCATCCATGAAACCCATATAGCTTCATTTTTTGCTGTGTTGATTATGCAGTTGTAAGTCAGGCAGACTACCCCTTGGATGAGTAAAGCATAGGTACACCTTCATAATTAAGCATATTTCCAATCTCATTATATATCTAGCCCAGTGGTCCCCTTACTATATTACCCCTTTCTTAGGCTTATATGCTAGGGATAATTACATTACTTTGTTCTGCCTAAGAAGATAGGCATAAGGTATAATGTCCTTTAAAATAACATACCCTCAGATAATAGTAAACAGAGTAAAGTTTTTGACTTCTCTACATAACTTTGATATGGATCATAACTATAGTTGTACTTCCCATTAGGAGGAGAGGTTTTTATTACTTTTCATCTTATATTCTGGATACAGGTTGATATAAAATTGCAGTATCATGATTACTCTGCTAATGCACATGTTTACCATATATTATTTGAGGGAATCTAACTGAAAGCTACCTCATATCTTGGAGGGAAAACTTTTCTTGCCATTATATTTGTTCTTAAAATTTACTGTCTCATCTACAAATATTTGTAAGGCAGACATGTTAGTTTTGATGTTTCTTAAAGAAGTTTCTAGAGTTTGATAATATACTTATTGCTTTAATCTCCAATTTCATAGTTACCTAAATATCGGCTAGATTACGAGTTTTGTGGTAAGAGGGGTGAGTTGCTAACTTGCACGTTATTATCACTGCTCACTTACCTACAGCGCTGGTATTACAGGTTTTTATAAACCCGGTGTTAAAAGACAAGAAGTGAATGTAGAGCAAAATTGTGCTCCATACCGCACTCCAATACCAGCGCTGCTTAAGTCAGCGGTGAGCTGGTTGTATGTGCTCATGCACGATTTCCCTATAGACATCAATTCGGAGAGCCGGCTGAAAAAAAGCCTAACACTTGCAAAAAAGCAGTGTAAAGCTCAGTAATGCAGCCCCATTGATTCCTATGGGGAAACAAATTTATGTTTACACCTAACACCCTAACATGAACCCCGAGTCTAAATACCCCTAATCTTACACTTATTAACCTCTAATCTGCCGCCCGACATCGCCGACACCTACATTATACTTATTAACCCCTAATCTGACACTCCGGACATCGCTGACACCTACATTATACTTATTAACCCCTAATCTGCTGCCCCAACATCTCCGACACCTACATTATATTTATTAACCCCTAATATCCCGCCCCCAATATCACCGCAACCTACCTACACTTATTAACCTCTAATCTGCCGCTTCGGACATCGCCACCACTATAATAAACATATTAACCCCTAAACCGCCGCACTCCCGCATTGCAAGCACTAGCTAAATATTATTAACCCTTAATCTGCCACCCCTAGCATCGACGACACCTACCTACATTTATTAACCCCTACTCTGCCACTCCCAATGTCGCCGCCACTATACTAAATTTATTAACCCCTAAACCTAAGTCTAACCCTAAACCTAACACCCCTTAACTTAAATATTATTTAAATAAATCTAAATAAATATTACTATCATTAACTAAATAATTACTATTTAAAACTAAATACTTACGTATAAAATAAACCCTAAGCTAGATACAATATAACTAATAGTTACATTGTAGCTAGCTTAGGGTTTATTTTTATTTTTTATTTATTAAAATAAATACAGTTTGTATTTATTTTAACTAGGTAGACTAGTTACTAAATAATTATTAACTATTTACTAACTACCTAGCTAAAATAAATACAAATTTACCTGTAAAATAAAACCTAACCTGTCTTTCACTAACACCTAACCTTACACTACAATTAAATAAATTACCTAAATGAAATACAATTAACTAAGCTAAATACAAATACCTAAATTATAAAAAAACAACACTAAATTACACAAAATAAAAAACAAATTGCAAGATATTTAAACTAATTACACCTAATCTAATAGCCCTATCAAAATAAAAAAAGCCCCCCCCCCAAAATAAAAAAAAACCCTAGCCTAAACTAAACTACCAATAGCCCTTAAAAGGGCCTTTTGCGGGGCATTGCCCCAAATAAATCAGCTCTTTTACCTGTAAAAAAAATACAAACAACCCCCCAACAGTAAAACCCACCACCCACACAATCAACCCCCCAAATAAAACCCTAACTAAAAAAACCTAAGCTCCACATTGCCCTGGATGGGCATTGCCCTTAAAAGGGCATTTAGCTCTATTGCTGCCCAAACCCTAATCTAAAACTAAAACCCACCCAATAAACCCATAAAAAAACCTAACACTAACCCCCCGAAGATCCACTTACAGTTTTGAAGACCAGACATCCATCGTCAACAAAACCGGGAGAAGTCCTCAACGAAGCCGGGAGAAGTGGTCCTCCAGAAGGGCAGACGTCTTCATACAGACAGCATCTTCTATCTTCATCCATCCGGCGCGGAGCGGCTCCATCTTCAAGACATCCGGCACGGAGCATCCTCTTCTTCTGATGACTCCCGATGAATGAAGGACTCCCAACGAATGAAGGAATTAAGGTTGAAAAAATCTTTTTTTTTTTTTACAAGTCTGATTAGCCTTTACAGTAGGACCAACACATTCACCTAGATTACGAGTTTTGCGCTAATAGGGGTGCGGTGCTAATGAGCAGTTTATGCTTATCGCTCACTTACAGACAGTGCTGGTATTACGGGTTTTTACAAACCCAGCGTTAACCGCAAAAAAGTGAGCTTAGAGCAAATTTTTGCTCCACATCTCACCTCAATACCAGTGCTGCTTACGTTATCGGTGAGCTGGCTGAACGTGCTCGTGCACGATTTCCCTATAGGAATCAATGGGGGAGAGCAGGCTGAAAAAAACCCTAACACCTGCAAAAAAGCAGCGTTTAGCTCCTAACGCAGCCCCATTGATTCCTATGGGAAAATAAAATTTATGTCTACACCTAACACCCTAACATGAACCCCGAGTCTAAGCACCCCTAATCTTACACTTATTAACCTCTAATCTGCCGCCCCCAACATCGCTGACACCTGCATTATGACTATTAACCCCTAATCTGCCACTCCGGAAACCGACGCCACCTACATTATATGTATGAACCCCTAATCTGCTATCCCCAACATCACCAACACCTACATTATATTTATTAACCCCTAATCTGCCTCCCCCAATGTCACCGTCACCTACCTACACTTATTAACCCCTAATCTGCCACCCCCAATGTCGCCGCCACTATATTAAAGTTATTAACCCCTAAACCTAAGTCTAACCCTAACCCTAACACCCCCTAACTTAAATATAATTTAAATAAATCTAAATAAAAAAAACTATCATTAACTAAATTATTCCTATTTAAAACTAAATACTTACCTATAAAATAAACCCTATCACCTAGATTTGGAGTTTGGCGTTAGCCATGAAAACCAGCGTTAGAGGCTCCTAACGCTGGTTTTAGGCTACCGCCGGTATTTGGAGTCACTCAAAATAGGGTCTAACGCTCACTTTTCAGCCGCGACTTTTCCATACCGCAGATCCCCTTACGTAAATTGCGTATCCTATCTTTTCAATGGGATCTTTCTAACTCCGGTATTTAGAGTCGTTTCTGAAGTGAGCGACAAAACTCCAGCCGCAGGAAAAAAGTCTGTAGCTAAGAGCTTTCTGGGCTAACGCCGGTTCATAAAGCTCTTAACTACTGTACTCTAAAGTACACTAACACCCATAAACTACCTTTGTACCCCTAAACCGAGGTCCCCCCACATCGCCGACACTCGAATAATTTTTTTTAACCCCTAATCTGCCGACCGCCACCTACGTTATCCTTATGTACCCCTAATCTGCTGCCCCTAACACCGCCGACCCCTGTATTATATTTATTAACCCCTAACCTGCCCCCCACAACGTCGCCTCCACCTACCTACACTTATTAACCCCTAATCTGCCGACCGCAAAGTGCCGCCACCTACGTTATCCTTATGTACCCCTAATCTGCTGCCCCTAACACCGCCGACCCCTATATTATATTTATTAACCCCTAATCTGCCCCCCTCAACGTCGCCTCCACCTGCCTACACTTATTAACCCCTAATCTGCCGAGCGGACCTGAGCGCTACTATAATAAAGTTATTAACCCCTAATCCGCCTCACTAACCCTATAATAAATAGTATTAACCCCAAATCTGCCCTCCCTAACATCGCCGACACCTAACTTCAATTATTAACCCCTAATCTGCCGACCGGAGCTCACCGCTATTCTAATAAATGTATTAACCCCTAAAGCTAAGTCTAACCCTAACACTAACACCCCCCTAAGTTAAATATAATTTAAATCTAACGAAATTAATTAACTCTTATTAAATAAATTATTCCTATTTAAAGCTAAATACTTACCTGTAAATTAAATCCTAATATAGCTACAATATAAATTATAATTATATTATAGCTATTTTAGGATTAATATTTATTTTACAGGTAACTTTGTATTTATTTTAACCAGGTACAATAGCTATTAAATAGTTAAGAACTATTTAATAGCTAAAATAGTTAAAATAATTACAAATTTACCTGTAAAAGAAATCCTAACCTAAGTTACAATTAAACCTAACACTAGACTATCAATAAATTAATTAAATACAATTGCTACAAATAAATACAATTAAATAAACTAGCTAAAGTACAAAAAATAAAAAAGAACTAAGTTACAAAAAATAAAAAAATATTTACAAACATAAGAAAAATATTACAACAATTTTAAACTAATTACACCTACTCTAAGCCCCCTAATAAAATAACAAAGCCCCCCAAAATAAAAAAATGCCCTACCCTATTCTAAATTACTAAAGTTCAAAGCTCTTTTACCTTACCAGCCCTGAACAGGGCCCTTTGCAGGGCATGCTCCAAGAAATACAGCTCTTTTGCCTGTAAAAAAAAAACATACAATACCCAAGCCCCCCAACATTACAACCCACCACCCACATACCCCTAATCTAACCCAAACCCCCCTTAAATAAACCTAACACTAAGCCCCTGAAGATCATCCTACCTTGTCTTCACCTCACCGGGTATCACACCGATCCGTCCAGAAGAGCTCCTCCGATGTCCTGATCCAAGCCCAAGCGGGGGGCTGAAGAGGTCCATGATCCGGCTGAAGTCTTCATCCAAGCGGGGCAGAAGAGGTCTTCCATCTGATTGAAGTTTTCATCCAAGCGGCATCCATCCGGAGCGAAGCGGCAGCATCCTGAAGACCTCTACCGCGGAACATCCATCCTGGCCGACGACTGAATGACGAATGACGGTTCCTTTAAATGACGTCATCCAAGATGGCGTCCCTCGAATTCCGATTGGCTGATAGGATTTTATCAGCCAATCGGAATTAAGGTAGGAATATTCTGATTGGCTGATGGAATCAGCCAATCAGAATCAAGTTCAATCCGATTGGCTGATTGAATCAGCCAATCAGATTGAGCTCGCATTCTATTGGCTGTTCCGATCAGCCAATAGAATGCAAGCTCAATCTGATTGGCTGATTGGATTTATTTAATTAATTTATTGATAGTCTAGTGTTAGGTTTAATTGTAACTTAGGTTAGGATTTCTTTTACAGGTAAATTTGTAATTATTTTAACTATTTTAGCTATTAAATAGTTCTTAACTATTTAATAGCTATTGTACCTGGTTAAAATAAATACAAAGTTACCTGTAAAATAAATATTAATCCTAAAATAGCTATAATATAATTATAATTTATATTGTAGCTATATTAGGATTTATTTTGCAGGTAAGTATTTAGCTTTAAATAGGAATAATTTATTTAATAAGAGTTAATTAATTTCGTTAGATTTAAATTATATTTAACTTAGGGGGGTGTTAGTGTTAGGGTTAGACTTAGCTTTAGGGGTTAATACATTTATTAGAATAGCGGTGAGCTCCAGTCGGCAGATTAGGGGTTAATAATTGAAGTTAGGTGTCGGCGATGTTAGGGAGGGCAGATTAGGGGTTAATACTATTTATTATAGGGTTAGTGAGGCGGATTAGGGGTTAATAACTTTATTATAGTAGCGATCAGGTCCGCTCGGCAGATTAGGGGTTAATAAGTGGAGGCAGGTGGAGGCGACGTTGAGGGGGGCAGATTAGGGGTTAATAAATATAATATAGGGGTCGGCGGTGTTAGGGGCAGCAGATTAGGGGTACATAAGGATAACGTAGGTGGCGGCGCTTTGCGGTCGGCAGATTAGGGGTTAATAAGTGTAGGCAGATGGAGGCGACGTTGAGGGGGGCAGATTAGGGGTTAATAAATATAATATAGGGGTCGGCGGTGTTAGGGGCAGCAGATTAGGGGTACATAGGGATAATGTAAGTAGCGGCGGTTTACGGAGCGGCAGATTAGGGGTTAAAAATAAAATGCAGGTGTCAGCGATAGCGGGAGCGGCAGATTAGGGGTTAATAAGTGTAAGGTTAGGGGTGTTTAGACTTGGGGTACATGTTAGGGTGTTAGGTGCAGATGTAGGAAGTGTTTCCCCATAGCAAACAATGGGGCTGCGTTAAGAGCTGAACGCGGCTTTTTTGCAGGTGTTAGGTTTTTTTTCAGCTCAAACAGCCCCATTGTTTCCTATGGGGGAATCGTGCACGAGCACGTTTTTGAGGCTGGCCGCTTGCGTAAGCAACTCTGGTATTGAGAGTTGAAGCTGCGTTAAAAATGCTCTACGCTCCTTTTTTGGAGCCTAACGCAGCCTTTATGTTGACTCTCAATACCAGAGTTATTTTTATGGTGCGGCCAGAAAAAAGCCGGCGTTAGTTTTTCGGGTCGTTACCGACAAAACTCCAAATCTAGCCGTAAGATAGCTACAATATAACTAATAGTTACATTGTAGCTAGCTTAGGATTTATTTTTATTTTACAGGCAAGTTTGTATGTATTTCAACTAGGTTGAATAGTTACTAAATAGTTATTAACTATTTAATAACCACCTAGCTAAAATAAATACAAATTTACCTGTAAAATAAAAACCTAACCTAAGTTACAATTACACCTAACACTACACTACAGTTAAATTAATTCCCGAAATTAAATACAATTAAATACAATTAAATAAAATGATCCAAAGTACAAAAAACCCCCCACTAAATTACAGAAAATAATAAACAAATTACAAGAATTTTAAACTAATTACACCTAATCTAATCCCCCTAACAAAATTAAAAAAAAAAAAAAAAAGCAAAAAAAGCCCTACCCTACACTAAATTACAAATAGCCCATAAATGGGCCTTTTGCGGGGCATTGCCCCAAAGTAATCAGCTCTTTTACCTGTAAAAAAAATTACAAATCCCCCCCAACATTAAAACCCACCACCCACACAGCCAACCCTACTCTAAAACCCACCCAATAACCCTTTAAAAAACCTTACACTAACCCCTTGAAGATCACCTTACCGGGAGAAGTCTTCACCCAACCGGGCTGAAGTCCTCAACGAATCCGGCAGAAGTGGTCCTCTAGATGGGCAGAAGTCTTCATCCAGACGGCATCTTCTATCTTCATCCAGACGGCGCAGAGCGTGTCCATCTTCAAGGCATCCGATGCGGAGCATCCTCTTCATCCAACGGCTTCTTGCTGAATGAACGTTCCAAGATGGCGTCCATTCAATTCCGATTGTTTCGTCAAAAAAATTGATGTTGGTGGGATGTTCACGCAAGTAAAAGCCATAACTCCATAGGGAAATAGTAATTTCTTGATTTATTTGTCATAGCGGGACTAACGCAAGAATGAATGAATTAGTGCCACAATTCTAACGCTGGTATTACGAGTTTTAAAGAATAAAAATTTTCGTGCATTAGGTAAATCTGCCGTTCGCGTGCACAAGCACTTATTCCCCATAAAAGTCAATGGAGGAGAGAAATTTAAAGAGAAAAAAAACCCAACACTTGTGTTGAGCGTAAAGTGAGTGACGTCATGTTCTTCAGTGAAAAAGTAGCTAAATCGAGTTAAGTTCATAATAAAAAATGTTTTGTGTAAGTAATGTGCTGTATATTGTTTGTATGTATTGATTTGTGAGTTTATGTTCCCGTATGTCTATGTAAGTCAATGTAAAATGGGTTTGTGTGCATTTTTTTTCAAACACCCGAGATCGAGTGTTTGTATGAGTGTAAGTTTACTTTGTGTAATGTATTTGAAGTGATTCGTGGGTGTTTTTGTTATTGGTATATTATTAACTACTGGGTCTGTGTGAGCGTTAGGTATTTGAGCGTATCTGTGGATATTTGTGGCGCTACGGAAACTTGTAATAGCAGCGTTAGGGAAAATTAAGCATTATGGCCCATAACAATGATATTTGAGTCATAACGAACAACTCGTAATCTAGCTAAAAGAAAGTAACACCTTCAGGAGTAAAACGTTTTGAATTAAATTCTAATGCTCTAACATCAGATACTTGACGAAAAGAGATTAAACATAACAGAGTAGCTAATTTGGCAGAAAGTTGTTTCAAGGATAAAGAATCATTGGAAGGCCAAGATTTAAAGAGAGAAAAAATAAGATCAACATCTCAAAAGGAAGAGTATTTAGGAGTAGGAGGTCTTTTAAGTTTAATGGTTTTCATTAATTTACACACTAAAGGATGTTGACCTACAGGGGAATATATTAAGAATGTTTAGCAGAAATAGCCGATCCAGAAACATTAATAGTCCTATACGCTAAACCTTAATCAAAAAGGGCAGTAAGAAAATTAATAATAGCAGTTATATAAACTGAAAGGGGATCCAAACATTTCTCCAAGCACCAGCAAGACCATCTGGACCATGCAGAACCAGGGGCCAGAGAGTCCGGCAAGAGTGTTTTAGCCTGCTGTGAAAAGCCTTGGAGAGATTAAGATTGCCTGAAATCGACCAAGCTATGAGACGAAGGGATCCGTGAACAATTAGATCATAAGGAAAACCTTCTGGATTTGATAGAAGAAGAGGGAAAAGAGGAAAAAGAATAGGATGGTTGACAGATAACTCTAGGAGCGATGAATACCATGGTTAAGATAGCCAAAGGGGAGTGATGAGAAGAATTGATAGGAGATCTTAACGGACTACCAAAATTGTTCTCTGAATCATAGAAAACAGAGGAAACGCATAAGCTGTCTGTTAAGGCCAAGGGTGGAGAAATGCATTGATCTCCAATGCTTCTGGATCTGGACGCCAACTGAAGTAAGGATGAACTTTAAAATTCAGTTTTGAAGCAAAAAGATCCATTGAAAGCGGTCCTCTGAGAGACTGAAGCAAATGAAAAACCTGATTGTGAAGTTTCCAATCGCTTGAATCTGTGAGATAACGAGAACCCCAATCCGCTGCGATATTGGATAATCCTGGAATATATTCTGCTTTGACTGAAATATTTCTGTCCAAGCAAAGGTGAATGAAATCTTTCATAATAATTGATAAATCTCTTGATTTTGTACCACCGAGACGATTCAAATAACGTACTGCAGAAATATTGTCAATTCTGAGTAAAATAGACACAGGAGAAAAATCTTTGACAAAACTCTTAACTGCAAAAGAGCCTGCCAAAAGTTCTAAGCAATTTATATGAAATATTTTTTCTTCCGAAGACCATTTTCCACCCGTAATAGAGGGACAACAATGAGCGCCCCAGTCCGAACGACTAGCATCGGATTCTATAATTAAATCTGGGGATTTCCCAAAAATTGCTCTCCCATTCCATGCTTCTATGTGGGAGAGCCACCAGGAAACTTTTCTTTGGCTTCTAAAGATAGAGGAATAAGATGAGAATCCAAAAGACCTTTCTGAAGATGAAAATTTTTCAGATGCTGAAGTGTAATGAAGGGGAGCAGGAAAAATAGCCTGAATAGAGGATGAGAGTAACCCAACTATTCTGGCTATAGTCCTGATGGGAACCATAGATAAAGAAGGAGTTTTGGAAATTTCTTTATTGATATTCACAATTTTCTCTCTGGGAAGACTGAGGGTAGAATTTGAGGTGTCTATGAGAAAGCCCAGAAAAGTTAAATAATTTGTCGGGGAAAGAACAGACTTTTGTTTGTTTACCAAAAACCCTACATTCTCTAGAATGTGAATAGTAAGAAGTTGTTGAGATTTTAAAGTAACAAGATTCTGATTCATAATCAAAATGTCGTCTAAGTATATTAAAATATGGACACCCCATAAACGAAGCCAAATGCGGGCAGTTCCTAGTATTCCGGAAATTAAAAACTGTTTAAAAAAACAATGTACTCTTGAACAACTTGATATTAGTACCGACAATGAGGAAGAGATTGTCAGGTTTTTTCTTAAATGGTCATCATTTATAAAAGCACTCCCACCTTCCGAAAAAGAATATTTAATATATCATTTCCGAAATTCTGATTTGGTCTTATTAGGAATGTGGTAATTAATTTCCTTTCCTCTTTCCCTTCCCCACCCTCCCCTTTTGTTTTTTGTTTTTTTTGGGTTTTTTTGGGTTTTTTTTTAGTTTTGTTTTGTCCTGTCCTTGTCTTATTGTATATAATATGGAAAAGCCAATAATGTGCAATTGAAACTTGGAAAAGTTACGGAATTATAGTTTTCCAATTATACATTGTCTGTTATTTTTTCCTTTGTACACCCCGTTTGGGTTTCAAATTTATTTGTACATGTATTACGCATTATTGTAAATAAAAGACTTAAAAAAAAAAAAAAGGACGGACACCCCGTAAACGAAGCCAAGAACTTATAGGCTTCATTAACTTGGTGAAAATCCAGGGGGCTGAGGAAAGACCAAAAGTCTTGTGAGAAACAGTGAAACTCCATATCTTGCCTTCCCAAGAAAACGTGATAATTTTTCGGTGTTCATGAGCTACAGAAACTGTAAGATATGCATCTGTCAGATCTAATCTGACTAAATAATCGTTGTCTGAAAGGCAATCTCGGAGAAGATGAATGCTTCCATTTTGAAATGTTGATAGACAACGAAGGCGTTTAGAGATCTTACATTTATTACTGGTCGAAATTGGCCGTTTTTCTTTTTTGCAATAAAAAGGTTGCTTAAAAAACTAATTTGAGAATTTGTAGCCGGTTCTATGGCGAGACTTGAAATTTGGTTTTGAACCAAAGTTCTTTCTGAATCAGAATTTTTTATAGGTTGAGGAAGAGAAATTTGGATAGGAGTGGAAATAAAATCTATATAAAGACCTGAAACAGTGTGAAGAACCAATTGATCTATAGTGATCAGGTTCCAATTGTGAGCAAAAAAGGCTGATTCTGCCTCCTATTATGTTTTGGGAAGAAACATGAGAGGGAAGAAAAGGAAGATTTACCTTGAGGGGCACGAGATCTTTGTCTTGAACGTTGAAATATTGGATTCCAGGGTCTCCCTCTGGAAGGGAAGAAGCCTGAAGAGGCTGGATTCTGGAACTGTCTTTGTTGATGAAATTGTTGTTGAAATTGTTGATTTAAGAATTGAGACAGATTGGGGTATGATGCACGACCAGGAAAGCGGCCTCTAACTTTCCCGGCCTGTTTAGAAAAACGATCTTGATAAAAGATCTTTTTCATAGATGTTCTGACTTTATTTAAATTTGAAAAAGTATTAACATAATTGTTCAATTCTTTAATAAAAGTGTCTCCAAATAACAAGCCATTAGTGTCAGGATGAATTTCATTGACTACAAAGTCACAAACTCTGGGGTCAATCCTTCTGAGAATGTTACGTCTGCATTCTGTGTACATAGCTGAATTAGCATTTACCTAAAAAACTAAGCATTCTTTGGAGCCATTCTCTAGACCTATAGTGTCTAGCATCTTATCTTGACAAATCTTCCATGCTCTATCCATTCCTTTTTTAAGTTTAAAACCTGGAGGGCCTATGAATTTTAAAATTTTTGGGTCAACCTCGAGGGTACTTCCCGCATTATTAGGAAGGATAGGCCTGGGGCATTTAGCCCTCATTTTATTGCGAGAGTCTCTTTTTAATGGTTTATGTAACTTATAATCTATAAAATCTGCAATATCAGAAGATGGACACAATTCAGCTGATCTGGGATGGTGTAAATCATCAGCATCAAATCTTGGATTTCCCAAGCAGTAAAAAAAATGTCCTTCCTCAGAATTCAGATGTTTGGACTTTTTTAAACATTTTTTAAATCTTTTACTCTTAGGCGAAGAATCCTCTGATGAGGGTTGGGTAATATAATCATCTGAATTATCTGACTCTGATTTTTCATAATCAAATTCTGAGGAGGAATAAATATCTAACACCTTTTGAAAGGCTACAGAATCTCCCATCAGTAACCTCTTGGGAGTAGAAAATTTAGCAGGGGTTTTCCTTTCTTTCCTGCAAGGAATATGAGAACCAGAAACAAGCTGACAAGATTTTTTAATACATTTTTTACTTGCCTTAACGGCGCTAGAGACAGGTCTCTTTCTCTTCTCAGCTTTTTTGTCATTAGATTTATTAATTAAAACAGTCATTTTTCCTAACAATTTATTCATTGAGACATCTATCATTTTTTGAACACCTTCAGAATTGAATGAAGGGTTAACTCCAGATAATTGACACATGTTAAATTAGTATTCAAATTTAATTTACTAAATAAACTAAATTAATTTAGGAATGACCCCATGCGTTAAAGAGGAAATAACAACATATTTAAAAATTTATTCTAATAAAATAATTATATAATGACACCAACTTTATATAAAACTAACTAAAACAGAAAAACTATGTAGTACTAAAATTAATGGTGACTAGATGGAGACAGAGACCATAATATATAAATGTAAAAACCGGAATTGAAAAGAAAGTATATATATGTGCAGCCACCAATCAACAGCTAGAACCTAGGTTCGCTGCTGCTCCTGAGCTTGCCTAGATAAACCTTTCAGCAATTGATAACAAGAGAAGGAAGCAAATTAAATAATATAAGTAAATTGGAAAGTTGTTTAAAATTGTATTCTCTATCTGAATCATGAAAGAAACATTTTGGGTTTCATGTCCCTTTAAGTACATACAGGTGTGTTCAATTATGATTTTATTGGTTTGTGTATATATCTTTGCATCCGGTCACTGTTCACTAGCTGCTTGAGGAAGCACGGTGTACTTGCGAAATGCGTCCAGCTTTTATTTGGTCTAAACCACATTTTAAATAAATTTTATATCCAAGTCAAACTTCATCTGTTTATCCAGCCTGTCACTAATCCTGTATGGTATATGGTGTTTTCTGGGGGATTTGGTGATAGATTGACTGCTGACAGTGACCAGTGTGAGCTAGTTGCGAAACTCTTAAGGACCCAGACTGCACTATTTTGCACTTTGCGATAAGTGCTGCTACTCTGTGAGTATTCTGCACAAAAGGGGGTTTTATCACCTGTGGGATTTTACCCTGAGTTATTATGCCATTAGAGCGCCTTCTTTTTTTGTTTTGTTTTATCTGGCATTCTCTGAAGAGCTGACCGCGGCATCTGATCATCCTGGATTTTTCACCTGCCTGACAGTGGTACCTCTCTGATACTTGGTATCATTATTCTTATAGTGGGACTGAGTATTCTTTATTTGTTTTTTTATTACCTCGTTCCTGTTCATCTTATTGTTTATTGTTGGGCTTTTGCGTCTCTACTGTCGGTTTATGGACAGTGTGGGTCCTCTGATTGGTCCATTGTTAGCTTGATATCTACATTAGCCTTTTCTCTGGCTAATTACATTGGTTCTTTTTTCTCTGTATTTATGAAATTACTATGTGATCATTTTATACTTTTAAACGCTGCACACTAGCAATAAAAAAAAATAAAGCAAAATATTTGTCTCTATGTCTTTAATAAAATCGAGATTATTCCTTCACAAAGCTAGGATAATCGGAATTAAATTATCAAATTTACTTTTATCATCAAATTTGCTTTGTTCCCTTTGTGATATTTTTAAAAAGTTAAGCCTAGCTAGGCTCAAACTGATTTCTAAACCGTTGAAAACCGCCTCTTAGCTCAGAGCATTTTGAAAGTTTTACACAGTTAGACAGTACTAGTTCATGTGTGTCACATAGATAACTATGCTAAATGGCACGTCTGTCAAAAGCCCTGAGACAAGGTAATCACAGAGGTAAAACATATATTAATATAACTGTGCTGGTTATGCAAAACTGGGGAATGGGTAATAAAGGAATTATCTATCTTTTTAAACAATAAAAATTCTAGTGTAGACTATCCCTTTAAACATTTACTCCATGACTCATCCTTTTGACGTAAAATAAATAAAATGACTTGACTGTTGTACTTACCTTCTTATTATTATAACCAGTTATTAGTAGAGTGCCAACAGATTCAGAAATGCTCCTTGAAATAATAAAACCTCATCCCTTACATTAGTAGATGTAGGCTATACCCGAGTACCTATATGTAACAGTATATAATATACATCCCCATATTTTGGATGCTAGTACTGCCATGTTAATTCAAATGCTGTTGGACATCCACATTAATAACTTCAAAAGTACCCCTTGTCATGTTGTCAGGTGAGGATGCAGTACTATACTAAAGCTGGATATCCAGGAATCCAGGAAAAGACCTTCTATGAATCTAGAAAACCTTCCATACTTTACAATTCTATAAAAAATAACTATACAACATGTGACACACACAGACAAAAACTGATGTCTGGAACACAATACTATTAAATCCCCACAAAGGATAGGCAGAGATAATCTATAAGAAGAAAGCATATCCCAAAATGCTCACAAGGATTTTAAGAAACAAAAGATAAGTCATCAAATTATACATTTTGACATGCATGCATAACTTTATAGTTCTGAATAATTATATAATTAACATTTTTAAAACCCAAATGATTCATGGCAATCATAAATGGTCATTTAGATATACTAATTTAATTTTCATTGTGTTTCAGCTTTATATTTAGTTTATTAACCCTTTCACTACAAGGACTTTCAGACAAAAACTTGCCCAAAACACCAGAGAATTTTCAGCAATTTTGCTATCACTCCATTTAAACAGAAATAGAGCCTTATTTTTTTATTTACCTGTCAAAACTCTCTCTCTCTCTCTCTCTCTCTCTCTCTCTATATATATATATATATGCGGTTAACAGAAAGGAGAACTGCACCCCTGAGATAGAACAAAAGCTAGAATAACTTCCATGCCTGTTCATTTATATTGCAACTCAGGGTGCTCGTTCTTTTAGCACACTATGCCCCTTCACAGAGAAAAAATATCCTGTAGCATATCAGTCTGATCCTGCCCAATGACAGTCCAGCGCCGAAATACCAGGCAATTCTTCTCTGAACAAGGGAAGCAACAACCCCAGACGATCGTTTCGGCCTTCTATGGGCCTCGTCAGTGAGGTGCAGTTGTATCTCTCTAAGGGCATGTGTGCACGGGGTCCACGTCTGGATTACCCATTACTCTTAGGGAGACCTAAGGGTAATTTACATATGCGGTTAACAGAAAGGAGAACTGCACCCCTGAGATAGAACAAAAGCTAGAATAACTTCCATGCCTGTTCATTTATATTGCAACTCAGGGTGCTCGTTCTTTTAGCACACTATGCCCCTTCACAGAGAAAAAATATCCTGTAGCATATCAGTCTGATCCTGCCCAATGACAGTCCAGCGCCGAAATACCAGGCAATTCTTCTCTGAACAAGGGAAGCAACAACCCCAGACGATCGTTTCGGCCTTCTATGGGCCTCGTCAGTGAGGTGCAGTTGTATCTCTCTAAGGGCATGTGTGCACGGGGTCCACGTCTGGATTACCCATTACTCTTAGGGAGACCTAAGGGTAATTTACATATGCGGTTAACAGAAAGGAGAACTGCACCCCTGAGATAGAACAAAAGCTAGAATAACTTCCATGCCTGTTCATTTATATTGCAACTCAGGGTGCTCGTTCTTTTAGCACACTATGCCCCTTCACAGAGAAAAAATATCCTGTAGCATATCAGTCTGATCCTGCCCAATGACAGTCCAGCGCCGAAATACCAGGCAATTCTTCTCTGAACAAGGGAAGCAACAACCCCAGACGATCGTTTCGGCCTTCTATGGGCCTCGTCAGTGAGGTGCAGTTGTATCTCTCTAAGGGCATGTGTGCACGGGGTCCACGTCTGGATTACCCATTACTCTTAGGGAGACCTAAGGGTAATTTACATATGCGGTTAACAGAAAGGAGAACTGCACCCCTGAGATAGAACAAAAGCTAGAATAACTTCCATGCCTGTTCATTTATATTGCAACTCAGGGTGCTCGTTCTTTTAGCACACTATGCCCCTTCACAGAGAAAAAATATCCTGTAGCATATCAGTCTGATCCTGCCCAATGACAGTCCAGCGCCGAAATACCAGGCAATTCTTCTCTGAACAAGGGAAGCAACAACCCCAGACGATCGTTTCGGCCTTCTATGGGCCTCGTCAGTGAGGTGCAGTTGTATCTCTCTAAGGGCATGTGTGCACGGGGTCCACGTCTGGATTACCCATTACTCTTAGGGAGACCTAAGGGTAATTTACATATGCGGTTAACAGAAAGGAGAACTGCACCCCTGAGATAGAACAAAAGCTAGAATAACTTCCATGCCTGTTCATTTATATTGCAACTCAGGGTGCTCGTTCTTTTAGTACACTATGCCCCTTCACAGAGAAAAAATATCCTGTAGCATATCAGTCTGATCCTGCCCAATGACAGTCCAGCGCCGAAATACCAGGCAATTCTTCTCTGAACAAGGGAAGCAACAACCCCAGACGATCGTTTCGGCCTTCTATGGGCCTCGTCAGTGAGGTGCAGTTGTATCTCTCTAAGGGCATGTGTGCACGGGGTCCACGTCTGGATTACCCATTACTCTTAGGGAGACCTAAGGGTAATTTACATATGCGGTTAACAGAAAGGAGAACTGCACCCCTGAGATAGAACAAAAGCTAGAATAACTTCCATGCCTGTTCATTTATATTGCAACTCAGGGTGCTCGTTCTTTTAGCACACTATGCCCCTTCACAGAGAAAAAATATCCTGTAGCATATCAGTCTGATCCTGCCCAATGACAGTCCAGCGCCGAAATACCAGGCAATTCTTCTATGAACAAGGGAAGCAACAACCCCAGACGATCGTTTCGGCCTTCTATGGGCCTCGTCAGTGAGGTGCAGTTGTATCTCTCTAAGGGCATGTGTGCACGGGGTCCACGTCTGGATTACCCATTACTCTTAGGGAGACCTAAGGGTAATTTACATATGCGGTTAACAGAAAGGAGAACTGCACCCCTGAGATAGAACAAAAGCTAGAATAACTTCCATGCCTGTTCATTTATATTGCAACTCAGGGTGCTCGTTCTTTTAGCACACTATGCCCCTTCACAGAGAAAAAATATCCTCTAGCATATCAGTCTGATCCTGCCCAATGACAGTCCAGCGCCGAAATACCAGGCAATTCTTCTCTGAACAAGGGAAGCAACAACCCCAGACAATCGTTTCGGCCTTCTATGGGCCTCGTCAGTGAGGTGCAGTTGTATCTCTCTAAGGGCATGTGTGCACGGGTCCACGTCTGGATTACCCATTACTCTTAGGGAGACCTAAGGGTAATTTACATATGCGGTTAACAGAAAGGAGAACTGCACCCCTGAGATAGAACAAAAGCTAGAATAACTTCCATGCCTGTTCATTTATATTGCAACTCAGGGTGCTCGTTCTTTTAGCACACTATGCCCCTTCACAGAGAAAAAATATCCTGTAGCATATCAGTCTGATCCTGCCCAATGACAGTCCAGCGCCGAAATACCAGGCAATTCTTCTCTGAACAAGGGAAGCAACAACCCCAGACGATCGTTTCGGCCTTCTATGGGCCTCGTCAGTGAGGTGCAGTTGTATCTCTCTAAGGGCATGTGTGCACGGGGTCCACGTCTGGATTACCCATTACTCTTAGGGAGACCTAAGGGTAATTTACATATGCGGTTAACAGAAAGGAGAACTGCACCCCTGAGATAGAACAAAAGCTAGAATAACTTCCATGCCTGTTCATTTATATTGCAACTCAGGGTGCTCGTTCTTTTAGCACACTATGCCCCTTCACAGAGAAAAAATATCCTGTAGCATATCAGTCTGATCCTGCCCAATGACAGTCCAGCGCCGAAATACCAGGCAATTCTTCTCTGAACAAGGGAAGCAACAACCCCAGACGATCGTTTCGGCCTTCTATGGGCCTCGTCAGTGAGGTGCAGTTGTATCTCTCTAAGGGCATGTGTGCACGGGGTCCACGTCTGGATTACCCATTACTCTTAGGGAGACCTAAGGGTAATTTACATATGCGGTTAACAGAAAGGAGAACTGCACCCCTGAGATAGAACAAAAGCTAGAATAACTTCCATGCCTGTTCATTTATATTGCAACTCAGGGTGCTCGTTCTTTTAGCACACTATGCCCCTTCACAGAGAAAAAATATCCTGTAGCATATCAGTCTGATCCTGCCCAATGACAGTCCAGCGCCGAAATACCAGGCAATTCTTCTCTGAACAAGGGAAGCAACAACCCCAGACGATCGTTTCGGCCTTCTATGGGCCTCGTCAGTGAGGTGCAGTTGTATCTCTCTAAGGGCATGTGTGCACGGGGTCCACGTCTGGATTACCCATTACTCTTAGGGAGACCTAAGGGTAATTTACATATGCGGTTAACAGAAAGGAGAACTGCACCCCTGAGATAGAACAAAAGCTAGAATAACTTCCATGCCTGTTCATTTATATTGCAACTCAGGGTGCTCGTTCTTTTAGCACACTATGCCCCTTCACAGAGAAAAAATATCCTGTAGCATATCAGTCTGATCCTGCCCAATGACAGTCCAGCGCCAAAATACCAGGCAATTCTTCTCTGAACAAGGGAAGCAACAACCCCAGACGATCGTTTCGGCCTTCTATGGGCCTCGTCAGTGAGGTGCAGTTGTATCTCTCTAAGGGCATGTGTGCACGGGGTCCACGTCTGGATTACCCATTACTCTTAGGGAGACCTAAGGGTAATTTACATATGCGGTTAACAGAAAGGAGAACTGCACCCCTGAGATAGAACAAAAGCTAGAATAACTTCCATGCCTGTTCATTTATATTGCAACTCAGGGTGCTCGTTCTTTTAGCACACTATGCCCCTTCACAGAGAAAAATGTCATTGGGCAGGATCAGACTGATATGCTACAGGATATTTTTTCTCTGTGAAGGGGCATAGTGTGCTAAAAGAACGAGCACCCTGAGTTGCAATATAAATGAACAGGCATGGAAGTTATTCTAGCTTTTGTTCTATCTCAGGGGTGCAGTTCTCCTCCCTGTTAACCGCATATGTAAATTACTCTTGGGTCTCCCTAAGAGTAATGGGTAATCCAGACGTGGACCCCGTGCACACATGCCCTTAGAGAGATACAACTGCACCTCACTGACGAGGCCCACAGAAGGCCGAAACGATCGTCTGGGGTTGTTGCTTCCCTTGTTCAGAGAGGAATTGCCTGGTATTTCGGCGCTGGACTGTCATTGGGCAAGATCAGACTGATATGCTACAGGATATTTTTTCTCTGTGAAGGGGCATAGTGTGCTAAAAGAACGAGCACCCTGAGTTGCAATATAAATGAACAGGCATGGAAGTTATTCTAGCTTTTGTTCTATCTCAGGGGTGCAGTTCTCCTCCCTGTTAACCGCATATATATATTTTATGTAAACAACCAAAGGTATTAATCTAGGCCCATATTGTTATATTCCATGCCACTATTTCACTGCCAAATGCAAACAAATAAAACAAATTGTTAATTTTTTCTCAAACTTTGAGTTTATCACTGAAATTATTTACATACTGCTTGTGCAATCATGGCACAAATGGTTGTAAAATCATTTCTGGGATCCCCTTTGTTCAGAAATAGCAGATATATTATGCTTTGCCATTGCTTTCTGGTAATTAGAAGGCCACTAATTACAGTGAAGAGGTTAATTAGGAAGCATTTAAGGTTAATTTTAGCTTTACTGTAGAGATTACCCTCCCACCTGTCACTTACCACTCCCTGATCCCTTCCAAACAGCTATCTTCCCACCCCCACCGGTCACCCCTATCTTAAGTACTGGCAGACAGTCTGCTAATAAAAAAATAAAACTTTTTTTTTAATACATTTTTTAATATTTTAAATTTTTCTGCTGTGTAGGAGCTCCCTAACCCTAAAACCTCCCTGATTCAAACTAAAACAGCTCACTAAACCTCCCCTGCCAAAACTATTGCCACCATCTTAGGTACTGGCAAAAATTAAAATTTAAAAATTGTATTTTCTGTAGTGTAGTGGTGCCACAAACTCCCCCTCCTGCGATCACCAAATACTAGCCCCCCCCCCCCACACCGCCAATACAATTTTCTGTAGTTTAGTTTCCCCATCCCTCCCTGTGCCTTTTTTTTTTTAAAAATCCATAGTGTAGGGTCCTCCCACTCTCTCCCCTCCCCCCTCCGCTGCTGAGCCACCCACCCCCCACCCGCCTCCCACCCACACCTCTCGCCAGCACCAGCAGGAGATTGTTACAGATGCTGACACACACAGTTTCACCATCTGACCTCATATGGAGCCTGAGCACCAATCACACTACGGCTCCATATGCGGCAGGTGCCTGAAGCTTCAGGAGCTCTAGCTCTCGGTTAACTTAACAGCCAAGAGTGCTGGAGCTTCCTGAAGCTAGGACATATAAATATACATCCTGCAGTATGATAGCCAAAGTACTGCAGGACGTATATATACGTCTGATTGGGTGAAGGGGTTAAAATATTAATTGAGCATGTGCCAACACTTGTACTAAAAAAATTATGAAAATAAACAGCTAAAAGCTGGCAGCTGTGGCTCAGAACTTGACTTCTTTGAGGAATTTTCAAGGAAGGCATAAGATGGGCACCCCAGCTAGGAAATCTAGAATGGCTATTGGCTAAGAGGTGGAAATGTTTTGCCGTGGGCGGCCAGAGAAACTTACAGTTAGATTATGAGTTTTAAGTTATGAGTGAAAAAGCATTGTTATGCTTCATAACCCTGCTTTTTCCCTAACCCCACTATTACAAGTGTTGTAGGTATAGGTGTATCGCACATCTTTTTGGCCGTCACGCAACGTCAGTACCACAATTTAAAAAAAAGTAATTTTTCAATGGGACTTCCATAGTGCCGGTATTACGAGTTTGCCTGAGAGGCCAAAAAGTGAGCGGTACACTCTATGACCACAAAATTCGTACCACCATCTAAAGTCAGTAGTTATGAGTTTTACGTTACAAATCTGTAACATAAAACTCATAACTAAACTGCTACAAAGTACACTAAACACCCATAAACTACCTATTAACCCCTAAACCGAGGCCCTACCGCATCGCAAACACTAAAATAAAATTATTAACCCCTAATCTGCTACTCCGGACATCGCCGCCAATATTCAAATGTATTAACCCCTCTTTCGCCAGCTTCCCAACATCGTCGCCACTATAATAAACCTATTAACCCCTAAACCGCCACCCTCCTGCATCGCAAACACTACTTAAATATTATTAACCCCTAATCTGCCGTCCGCCCATACCACTGCTATAACAAACCTATTAACCACTAAACCGCAAGCCCCCCACAACGAAATATACTAAATTAAACTATTAACCCCTAAACCTCTGGCCTCCCACATCACTACATAAATATATTAACTCCTAAACCTAACCCTAACGTAACCCTAAGCCTAAATACATACTTACCTGTAAAAAAAAAAACCTAAGCTAGCTACAAAATAACTAATAGCTATATTGTAGCTATCATACGTTTTATTTTTATTTCACAGGTAAGTTTGTATTTATTTTAACTAGGTAGACTAGTTAGTAAATATGTATTAACTATTTACTAACTACCTAGTTAAAATAAATACAAATTTACCTGTAAAATAAAACCTAACCTGCCTTACAATAAAACCTAACATTACAATGAAATCAAATAAATTAAATTAATTAAATACAATTATCTAAATTACAAAAAAATCCACTAAATTACACAAAATAAAAAACGAAATTATCAACAACAAAAAAACGAATTACTCCTAATCTAATAGCCCTATCAAAATAAAAAAGCCCCCCCCCTCCCCAAATAATAAAACCCCTAGCCTACACTAAACTGCCAATAGCACTTAAAAGGGCCTTTTATGGGACATTGCCCCAAAGATAACAGCTCTTTTACCTGGCAATAAAAATCACAAACACCCCCCAACAGTAAACTTCCCCCAACAAAACCCCCAAATAAAACTCTATCTAAATAAACCTAAGCTAACCATTGCCCTGAAAAGGGCATTTGGATGGGCATTGCCCTTAAAAGGGCATTTAGCTCTTTTACGTTTCCCAAACCCTAAGCTAAAAATAAAAACCACCCAATTAACCCTTAAAAAAACCTAACACTAAACCCTGACGATCCACTTACACTTTTCGAAGACTGGACGTCCATCCTCATCCAGCCGGCAGAAGTCTTCATCCAAGTGGGCAGAAGCCCTCATCCAAGCCGGCAGAAATCTTTATCCAAACGGGCAGAAGTCTTCATCCAAGCGGGCAGAAGTCTTCATCCAGATGGCATCTTCTATCTTCATCCATCCGGCGCGGAGCGGGTCCATCTTCAAGACAATCAGCCAATAGGATTGAGATTGCATTCTATTGGCTATTCCAATCATAATACAATTATATAATTGTATTTGATTAATTTAATTTATTTGATTTGATTGTAATGTTAGATTTTATTGTAAGACAGGTTAGGTTTTATTTTACAGGTAAATTTGTATTTATTTTAACTAGGTAGATATTAAATAGTTAATAACTATTTACTAACTAGTCTACCTAGTTAAAATAAATACAAACTTACCTGTGAAAGAAAAATAAAACCTAAGATAGCTACAATATAACTATTAGTTATTTTGTAGCTAACTTAGGTTTTTTTTTTTACAGGTAAGTATGTATTTTTAGTTTTAAATAGGAATTATTTAGGTAATAATTGTAAGGTTTATTTAGATTTATTTTAATTATATTTAAGTTAGGGGGTGTTAGGGTTAGGGTTAGACTTATGCTTAGGGTTATGTTAGGGTTAGGTATAGGGGTTAATATATTTATGTAGTGTTAGTGATGTGGGAGGCCAGAGGTTTAGGGGTTAATAACTTTAGTATAGTGGCGGCGACATTGGGGACAGCAGATTAGGGGTTAATAAGTGTAGGTAGGTGGCGGCGATGTTAGGGGCGGCAGATATGCGGTGGTTAGACGTGGTTTTTATGTTAGGGTGTTAGGTTTAAACATAACTTTTTCTTTCCCCATACACATCAATGGGGCTGCATTACATAACTTTTGTTTCCGCAATCACAGGTGTTAGACTTCTTTTTTGCCGGCTCTCCCTATTGATGTCTATGGGGAAATCATGCACGAGCACGTCAAAGCATCGCTTGTATTTCGGTGCGGTATGGAGCTCAACGCCACCATATTGCCCGCACAAGCCTGCTTTTTACAAACTTGTAATAGCAGCGCTATAGGGAAGTGAATTAACGCCGCTTTTGTGGCGGTTGTTAATGTCCCTATAGCGCTCAAAACTCGTAATCTAGTTGTTACTTTGGTTTAGCAAAGCAGAATATAAAGGTACATTTATCATTGATTTAGTTAACATTCCTGAATGCACTGATAAATCCTAGCTGTTTTTGAAATACTAGGATTTACAATCACTTTAACAGTTGCTAGATATACTTTCTCTAACCCAAATTTCTAATCCAATGATTATCAATTGAGTAGACACTCCACAAGCATGTACAAACAATCAGATAGATTACGAGTTGAGTGTTATGAGTCAACGCAGCCATTACAAGTCTTGTCGGTATAGCTGTACCGAAAGCCTTTTAGCCTATAACGCAATGTCAGTACAGCACTCTTAATTTTTTTTTAATGGGATTCCCATAGCGCTGGTATTATGAGTTTTGTGTTCTGGCTAAAAAAACAGTGTTACAGCCTAAAATGACAAGATCTGTAACAAAAAAAATCATAATTAAAGTGTTAAAAAGTACGCTTACACCCATAAACTACCTATTAACCCCTAAACCGAGGCCCTACCGCATTGCAAAAACTATAATAAATGTATTAACCCCTAATCTGCTGTCCACCCACATAACCCCCACTATACTAAAGTTATTAAGCCCTATACCGCCACCACTATAGTAAACCTATTAACCCCTAAACTGCAAGACCCCCACAATGAAATATACTAAATTCAACTATTAACCCCTAAACCGAAAGTCCCCACATCGAAATAAACGAAATTAAACTAGTAACCCCTAAACCTAACGCCCCCCTAACTTTATATTAAATTTACACTTTCCCTAGCTTAAATTAAACTAAAACTTACCTGTCAAATAAAAAAAAAAGTTTCAACTAACAATTAAACTACTATAATTATTAAACTAAAATTAAACTAACTACTAATTAAATAAACTAAACTACACATTAAAAAAAATCCTAACACTACTCTAAAAATTACAAAGTATCTAATTACAAAAAAAAAAAATACTAAGTTAAAAAATAACAAACACTAAATTATGGAAACTAACAAATGAAATTATCCAAAATAAAAAAGAATTACACCTACTCCAATAGTCCTATCAAAATAAAAAAAGCCCACCCAAAATGAAAAAAAAAACCTAGCCTACAATAAACTACCAATGGCCCTTAAAAGTGCCTTTTGTGGGATATTGCCCCAAAGATATCAGCTATTTTACCTGTAAAAAAAACACAAAGACCCCCCAACAGTAAAACCCACCACCCAACCAACCCCCCCAAAATAATAAAACTATTTTTAAAAAACCTAAGCTACCTATTGCCCTGAAAAGGGCATTTGTATGGGCATTGCCCTTAAAAGGGTATTTAGCTCTTTTACTGCCCAAACCCTAAACTAAAAAAAACTAAAAAAAACCCACCCCAAAAAAACCCTTAAAAAAAGCCTAACACTAAGTCCCGCTTGAACGATCTTCATCCAGGCGGTGAGAAGTCTTCATCCAGACGGCCTCTTCAATCTTCATCCAGGCGGCATCTTCTATCTTGATCCCGGTGGTGTGGAGCGGGTTCATCCTTAAGACATCCAGTGCGGAGCATCCTCTTCATATGGTCGCCACTGTACACTGAATCTTCAATGCAAGGGACGCAATTCAAGATGGCATCCCTTGCATTCCTATTGGCTGAAAATTTTTAATCAGCCAATAGGAATTAGAGCTGCTAAAATCCTATTGGTTGTTCAAATCAGCCAATAGGATTTAAGCCTCTATCATTCTATTGGCTGATTCGATTTAGAATTGGTTTAGGGTTTGGACAGTAAAAGAGCTAAATGCCCTTTTAAGGGCATTGCCCATACAAATGCCCTTTGGGGGTTGGTTGGGTGTTGGGTTTAACTGTTGGGGGGTCTTTGTGTTTTTTTTTACAGGTAAAAGAGCTGATATCTTTGGGGCAATGCCTCACAAAAAGAGCTTTTATTTTTGATAATTTCGTTTTTTTATTTTTTGTAATTTAGTGTTTTGTTTTGTAATTTTAGGTTTTAGTGTAATGCAGGTTAGGTTTTATTTCTCAGGAAAGTTTGTATTTATTTTAACTATGCAGTTAGTAAATAGTTAATAACTATTTACTTACTAGTCTACCTAGTTAAAATAAATACAAACTTACCTGTGAAATAAAAAAAAAACCTAAGCTAGCTACAATATAACTTTTAGTTATATTGTTGCTAGCTTAGGTTTTATATTTTCACAGGTATGTATTTAGTTTTAAATAGGTATTATTTAGTTAATAATTGTAACTTCAGTTTAGCTCTAGTTTAATTATGATAGGGTTAGGGTTACATTAGGATTAGGTTTAGGGGTTAATAGTTTAATTTCGATTTTTGGGATGTGGGGGGCTGGCGGTTTAGGTGTTAATAGATTTATTTAGTGGTAGTGATGTGGGAGGCCAGAGGTTTAGGGGTAAAATACTTTTTTTAGTTGCAGCGATGTTGGGGAGCGGAGTAATAAAGGTTAATAACTTTAATATAGTGGCGGCGATGTTGGAGTGCGGCGGAATAATGGTTAATAAATTTAGTATAGTGGCGGCGATATCGGGAGCGGCAGATTAGGGGTTAATACATTTATTTAGGTGGTGGCTATATCAGGGGCGACAGATTAGGGTTAATAACATTATGTAGGTGGCGACGATGTTGGTGGGGGGCAGATTACGGGTGTTTAGACTTGGGTTTATGTTAGGGTGTTAGGTTTAAACGTTAGTTTTCTTTCCCCATAGACATCAATGGGGCTTCGTAATGAAGCTTTTCTTTCTGCGATCGCAGGTGTTAGGTTTTTTCTGACACCTTCTCCTCATTGATGTCTATGGGGAAAGCGTGCACAAGCCGGGTTTTTTAAAACTTGTAATGGCTGCTTTATAGGGGAATAAATAACATTCCTTAATTTCCCTATAGCGATCAAAACTCGTAATCTAGCCGAATGTTTGTTTTCTAGTACAAAAGTGCTTTTTTTAATACAGTTTAAAATTGTGCTCTTTTTGGACTTCAATGCCCTATTAAGACAAACGAAGTCAGATATTCTCATAAGTTTGGGAGAGATAAGTGAAGATATATGGCCCTAACCAATTTTCTGATTGTTAATTTGGCCCTTTGTAGAGTAAGTTTTTGACATATTTATGTCAGCCATGATAATCATTTATCCATGTAACCCCTTGATTGAAAGATGAGTATCTTATCTTATTGTGAGTAGTCTAAAGTGTGTTACTTTTTAGAAACTTTATAAAGATGCCTTTTCAGTGCAAAATATTTCCTCTGAATCTTGTTTTTTTCTTCCTATTTTCCTGATACTGAGCTTTAAGAATTGATACATTTATTTAAGTCACAGGAAAAAAAGCGGACCAAATGATAATTAATGATGTCCCTAGTGATATGTCATCTTCCAATTTGCTTACCTGGCACCAATGAGCTTTAGGGTTATGATAGTTTATAGATGTTCTCAATTTTTGGAATACATAAAGAAATAACTCATATTATAAGAAATGTGCTAACTAGTCTAGTTTTTAAACAAATAATATCATTATTGAACATTATATACTCCATAACATTTTACTATTTAATCACAACTAACATAGCAGTTATGGTAAGTTACGGCTAGATTTAGAGTTTTGTCGGTAATGACCCGCGTAGCTAACGCATGCTTTTTTTCCCCCGCACCTTTTAAATATCGCTGGTATTTAGAGTTCACAGAATGGCTGCGTTTTCAGTGCGTTAGGCTCCAAAAAGGGAGCGTAGAGCATAATTTATCGCCACTGCAACTCTCGATACCAGCGGTGCTTACGGATGCGGCCAGCTTCAAAAACGTGCTCGTGCACGATTCCCCCATAGGAAACAATGGGGCTGTTTGAGCTGAAAAAAAACCTAACACCTGAAATAAAGCAGCGTTCAGCTCCTAACGCAGCCCCATTGTTTCCTATGGGGAAACACTTCCTATGTCTGCACCTAACACTCTAACATGTACCTTGAGTCTAAACACCCCTAACCTTACACTTATTAACCCCTAATCTGCCGCCCCCGCTATCGCTGACCCCTGCATATTATTATTAACCCATAATCTGCCGCTCCGTACACCGCCGCAACCTACGTTATCCCTATGTACCCCTAATCTGCTGCCCCTAACACCGCTGACCCCTATATTATATTTATTAACCCCTAATCTGCAGCCCCCAATGTTGCCGCCACCTACCTACAATAATTAACCCCTAATCTGCTGACCGGACTGCACCGCTACTCTAATAAATGTATTAAACCCTAAAGCTAAGTCTAACCCTAACACTAACACCCCCTAACTTAAATTTAAACTTAAATATAATTTAAATCTAACTAAATAAATTAACTCTTATCAAATAAATTATTCCTATTTAAAGCTAAATACTTACCTGTAAAATAAACCCTAATATAGCTACAATATAAATTATAATTATATTGTAGCTATTTTAAGATTAATATTTATTTTACAGGCAACTAGTTATTAACTATTTAATAGCTACCTAGTTAAAATAATTACAAAATTACCTGTAAAATAAATCCTAACCTAAGTTACAATTAAACCTAACACTACACTATCAATAAATTACTTAAATAAAATACCTACAATTACCTACAATTAAACCTAACACTACACTATCAATAAATTAATTAAATACAATACCTACAAATAAATACAATGAAATAAACTAACTAAAGTACAAAAAATAAAAAAAAACTAAGTTACAAAAAATAAAAAAATATTTACAAACATTTGAAAAATATTACAACAATTTTAAACTAATTACACCTACTCTAAGCCCCCTAATAAAATAACAAAGCCCCCCAAAATAAAAAAATGCCCTACCCTATTCTAAAATTAAAATAGAAAAGCTATTTTACCTTACCAGCCCTGAAAAGGGCCCTTTGCGGGGCATGCCCCAAAGAATTCAGCTCTTTTGCCTGTAAAAAAAAACATACAATACCCCCCAACATTACAACCCACCACCCACATACCCCTAATCTAACCCAAACCCCCCTTAAATAAACCTAACACTAAGCCCCTGAAGATCTTCCTACCTTGTCTTCACCATGCCAGGTATCACCGATCGCTCCAGGCTCCGAAGTCTTCATCCAAGCCCAAGCGGGGGCTGGCGATCCATCATCCGGCTGAAGTCTTCTATCAAGCGACGGCTGAAGAGGTCCAGAAGAGGCTCCAAAGTCTTCATGCTATCCGGGCAGAAGAGTAGATCCGGACCGGCAACCATCTTCTTCTTTAAAGCGGTGACAAGCAGCTCCATGTTGAAGACCTCCGGCACGGATCCATCCTCTTCTTGCGACGTCCTAAGTCCGAATGAAGGTTCCTTTAAATGACGTCATCCAAGATGGCATCCCTCGAATTCCGATTGGCTGATAGGATTCTATCAGCCAATCGGAATTAAGGTAGGAAAAATCTGATTGGCTGATGGAATTAGCCAATCAGATTCAAGTTCAATCCGATTGGCTGATCCAATCAGCCAATCAGATTGAGCTCGCATTCTATTGGCTGATCGGAACAGCCAATAGGATGCGAGATCAATCTGATTGGCTGATTCAATCAGCCAATCAGATTTTCCCTACCTTAATTCTGATTGGCTGATAGAATCCTATCAGCCAATCAGAATTCGAGGGACGCCATCTTGGATGACGTCATTTAAAGGAACCTTCATTCGGATTTAGGACGTCGCAAGAAGAGGATGAATCCGCGCCGGAGGTCTTCAACATGGAGCCGCTTGTGACCGCTTGGAAGACGATGGTTGCCGGTCCGGATCTACTCTTCTGCCCGGATAGCATGAAGACTTTGGAGCCTCTTCTGGACCTCTTCAGCCGTCGCTTGATAGAAGACTTCAGCCGGATGATGGATCGCCAGCCCCCGCTTGGGCTTGGATGAAGACTTCGGAGCCTGGAGCGATCGGTGATACCTGGCATGGTGAAGACAAGGTAGGAAGATCTTCAGGGGCTTAGTGTTAGGTTTATTTAAGGGGGGTTTGGGTTAGATTAGGGGTATGTGGGTGGTGGGTTGTAATGTTGGGGGGTATTGTATGTTTTTTTTTACAGGCAAAAGAGCTGAATTCTTTGGGGCATGCCCCGCAAAGGGCCCTTTTAAGGGCTGGTAAGGTAAAAGAGCTTTTCTATTTTAATTTTAGAATAGGGTAGGGCATTTTTTTATTTTGGGGGGCTTTGTTATTTTATTAGGGGGCTTAGAGTAGGTGTAATTAGCTTAAAATTGTAATATTTTTATTATGTTTGTAAATATTTTTTTATTTTTTGTAACTTAGCTTTATTTATTTTTTGTACTTTAGTTAGTTTATTTAATTGTATTTATTTGTAGGTATTTTATTTTATTTATTTATTGATAGTGTAGTGTTAGGTTTAATTGTAACTTAGGTTAGGATTTATTTTACAGGTAATTTTGTAATTATTTTAACTAGGTAACTATTAAATAGTTATTAACTATTTAATAGCTATTGTACCTAGTTAAAATAAATACAAAGTTGCCTGTAAAATAAATATTAATCCTAAAATAGCTACAATATAATTATTATTTATATTGTAGCTATATTAGGGTTTATTTTACAGGTAAGTATTTAGCTTTAAATAGGAATAATTTATTTAATAAGAGTTAATTTATTTCGTTAGATTTAAATTATATTTAAGTTAGGGGGGTGTTAGTGTTAGACTTAGCTTTAGGGGTTAATACATTTATTATAGTAGCGGTGTGGTCCGGTCGGCAGATTAGGGGTTAATTGTAGGTAGGTTGGGGGCGGCAGATTAGGGGTTAATAAATATAATATAGGGGTCGGCTGTGTTAGGGGCAGCAGATTAGGGGTACATAGGTATAATGTAGGTTGTGGCGGTGTATGGATCGGCAGATTAGGGGTTAAAAAATATGCAGGTGTCAGCGATAGCGGGGGCGGCATATTAGGGGTTAATAAATATTATGTAGGTGTCGGCGGTATTAGGGGCAGCAGATTAGGGGTACATAGGGATAACGTTGGTGGTGGCGGTGTGCGGTCGGCAGATTAGGGGTTAAAAAATTTTAATAGAGTGACGGCGATGTGGGGGGGCCTCGGTTTAGGGGTACATAGGTAGTTTAGGGGTGT
The DNA here is from genome assembly GCF_027579735.1 of Bombina bombina. Taxonomy (NCBI): domain Eukaryota; kingdom Metazoa; phylum Chordata; class Amphibia; order Anura; family Bombinatoridae; genus Bombina; species Bombina bombina. The sequence continues at coordinate 528,478,012 of NC_069499.1, read as the reverse complement.
TAGTGTACTTTAGAGCACAGTAGTTAAGAGCTTTATAAACCGGCGTTAGCCCAAAAAGCTCTTAACAACTGACTTTTTTCTGCGGCTGGAGTTTTGTCGTTAGATTTCTAACGCTCACTTCAGCCACGACTCTAAATACCGGCGTTAGAAAGATCCCATTGAAAAGATAGGATACGCAATTGACGTAAGGGGATCTGTGGTATGGAAAAGTCGCGGCTGCAAAGTGAGCGTTAGACCCTTTCCTGACTGACTCCAAATACCAGCGGTAGCCCAAAACCAGCGTTAGGAGCCTCTAACGCTGGTTTTGACGGCTAACGCCAAACTCTAAATCTAGCCGTTAGTTTCTTATTTTTAAATCTGAGTGACAAAATAAAGATTATGTTTATTGTTTTAACTTTTCTTACGGCTAGATTTAAAGTTTTGTCGGTAAGGACCCGCGTAGCTAACGCTGGCTTTTTTCTGGCCGCACCATAAAAATAACTCTGGTATTGAGAGTCCACAGAAAGGCTGCGTTAGGCTCCAAAAAGGAGCGTAGAGCATATTTAACGCAACTGCAACTCTCGATACCAGAGTTGCTTACGGACGCGGCCAGCCTCAAAAACGTGCTCGTGCACGATTCCCCCATAGGAAACAATGGGGCTGTTTGAGCTGAAAAAAAACCTAACACCTGCAAAAAAGCCGCGTTCAGCTCCTAACGCAGCCCCATTGTTTCCTATGGGGAAACACTTCCTACGTCTGCACCTAACACTCTAACATGTACCCCGAGTCTAAACACCCCTAACCTTACACTTATTAACCCCTAATCTGCCGCCCCCGCTATCGCTGACCCCTGCATATTATTTTTAACCCCTAATCTGCCGCTCCGTAAACCGCCGCTACTTACATTATCCCTATGTACCCCTAATCTGCTGCCCCTAACACCGCCGACACCTATATTATATTTATTAACCCCTAATCTGCCCCCCACAAAGTCACCTCCACCTGCCTACACTTATTACCCCTAATCTGCCGACCGGACCTGAGTGCTACTATAATAAAGTTATTAACCCCTAATCCGCCTCACTAACCCTATAATAAATAGTATTAACCCCTAATCTGCCCTCCCTAACATCGCCGACACCTAACTTCAAGTATTAACCCCTAATCTGCCGACTGGAGCTCACCGCTATTCTAATAAATGTATTAACCCCTAAAGCTAAGTCTAACCCTAACACTAACACCCCCCTAAGTTAAATATAATTTACATCTAAGGAAATTAATTATCTCTTATTAAATAAATTATTACTATTTAAAGCTAAATACTTACCTGTAAAATAAATCCTAATATAGCTACACTATAAATTATAATTATATTATAGCTATTTTAGGATTAATATTTATTTTACAGGTAACTTTGTAATTATTTTAACCAGGTACAATAGCTATTAAATAGTTAATAACTATTTAATAGTTACCTAGTTAAAATAATTACAAAATTACCTGTAAAATAAATCCTAACCTAAGTTACAATTAAACCTAACACTACACTATCATTAAATTAATTAAATAAAATATCTACAATTACCTACAATTAAACCTAACACTACACTATCAATACATTAATTAAATACAATATCTACAAATAACTACAATTAAATAAACTAACTAAAGTACAAAAAATAAAAATGAACTGTTACAAAAAATAAAAAAATATTTACAAACATAAGGAAAATCTTACAACAATTTTAAACTAATTACACCTACTCTAAGCCCCCTAATAAAATAACAAAGCCCCCCAAAATAAAAAATGCCCTTCCCTATTCTAAATTACTAAAGTTCAAAGCTCTTTTACCTTACCAGCCCTGAACAGGGCCCTTTGCGGGGCATGCCCCAAAGAATTCAGCTCTTTTGCCTGTAAAAAAAACATACAATACCCCCCCCAACATTACAACCCACCACCCACATACCCCTAATCTAACCCAAACCCCCCTTAAATAAACCTAACACTAAGCCCCTGAAGATCATCCTACCTTGTCTTCACCATACCAGGTTCACCGATCCGTCCTGGTTCCAAAATCTTCATCCAACCCAAGCGGGGGCTGGCGATCCATCATCCGGCGGCTGAAGAGGTCCAGAAGAGGCTCCAAAGTCTTCATCCTATCCGGGAAGAAGAGTAGATCTGGACCGGCAACCATCATCTTCCAAGCGGCATCTTCTATCTTCATCCGATGAGGACCGGCTCCATCCTGAAGACCTCCATGGCGGACCCATCTTCATCCGGCGACGTCCAACTGAAGAATGACGGTTCCTTTAAGGGACGTCATCCAAGATGGCGTCCCTCGAATTCCGATTGGCTGATAGGATTCTATCAGCCAATCGGAATTAAGGTAGGAATATTCTGATTGGCTGATGGAATCAGCCAATCAGAATCAAGTTCAATCCGATTGGCTGATCCAATCAGCCAATCAGATTGAGCTTGCATTCTATTGGCTGTTCCGATCAGCCAATCGGATTGATCTTGATTCTGATTGGTTGATTCCATCAGCCAATCAGAATATTCCTACCTTAATGCCGATTGGCTGATAGAATCCTATCAGCCAATCGGAATTCGAGGGACGCCATCTTGGATGACGTCCCTTAAAGGAACCGTCATTCTTCAGTTGGACGTCGCCGGATGAAGATGGGTCCGCCATGGAGGTCTTCAGGATGGAGCCGGTCCTCATCGGATGAAGATAGAAGATGCCGCTTGGAAGATGATGGTTGCCGGTCCAGATCTACTCTTCTTCCCGGATAGGATGAAGACTTTGGAGCCTCTTCTGGACCTCTTCAGCCGCCGGATGATGGATCGCCAGCCCCCGCTTGGGTTGGATGAAGATTTTGGAACCAGGACGGATCGGTGAACCTGGTATGGTGAAGACAAGGTAGGATGATCTTCAGGGGCTTAGTGTTAGGTTTATTTAAGGGGGGTTTGGGTTAGATTAGGGGTATGTGGGTGGTGGATTGTAATGTTGGGGGGGGGTATTGTATGTTTTTTTTTACAGGCAAAAGAGCTGAACTTCTTGGGGCATGCCCCGCAAAGGGCCCTGTTCAGGGCTGGTAAGGTTAAAGAGCTTTGAACTTTAGTAATTTAGAATAGGGTAGGGCATTTTTTTATTTTGGGGGGCTTTGTTATTTTATTAGGGGGCTTAGAGTAGGTGTAATTAGTTTAAAATTGTTGTAAGATTTTCCTTATGTTTGTAAATATTTTTTTATTTTTTGTAACTTAGTTCTTTTTTATTTTTTGTACTTTAGTTAGTATATTTCATTGTAGTTATTTGTAGGTATTGTATTTAATTAATGTATTGATAGTGTAGTGTTAGGTTTAATTGTAGGTAATTGTAGGTAGTTTATTTAATTTATTTATTGATAGTGTAGTGTTAGGTTTAATTGTAACTTAGGTTAGGATTTATTTTACAGGTAATTTTGTAATTATTTTAACTATTTTAGCTATTAAATAGTTCTTAACTATTTAATAGCTATTGTACCTGGTTAAAATAAATACAAAGTTACCTGTAAAATAAATATTAATCCTAAAATAGCTGCAATATAATTATAATTTATATTGTAGCTATATTAGGATTTATTTTACAGGTAAGTATTTAGCTTTAAATAGGAATAATTTATTTAATAAGAGTTAATTTATTTCGTTAGTTTAAAATTATATTTAACTTAGGGAGGTGTTAGTGTTAGGGTTAGACTTAGCTTTAGGGGTTAATACATTTATTAGAATAGCGGTGAGCTCCAGTCGGCAGATTAAGGGTTAATGTTTGAAGTTAGGTGTCGGCGATGTTAGGGAGGGCAGATTAGGGGTTAATACTATTTATTATAGGGTTAGTGAGGCGGATTAGGGGTTAATAACTTTATTATGATAGCGGTGCGGTCCGCTCGGCAGATTAGGGGTTAATAAGTGTAGGCAGGTGGAGGCGACGTTGAGGGCGGCAAATTAGGGGTTAATAAATATAATATAGGGGTCGGCGGTGTTAGGAGCAGCAGATTAGGGGTACATAGCTATAATGTAGGTGGCGGCGCTTTGCGGTCGGCAGATTAGGGGTTAATTATTGTAGGTAGCTGGCGGCGACGTTGTGGGGGGCAGGTTAGGGGTTAATAAATATAATATATGGGTCGGTGGTGTTAGGGGCAGCAGATTAGGGGTACATAAGTATAACGTAGGTGGCGGTCGGCAGATTAGGGGTTAAAAAAATGTAATCGAGTGGCGGCGATATGGGGGGACCTCGGTTTAGGGGTACATAGGTAGTTTATGGGTGTTAGTGTACTTTAGAGCACAGTAGTTAAGAGGTTTATGAACCGGCGTTAGCCCAGAAAGCTCTTAACTCCTGACTTTTTTCTGCGGCTGGAGTTTTGTCGTTAGATTTCTAACGCTCACTTCAGACACGAGTCTAAATACCGGAGTTAGAAAGATCCCATTGAAAAGATAGGATACGCAAATGACGTAAGGGGATCTGCGGTATGGAAAAGTCACGCCTGAAAAGTGAGCATTAGACCCTTTTTTGAGTGACTCCAAATACCGGAGGTAGCCTAAAACCAGCGTTAGGAGCCTCTAACGCTGGTTTTCACGGCTACCGCCAAACTCCAAATCTAGGCCTTATTTTCTTAAACACTTTATGATTATAATAGGTAAATACAGCTGAACCAATTTGATTAACAGATATGTGCAAAATCAGTATTCTCTCATTTATTATGTTAGCCATGTTGTATAAAAATGACTTATAAATAAATTATAATATCTACTGGTAAGCAAGATATGCAATGTACTGAATGAATAAAATAAGTGCACTAAAATAAAAAGAGTTGTGATTTAAACGCCACCATTTATTATGAAGTATAACCAGTTTGGTGTATTATATTCTTAGTTTTTAAGTTGATTGAAAAAATTATAGGTAAGTGCAAAAATGCCCAATAAGAAGCTTTAACTTACTATGTTTTAGTGTCAGTATTATGTAAAACAAATTGTGATAATAAATAAACAGAGAGAATAATCAGTTTTAGTAGATTTAATAATGACATTCTTATTATTATTACTAATTCAAGATATTTATCAATGATACATGACTCGTCTGAAGGAACCAACTCTGGAGTTCACAGCTCCCCAGTCATTATATCTTCTGTACTCTGCAGGTTTCAGGTAGTACTGTCGCCCCTTGTAGTTGGGTTCATCATAAAATACCCAGTGGCCATCAAATACATTGCATGAGTGGATGTCATGGTAATGGAATTGCTCAAAGACATGAGGACAATCTTCAGTGAACTCCATCATCTGGCCTTGGAAATTTTCTCGCTCATAAATTCTCATTCTGAATGGACCACGGTGCTTTAATTTAAAGGGGGAAAAATTAATCTAGTGCTTTTAAAATTAAGGCTTTCATGATATAGTATAGTATGTAGTAATTTCCAAATGACTTGCTATATTTACTGCAGAGTATTAAATGTGTGTGAAATTGTTCCTTCATGTATTTTAAAATAGATATTTTTGCACCATTTAAACCATCACCTGTTCTTCTCAAGGACATGTCCATAAAATGGGCTGAGTCTCTAGGTAAATCAGACTTGCTAATGTTATCTATTGCTAAACATAGTGAGGCATTGAAATGTAAATTATGGCTGAGCACAACCAGCTATTTTAGATTTAAAAATCTATCTCAATTGCCATCAAGTGATCAAGTTTAATTATTGCTACTATCTCTTGTTTACAAAGCGTTTCTACAGAGAATACATTTGTTATTTATATTTCAGTGTAGGTGGTGGTTTCTGCAGGGAAAAAACTGCTATTTCAAATGACAATATATAGGTAAAGGAGCTGTTTGCAAACAATTAAATACACTGGACAAATAGATCATTGGGAAAACATTAAAGAAAAGAAAATGTTCACATAACTTTTATGTCTATTCTCTAAATTTCAGAAAGAATACAATTATTTAATGTTGATTACAACCCAAATATTAGTAGTCAGACTAGAATAATTATTAATTTATATTGCTGGAACAAACAATTGAGAAAGTTTGGAATGTTAGTAATATGAAAGAATTTTCTAATGAGACATCTAAGAATCAACCTTTTAAGTCATTAGGATAATGCTAAAAAATAATACAAATTATAAAATGTAAAAAATTATCATAGACATCAACACAAAATATACACATTATTATGTCTTGAACTTAACTACATACTTGTGGAGTCAGACGGCAAGATCTGATGGAGTCATTGTAACCCATCCATTGCTGGAAATCAGGATATTCTCCTCTCCTGAGATAGTATTGGTGCCCCCTGTAATTTGTCTGTTCATAAAGAATCCAGTTGCCATTTTCTACCCGGATGGAGTTGCAGCGGCTGAAATATGAGGTCAGGTCTGATGAATCTGAGGTGCACTCATAGGAACGGCCCTGAAAGTTCTTGTCCTCATAGAAGATGATCTGTAGAGAAAATATTGTATTTATTATTATTTTTGTCATCATAAATATATTTTTTGAGTCTATAGCAAATACCAGAATTATTATTTATAAAAAGATATGTGTAAAATGAGTCTTCAATAAAGAGAACAAAATCCCTGTACACAGGTGCTCCAAAAGCCACTTACCTTAACCATTTTGGATGCTGTTCTGAAGCTTTTTGCTGTTTACATGCAAGAGAAGATCCCTTTTATACACAGTCTAGTGCTGATGTCTGCACACATTTGAACGGACAATGACAATGTTTTCTGTCTACTATGGAAAATGTATAGTTCTTTTGTGCTTTATTGTGTGAAAGACTTTTCCTCATTGTTTCAGTTTACTCACTGAGAGACATATGATGTTTTAACCCCTTAACAACCAAGGAAGTACGTCCTACAAAAAAGTCACTTAAGGAGCTGGAAGCAATCATGATTGTTTCCAGACACTTTAAGGGTATTGCAGTGATGCCTCTATATTAAGGAATCCTGCAATACCATTTTTTACACATCCGATGCAGAGAGAGCCACTCTGTGGCCCTTTCTTTGTCAGCCATAATGGTGCTGATCATTGGTGGGTGGGAGCAGTTACAGGGAGGTGGGTGGGCGGCCTATTGTTGATGCTTCTTCCGGATCCAAGCTCCAGTAGGTCCGTGAGCACGGGAGGAGGCATGAGCGGGGCTTGGGAGTGCGTGCACGGCCAAATTATCTGTGATAAGGATAGGGAAAGTGTGCAGGCAAAGATAGGGAAAGCGATCATGGAGGGGGAAAAAAGGTTTATAAAGTGATCCTGGAAGGGGAGGGGTGTAGGGTATTGAGGGTGGGAAGCTACACTACAGAAAATATACAGTTAATATTTGTTTTTATAAATAAAATGCAAATTTGTAAGTAAACTGGGTACTGGCAGACAGCTGCCAGTACCTAAGATGGGGGCCAATAGGTTGAGGGGGCTTAGAGAGCTGTTTGGGGGGATCAGGGCAGTTGGGGGGTAATGGGGGATACTACACTTTGTATAAAATATATTAAAAAAAATCTTTAAAAAAAACCTTTATTTTTATACTGGCAGACTTTCTGCCAGTACTCAAGATGGCAGTGACAATTGTGAGGTGGGGGAGGGAAGAGAGCTGCTTGAGGTGGGTCAGTGAGGGATCAGAGGGTGGCATGTGTCAGGTGGGAGGCTGATCTCTACACTAAAGCTAAAATTAACCCTAAAAGCTACCTAATTAACCCCGTCACTGCTGGGCATAATACAAGTGTGGTGCGCAGAGGCATTTAGCGGCCTTTTAATTACCAAAAAGCAACACCAAAGCCATATATGTCTGCTATTTCTGAACAAAGGCGATCCCAGAGAAGCATTTACAACCATTTGTGCCCTAATTGTACAATCTGTGAGTAAATCATTTCAGTGAGAAACCTAAAATTGTGAAAAATTTTATGTTTTTTTTTATTTGATCACATTTGGCAGTGAAATGGTGGCATGACATATACCAAATGGACCTAGATCAATACTTTGGGTTGTCTACTACACTACACTAAAGCTAAAATTAACCCTACAAACTCCCTAATTAATCCCTTCACTGCTGGGCATAATACACGTGTGGTGCACGGCGGCATTTAGCGGCCTTCTAATTACCAAAAAGCAATGCCAAAGCCATATAAGTCTGCTATTTCTGAACAAAGGGGATCCCAGAGAAGCATTTACCACCATTTGTGCCATAATTGCATAAGCTGTTTGTAAATAATTTCAGTTAGAAACCTAAAGTTTATGAAAAAGTTTATGAAAAAGTGAACTATCGCTAATTTTGAAATGGTTTTTTTTGGAAATAGCAAAGTGCTACTTGTATGTATTGCCCTATAACTTGCAAAAAAGCAAAGATCATGTAAACATTGGGTATTTCTAAACTCAGGACAAAAATTAGAAACTATTTATTTTGGTTGTTTTTGGTGGTTGTAGATGTGTAACAGATTTTGGGTGTCAAAGTTAGAGAATGTGTTTTTTTTTCAATTTTTTTCATCATATTTTATAATTTTTTATAGTAAGTTATAAGATATGATGAAAATAATGGTATCTTTAGAAAGTCCATTTAATGGCGAGAAAAAAACGGTATATAATATGTGTGGGTACAGTAATTGAGTAAGAGGAAAATTACAGCTAAACACAAACACTGCAGAAATGTAAAAATAGCCCTGGTCCCAAAAGGTCAGAAAATGGAAAAGTTCTCTCTCTCTCCCGCTCTCCTTTGCTCTCTTTCCCCCCTCTCATAAGATATGATGAAAATAATGGTATCTTTAGAAAGTCCATTTAATGGCGAGAAAAACGGTACTAGTCCTAAAGCCAGTTCACACGGGCCATTTTTTGCAGTTCAGCGGTCCCACCCCTTGCGCTCTCTCCCTCCCCTTCTCTTTTGCTCTCTCTCCCCCCTCTCTTTTGCGCTCTCCCCCTCTCTTTTGCACTCTCTTCCCCTCTCTTTTGAGCTCTCTATCTCCCCCCTCTCTTTTGCGCTCTCTCTCTACCTCCTCTCTTTTGCGCTCTCTCTCCCCCTTTCTTTTGCGCTCTCTCCCCCTCTCTTTTGTGCTCTCTCCTCCCCTCTCTTTTGCACTCTCTCTCTACCTCCTCTCTTTTGCGCTCTCTCTCTCTCCCCCTCTCTTTTGCACTCTCTCCCCCTCTCTTTTGGGTTCTCTCTCTCCCCCTCTCTTTTCCGCTCTCTCTCTCGCCCTCTCTTTTGCGCTCTCTCTCCCCTCCTCTCTTTTGCGATCTCTCTCCCCCCTCTCTTTTGCGCTCTACCCTCCTCTCTTTTGCATGCTCTTTCTCTCCCCTCTCTTTTGCTCTCTCTCTCCCCCTCTCTTTTGCTCTCTCTCCCCCTCTCATAAGATATGATGAAAATAATGGTATCTTTAGAAAGTCCATTTAATGGCAAGAAAAACGGTATATAATATGTGTGGGTACAGTAATTGAGTAAGAGGAAAATTACAGCTAAACACAAACACTGCAGAAATGTAAAAATAGCCCTGGTCCCAAACGGTCAGAAAATGGAAAAGTGCTGTGGTCCTTAAGGGGTTAAATAAGGGGAAGTGCAGTCTGTATGACAACACTGCTCAGTAACTCTAGAGTAGACAACGTTTGTAACACATTTGTCTCTTATGTCAAATTTACATAGTTGCCGATAATTCACAGTTGAAAGGCGTAAAAATGGTCACTTAAAAAAAATCAGCTTCATTTAACATACAGTTTGCATACTCATGCAATCCGTTTTACTAGTTCATGAAAAAACAGGCAGGTAATAACTGTAGTCTATTGGATTTAAAGGGCTAGATTATAAGTGGAGTGTAACCAGTGGCGTAGCGTGGGTTGTCAGCGCCCAGGGCAAGGCAAGTATTGCGCCCCCTAACCCATAGAAACAGGATCATATTTCACAGAGCAGAGTGTGAGTCAGATTTTTTTAGCGCCTTTGTCTCCAAAGGCTAATGGATAGCCGTGGTAACCTGTGCACTTGTGCAGCTTTGCAGGGGAAGTACAAGCTATGCTAACATCAGAAAGGAAGACAGGGCTGCTGGATTTTAGCTTGTAGCTTTGCTGCTGCAGCTGTTCTGATGTAAATACAAAATGCAGGTTTCTTAGCTCAGCACATTACACTGTGCAGACCATGCATAACAAAGCCAGGCATGTCATATCTGGCTGGCAGTAAGCAAGGTAGTTACAGTTATTGAGTGAGGGAAAACCATTGCTCTGCTTACAATGAACATTACATGCATATATATTTATGTGTAAAAACCCAGCAAACCTTTTCTCAAAGTTTAAGGGCTCTAGCTGCAGCCTGCAAAAATTGTAATAGATGTCTGTATCAAGAGTGAGACTTTCAACTGCTGAATATAAAGCACATGTATTACTAGCAACCTGCAGGGTGAGAAGATCTGTGCTGTGTTATGTAGTGTCCCTGACAGCTAATCAGCCTTCAGTTTCCTTTTTCATAAGCATGCATACACAGAAACACACACTACAGCATACACACATAAATTACAGATCTTATACAGTAGACACACGTGCACAGTCTCAAATATTCAGCAACACACATATGCTGCAGAGTATACAAATATACACACACACACACAACATACTCACACATGTACACAGTCTCAAATGCACAGCACTACACACACATATACTAAGTCTCAAATACACAGTAAAAAAAAAAAAAAGGGAAAATGTGTGTTTCTCTATATATTTGTAAACTACAGATTGCAACAAAAAAAAAAGGTTAGTCACAGGCCTAATAACCCTTTCAAACAACAAGTAATGTACCATGAGAATAATTGAGACAAATGCAGAAATCTTTCAGTTACTTTGTACTCTCTACATAAAACCTTCTATTTCTTCTATCTCTTTCACTTTGATCCCTACATGTCCGTATTTCTCTCACTCTGTGACCTGGCTGTTTCTCCCCGTTACACACACTGCATTGTCCTTCTCATTCTCACTCTTTATTTCCCTCACCTTTGCTTGACCTGGAAGCTCTGTGTACAAATGATCGTCTGGAGTCCTCAGTCCAGCTCCCTCCCTCCCTTACTCCTCCTCAGCACTCCTGGCTGAACAGTGAATCTGTTTATTTACCAGTGTGTTTGTAATCTAAGCAAGTTAGTGGTTAAGCATACCATGCAGGTGTTACCAGTTAAAGTTCTTCTACGGGGTAGGTGGCAGTAATAGCAGCAGCAGTACTCAAAGAGCAAGGAGCCTCATGCCTGCATTGGCTGCTGTGATCCAATACCAACATATACATGCTGATACACGATGTCTCAGTTACTTTGGCATGTGCAGCAGCAGGTATATGTGATTGGAGAAGAATGTGCATCACATGGCAACGTAGGAGCCAATACAGGGAGTGCAGAATTATTAGGCAAATGAGTATTTTGACCACATCATCCTCTTTATGCATGTTGTCTTACTCCAAGCTGTATAGGCTCGAAAGCCTACTACCAATTAAGCATATTAGGTGATGTGCATCTCTGTAATGAGAAGGGGTGTGGTCTAATGACATCAACACCCTATATCAGGTGTGCATAATTATTAGGCAACTTCCTTTCCTTTGGCAAAATGGGTCAAAAGAAGGACTTGACAGGCTCAGAAAAGTAAAAAATAGTGAGATATCTTGCAGAGGGATGCAGCACTCTTAAAATTGCAAAGCTTCTGAAGCGTGATCATCGAACAATCAAGCGTTTCATTCAAGATAGTCAACAGGGTCGCAAGAAGCGTGTGGAAAAACCAAGGCGCAAAATAACTGCCCATGAACTGAGAAAAGTCAAGCGTGCAGCTGCCAAGATGCCACTTGCCACCAGTTTGGCCGTATTTCAGAGCTGCAACATCACTGGAGTGCCCAAAAGCACAAGGTGTGCAATACTCAGAGACATGGCCAAGGTAAGAAAGGCTGAAAGACGACCACCACTGAACAAGACACACAAGCTGAAACGTCAAGACTGGGCCAAGAAATATCTCAAGACTGATTTTTCTAAGGTTTTATGGACTGATGAAATGAGAGTGAGTCTTGATGGGCCAGATGGATGGGCCCGTGGCTGGATTGGTAAAGGGCAGAGAGCTCCAGTCCGACTCAGACGCCAGCAAGGTGGAGGTGGAGTACTGGTTTGGGCTGGTATCATCAAAGATGAGCTTGTGGGGCCTTTTTGGGTTGAGGATGGAGTCAAGCTCAACTCCCAGTCCTACTGCCAGTTTCTGGAAGACACCTTCTTCAAGCAGTGGTAAAGGAAGAAGTCTGCATCCTTCAAGAAAAACATGATTTTCATGCAGGACAATGCTCCATCACACGCGTCCAAGTACTCCACAACGTGGCTGGCAAGAAAGGGTATAAAAGAAGAAAATCTAATGACATGGCCTCCTTGTTCACCTGATCTGAACCCCATTGAGAACCTGTGGTCCATCATCAAATGTGAGATTTACAAGGAGGGAAAACAGTACACCTCTCTGAACAGTGTCTGGGAGGCTGTGGTTGCTGCTGCACGCATTGTTGATGGTGAACAGATCAAAACACTGACAGAATCCATGGATGGCAGGCTTTTGAGTGTCCTTGCAAAGAAAGGTGGCTATATTGGTCACTGATTTGTTTTTGTTTTGTTTTTGAATGTCAGAAATGTATATTTGTGAATGTTGAGATGTTATATTGGTTTCACTGGTAAAAATAAATAATTGAAATGGGTATATATTTGTTTTTTGTTAAGTTGCCTAATAATTATGCACAGTAATAGTCACCTGCACACACAGATATCCCCCTAAAATAGCTATAACTAAAAACAAACTAAAAACTACTTCCAAAACTATTCAGTTTTGATATTAATGAGTTTTTTGGGTTCATTGAGAACATGGTTGTTGTTCAATAATAAAATGAATCCTCAAAAATACAACTTGCCTAATAATTCTGCACTCCCTGTAGAAAGGCAATTTTTTTTTATTTCTAGTACAGCGCAGAGTGGCTCAGGGGGTCGGGGGCAATGCGGGACTGTAGGGTGACCATGTCAGTGCGGGACAGACCCTTAAATTTGCAAATAGTGACAGTTGGGAGGACTGCAATAAAATACATTTATATATATAAAAAAAAAGATATATTTTTTTTAAAGTTTCCTCCCTTAGTGCTGCAGGAGGTATGATGTGAGACAGTAAGAGCGCAAATTTTGCGCCCCTAAGAATTACCACCCCTGTGGCCCCCCCCACGCTACGCCACTGAGTGTAACATATTGCTTCCTCAAAAGCGATATTTGCACTTCACATAGTAATACCAGCACACGCATTGCACCGAAGCTTTGCGCTCATTAGAGCTCGCTTCCATAGGCTCCAATGGGTGTCTCCTTCTAGTGCAGCTTGGGGGTAGGTCGCGAAACGATGGGCAGCAGATTGTAAATATATATGTACTAGTCCTAAAGCCAGTTCACACGGGCCATTTTTTGCAGTACAGCGGTCCCACCCCTTGCGCTCTCTCCCTCCCCTTCTCTTTTGCTCTCTCTCCCCCCTCTCTTTTGCGCTCTCCCCCTCTCTTTTGCACTCTCTTCCCCTCTATTTTGAGCTCTCTATCTCCCCCCTCTCTTTTGCGCTCTCTCTCTACCTCCTCTCTTTTGCGCTCTCTCTCTCCTCCTTTCTTTTGCGCTCTCTCCCCCTCTCTTTTGTGCTCTCTCTCTCCTCCCCTCTCTTTTGCGCTCTCTCTCTACCTCCTCTCTTTTGCGCTCTCTCTCTCTCCCCCTCTCTTTTGCACTCTCTCCCCCTCTCTATTGGGTTCTCTCTCTCCCCCTCTCTTTTCCGCTTTCTCTCTCGCCCTCTCTTTTGCGCTCTCTCTCCCCTCCTCTCTTTTGCGATCTCTCTCCCCCCTCTCTTTTGCGCTCTCTCTCTCCTCCTTTCTTTTGCGCTCTCTCCCCCTCTCTTTTGTGCTCTCTCTCTCCTCCCCTCTCTTTTGCGCTCTCTCTCTACCTCCTCTCTTTTGCGCTCTCTCTCTCTCCCCCTCTCTTTTGCACTCTCTCCCCTCTCTATTGGGTCCTCTCTCTCCCCCTCTCTTTTCCGCTTTCTCTCTCGCCCTCTCTTTTGCGCTCTCTCTCCCCTCCTCTCTTTTGCGATCTCTCTCCCCCTCTCTTTTGCGCTCTACCCTCCTCTCTTTTGCGTGCTCTCTCTCTCCCCTCTCTTTTGCTCTCTCTCTCCCCCTCTCTTTTGCTCTCTCTCCCCCCTCTCATTTGCTCTCTCTCTCTCTCCCCTTTCTTTTGCTCTCTCCATCCCTCTATTTTGCTCTCTCTCTCCCCCTCTCTTTTGCTCTCTCCCTCCCCTCTCTTTTGCTCTCTCTCCCCCTCTCTTTTGCTCTCTCTCCCCCCTCTCTCTATCTCTCTCTCCCCCCTCCTCCCCCCTCTATCTCCCCCTATCTCTCTCCCCTCTCTCTCTCCCCCTCTCTCTCTCTCCCCCCTCTCTCTCTCCCCCTCTCTCTCTCTCCCCCCTCTCTCTCATCCCCTCTCTCTCTCCCCCGTCTCTCTCTCTCTCCACCTCTCTCTCTCTCTCCCTCTCTCTCTCCCCCTCTCTCTCCCCCTCTCTCTCCCCCTTCTCTCTCCCCCTCTCTCTCCCCTCTCTCTCTCCCCTCTCTCTCTCTCTCTCTCTCTCTCCCCTCTATCTCCCCCCTCTCTCTCCCCCTCTCTCTCTCCCCTCTCTCCCCTCTCTCTCTCCCCTCTCTCTCTCTCTCTCCCCTCTCTCTCCCCCTCTCTCTCTATCTCTCTCCCCCTCTCTCTCCCCCCTCTCTCCCCCCTCTCTCTCCCCCCTCTCTCTCTCCCCCTCTCTCTATCTCCCCCCTTGCTCTCTCTCCCCCTTTTCTTTTGCTCTCTCTCTCTTTCCCCCTCTTATTTTCTCTCTCCCCCTCTATTTTTCTCTCTCTCCTCCCTCTCTTGCTCTTTCCCCTCTCTTATCCTATCTTTAACTCTTTCCCATCTCTTTTGTTCTCTCCCCCTCTTTCTATCTATCCCTCCCCCCTCTTTATCTCTCTCCCCTCTATCTTGCGTGTGCGTCCGACCCCGCCTCTTCATGCCCGGCCACACCCCATTCACATATGGCCACGCCCTGCTCATGCCCCGCTCATGCCCGCCCACTTCTGCCCGCACTGCAGATCAGGAAGGGGCTCTAAGGCCAGGTGTGTTTGTCCTCATGCTGTCTCTACTGCGCATGACAGCTTCGAACAAACTCACTTGGCCTTTTATAATATAGGGTATGAATATATACATATAAATGTATGTGTTAATATGTGTATATAGACATATTAATGATATAGAAAAAAGTCAAAGTGCAGGTTTGGCTATTTTCAAATATAATTTTAAGACTGTGAAAATGGAAAGGGCAGGAAATTGAAAAGTTAATTACCCCTGTATTGCAACATCATGGTGATCTGCTATGGAAGTAAATGTGGTGTTCACCCTGGGATATATGCCCTTCTTACACTTGCTATGCAGATTAGGTGACAGACGACTTCTCATCTGGAAAATCTATTTCACACTCAAAGATATACGTGTTCAAAAGAACAGAAGAGCACATATCTTCCTGGGATGACCATCCTGTCCATGTCCCTCTTCAAAGTCGATTGGAAGACTAGCCTAAGCGAAATGCTCCTTAGCTCCTTAGGCAAAGCTCTCCACCAATTTCTATTTGTGTAAGGTTCACACACAAGTCCGCTGTGTGGAGCTACCTGTTTATACGGGTTATGCTGCTATCTCCGTCCAATCCTGTGTGATGACGTTGCTAGGGGTGTGTGTATTGCCTCTGCCAAATCTGGAGGTAAGCGAGTAAAACAAAGTATAGAGCGTGGGATAGGTGTATAGTAAACTTAGTGTCAAAAAAGGAAGATGAACACTCTCTATAATATAAAACTCAAATTTATTAGGAAATTTAAAAAAAGGATAACAAAGCCACCCTTAAAGTAGACTGTTAGGATGCGCAGCACAGTCTTCTGGGCAGATTATCTGTAAATTTATCTGAGCTATCTATCAAAGCTTGAAGATCTGATTCGACTCTGGAGTGAAATGTTTCAATTACAGGACCCCTACTGTCAATTGGGTAAAATCTGGATTTATCTTTGAAAGGGATTCCACTGTTCACACTACCAGAGGCATTGTCAGTTTCAGATGCCAAATCCTGAAGTGAAATGACATCACAGACTTCTGTGAATGTCTGGAATTCAGGTATAGGAACAGCGGGATCACTAACAGATACTTTATGGGATGATGGGGAATCCGAATAATGTTTTTTGAGAGTAATGTTGCGAATGAAACGATAAATATCTATCATAATTTGAAACAAGTCAAATTGTTCTTTCTATCTATCCCTCCCCCCTCTTTATCTCTCTCCCCTCTATCTTGCGTGTGCGTCCGACCCTGCCTCTTCATGCCCGGCCACACCCCATTCACATATGACCACGCCCTGCTCATGCCCCGCTCACGCCCGCCCACTTCTGCCCACACTGCAGATCAGGAAGGGACTCTAAGGCCAGGTGTGTTTGTCCTCATGCTGTCTCTACTGCGCATGACAGCTTCGAACAAACTCACTTGGCCTTTTATAATATAGGGCATGAATATATACATATAAATGTATGTGTTAATATGTGTATATAGACATATTAATGATATAGAAAAAAGTCAAAGTGCAGGTTTGGCTATTTTCAAATATAATTTTAAGACTGTGAAAATGGAAAGGGCAGGAAATTGAAAAGTTAATTACCCCTGTATTGCAACATCATGGTGATCTGCTATGGAAGTAAATGTGGTGTTCACCCTGGGATATATGCCCTTCTTGCACTTGCTATGCAGATTAGGTGACAGACGACTTCTCATCTGGAAAATCTATTTCACACTCAAAGATATACGTGTTCAAAAGAACAGAAGAGCACTTATCTTCCTGGGATGACCATCCTGTCCATGTCCCTCTTCAAAGTCGATTGGAAGACTAGCCTAAGCGAAATGCTCCTTAGCTCCTTAGGCAAAGCTCTCCAACAATTTCTATTTGTGTAAGGTTCACACACAAGTCCGCTGTGTGGAGCTACCTGTTTATACGGGTTTATGCTGCTATCTCCGTCCGATCCTGTGTGATGACGTTGCTAGGGGTGTGTGTATTGCCTCTGCCAAATCTGGAGGTAAGCGAGTAAAACAAAGTATAGAGCGTGGGATAGGTGTATAGTAAACTTAGTGTCAAAAAAGGAAGATGAACACTCTCTATAATATAAAACTCAAATTTATTAGGAAATTTAAAAAAAGGATAACAAAGCCACCCTTAAAGTAGACTGTTAGGATGCGCAGCACAGTCTTCTGGGCAGATTATCTGTAAATTTATCTGAGCTATCTATCAAAGCTTGAAGATCTGATTCGACTCTGGAGTGAAATGTTTCAATTACAGGACCCCTACTGTCAATTGGGTAAAATCTGGATTTATCTTTGAAAGGGATTCCACTGTTCACACTACCAGAGGCATTGTCAGTTTCAGATGCCAAATCCTGAAGTGAAATGACATCACAGACTTCTGTGAATGTCTGGAATTCAGGTATAGGAACAGCGGGATCACTAACAGATACTTTATGGGATGATGGGGAATCCGAATAATGTTTTTTGAGAGTAATGTTGCGAATGAAAAGATAAATATCTATCATAATTTGAAACAAGTCAAATTGGGCTGTGGGTGCAAAGCCTAATCCTACGCCTAAGAGATCTATTTGATCCTTAGTTAATTTAACTGATGATAGATTAATTACATTATTTATTTGTATTTCGTCTTTGTGCGATTGCCCCTCAACTTATACCTTTCTTGGTTGGCTTGGATGATCGTATGTGTCCCTCCCACTCCCTGCGGTAACTGACCCATGGGAAAAACCTGGTCCAGTATTGACTGCTCTTGTGTACTTTAGTTCACCATATAAATACCAGTGGTCTCTGTGGGAATGCCAGTAGGAACATATTTAGAGCTTGTATTGGATGTATTGGTTTTCTCTTTAGGTCTAGTTCCTGACTGTGATGGTACGTGAGCCATAATAGTGGGAGTGGATGTATTTTTCAGAATATCTGATTGTACATTGGAAATAGTGTTAGTATGTGTTATAGTGCCAGTATTGTCTTCCATACCAGACAAATTCTCATCAAAGGATCTATCTGTGTCACTGTCCGAAAAAGAGACTTGTTTGGACTGTGTATTTCTATTTCTACGATTCCCTCTGCGATTCTTGGACTGTGACAAACTGCGTCTATAATCAAACCTTTATTTTCTACTCCAAATATATACAGAGTTTTTTAGATAATCAGTTTTATCTCTTATAAATTGTATATGTTTGTTTTCCATGATAACCTGTTTGCCCCGAGCCAAGGAATCCTGCAGTATGTTATCAAACTTTAGAAAATCTGGATCTGAGCTGCGAGTGTTTTTATTTTAATTTTTTTTTATTGAGGAACTGCATAGTACAAATATCAAACATACATAAAAATGTACATTTGGTGATAATACAAGTGTTGTATAATAAACATATATTCGTTAAATATTTAAAGAGTCCTCTTTTTTTTATCTCTCTTGGATATATTGCAAATAAGGGTAATAAAGCAATAGGGATTATAATTTCTTCCCCTGATAATGCAATTCAGGCAACTTTTGGACCTTAACATTTAAATTACAATTGTGTTAGGGGTCATTATGAAACACTATAAAGAAAACACAAAAAGAAAACAAAAAACAAAAACAAAAAAACAAACACACAAAAAATGAACATTAAAGGGACAGTCTAGTATAAACTATACTTTCATTATTCAGATAGGACTTTTAATTTTAATCAACTTTCCAATTTACTTTTATCATCAAATTTGCTTTTTTTCTCTTGGTATTCTTAGTTTAAACTAAACCTAGGCAGACTCATATGCTAATTTCTAAGCCTTTGAGGGCTACCTCTTATCACATGCTTTTTAAATCTCTTTTCAACACAAAGAGACAGAAAGTACATGTGGGCCATATAGATAACACTGTGTTCATGCACAGGGAGTTATTTAAGATCTAGCACAACACAATGCTAAATGCAAGACAATAGATAATAAACAGTCACAGTCATGTGATTAGGGGGCTGGAAGAAGGTTCCTAGATACAAGGTAATCACAGAGATAAAAAGTACATTAATATAACTTTGTTGGTTGTGCAAAACTGGGGAATGGGTAATAAAGGGATTATCTATTTTTTAAAACAATAACAATTCTATGGTAGACTGTCCCTTTAAGGAAAAAAAGGTATAGATTAAACCTTCAGATGTCATTCTGAAAAAATAAGAAGCACATACCCTGTATTTGGTGTTTTTCAGAAGCATAACACAACACTAAACATGTCAAGGGAAATATTGCTCCATATATTCCAACTCTGACCATTAAAATTATTAATAATGATTCAATATCATACTTAATATGTGAAAACTGCATCCAAGTGAAGCATTACTATGATGAGTCAAGCTTAAAGGGACATTATAGACTCATTTTTCTTTGCATAAATGTTTTGTAGATTATCTATTTATATAGCCCATAAAGTTTTTTTTGTAAAAATTTTATAGTTTTCATTATTTTTAAATAACATTGCTCTGATTTTCAGACTCCTAACCAAGCCCCAAAGTTTTATGAGAATACCGTCAGCTACCTTCTCCAGCTTGCTCCTGTTTGTGTAAAGGGTCTTTTCATATGCAAAAGAAGGGGGGGATGTCTTATTTCCCACTTGCAGTGGGCTTTCCAGCTACCTTTTCAACAGAGCTAAACTGAGAGCTTCTAAGTAAGTTTTTAAACAGTTTTATACTGGATTTTTATATATGTGCATCTTATTCTTTATAGTAGTGTCTATTACATGCAGTTATATGAAAATGAGTGTATACTGTCCCTTTAAACTTACAGATGCTTGATCCAAGGAGAGATGACTATTAAAGGGACCACCATGTTCTGGGCCATCCTCATACAGTGCCAACTGTTCCTCATGGATCCATGATGTCTATCAAATGCCTGATCCATGCAATTGAAGCCCGATACAGACTCAACCATGATGTTTAATCAACTAAAAACCAGCACAACAACTTGTTATACAGTTGCTGCACACATTCTCCTGGGCCACATACACAGAAAAAAAGTTGTTCTGAAACAATCTGGTGGTTTAATCCTGACAGTAACCACACACTATACAATAACTGGTTTATGTTGATACCTGAAGAAAGAAACTGCAAACTTTACACTTTATTTTGTTTCTTAATATCAGCTATTGTTGCTTGTCAGTATATAATTGATTACTGTGAAGTTTGTGTGCTTTATCAAAATAATTTATGTTTCGTTACTATGACATTCAAGGTCCCCAACATAACTGCATGATTCCTATCATTATATTACTGGTATAAATATCCACAAATATCCCCATGTTTTCATACATAGTTCCAGTAAGTCTATTTTTCTATAAACATTAGTGGGGTTCAACCTTGGTTAATGGTCAAATAGAGATACTGACTTGTTCTTCAGAAAATACTTATTTGTCTGTTATAGATTAGTGACGAGTGCCATCTTCCGAGGGAAAAATATGCTATCTGCTAAATCTTAGCTTATTAACAAAAATGTTAATTAATCTGCAATTAGTGTTACCCAAGTGAACCTAACCTTATCAGTTGGAGTGAAGTTAAGCGTTTTCCATAAAATACACACTCACCCACAAAAGGGAGAAGGGGACACAAGCAGATGGCATAAGGGGCCACACTGAGCATGCATTGAGACCACACCATATTGAGAGGTGATGGGAGGCTAAGCTGACCAGATACCACAATGTTGATAAGTATGAAACAAACCCACATGAAACAGTTTTGCTAATATGGTTTATGTTCTTTACATTTTTGTTCAATGTTTTATTATTGAATCAGGTGAGTTAATCAATTCTGGTTTGCCCTTTATAGTCACAAATATTTTGTTACGTAATTCCTGTTAACCTGGTCTTATCTATCAACAATAACACTGGATCAATCAAAAATCTGGTAATAATATAATTTTTTATGGTTTGCCAGGATTATTAGTTTACCTGATTCTTGCCAGCTATGCAGTTTTGAAGAGCCGACATCCATCCTCAACGAAGCCAGGAGAAGTCTTCATCCAAGCAGCAAGAAGTCCTCAACGAAGCCGGGATAAGTCTTCATCCAAGCCAGTAGAAGTGGTCCTCCAGATGGGCAGAAGTCTTCATCCAGACGGCATCTTCTATCTTCATCCATCCGGCGCAGAGCGGCTCCATCTTCAAGACATCCGGCGCGGAGCATCCTCTTCCATCAAAGTCTTCCAGAATGAAGGTTCCTTTAAATGACGTCATCCAAGATGGCGTCCCTTGAATTCCGATTGGCTGATAGAATTCTATCAGCCAATCGGAATTCAAGGGACGCCATCTTGGATGACATCATTTAAAGCAACCTTCATTCGTCTTTAGTCATCGGAAGAAGAGGATGCTCTGTGCCGGATGTCTTGAAGATAGACCCGCTCCACGCCGGATGGATGAAGATAGACGATGCCATCTGGATAAAGACTTCTCCCCGTCTAGAGGACCACTTCTGCCAGCTTGGATGAAGACTTCTCCCGGCTTTGTTGAGGACTTCTTGCCGCTTCGCTAAGGACTTCTCCCGGCTT
Source organism: Bombina bombina (assembly GCF_027579735.1). Lineage (NCBI taxonomy): Eukaryota > Metazoa > Chordata > Amphibia > Anura > Bombinatoridae > Bombina > Bombina bombina. Next base: position 528,456,396 of record NC_069499.1, on the reverse strand, counting down.
CGTAGAGGATGGATGTCGGCTCTTCAAAACTGTAAGTGGAACTTCAGGGGTTAGTGTTAGGTTTTTTAAGGGTTTATTGGGTGGGTTTTATTTTTAAGTTAGGGTTTGGGCAGCAATAGAGCTAAATGCCCTTTTAAGGGCAATGCCCATCCAAATGCCCTTTTCAGGGCAATGGGGAGCTAAGGTTTTTTTAGTTAGGTTTTTATTTGGGGGGTTGGTTGTGTGGGTGGTAGGAATGTGTGGGTGGTAGGAATTATTTAGGTAATGATCGTAGGTTTTATTTAGATTTATTTTAATTATATTTAAGTTAGGGGGTGTTAGGGTTAGGGTTAGACTTAGGTTTAGGGGTTTATAACTTTAGTATAGTGGGTTATTAGGGGTTAATAATAATTAACTAGTGTTTGCGATGCGGGAGTGCGGTGGATTAGGGGTCAATATGTTTATTATAGTGGCAGCAACATTGGGGGTGGCAGATTAGGGGTTAATAAATATAATGTAGGTGTCAGCGATGTTGGGGGCAGCAGATTAGGGGTTAATAAGCATAATGTAGGTGTCGGTGATGTCCGAAGCAGCAGAATAGGGGTTAATAAGTATAATGTAGGTGTTGGTGATGTAGGGTGGCAGATTAGGGGTTAATAAGTGTAAGATTAGGAGTGTTTAGACTCGGGGTTCATGTTAGGGTGCTAGATGTAAACATAAATTTAGTTTCCCCATAGGAATCAATTGGGCTGCGTTATGGAGATTTACGCTGCTTTTTTGCAGATGTTAGACTTTTTTCAGCCGGCTCTCCCCACTGATGTCTATGGGGAAATCGTGCATGAGCACGTACATCCAGCTCACCGCTGACTTAAGCATCGCTGGTATTGGAGTGCGGTATGGAGCTCAATTTTGCTCTACGTTCACTTCTTGCCTAATAACGATGGGTTTCTGAAAACCTGTAATACCAGTGCTGTAGGTAAGTGAGCGGTGACAATAACGTGCAAGTTAGCACCGCACCCCTCATAACGAAAAACTCATAATCTAGCTGTATGTTGGTTTATTGATCTGGTCTCAGTTTAATTAATAGACAAATCAGAACTAAAAGGATTCATGTTTTATATACCTGTATATATTATCCTTTGCAAATGATATAATTGAGTGTTATTAAATTGCACACATTGCCCCTGCAAAGTTGGTAACCGCTATTATATATATAATGAGTTACATTATCAGAATGATATAGAGGTTCCATAATATTTATTGTGTCTAAACACATAATACACTTTGAGGGTACACTACTGAAATAATAGTAATAAAAATAAGGATAATATTCACAACAAAACCATTTTTTTCTTCTTTTTGGTCTGGAGATGCGGGATTGCAGAGTGTGTCTATTATTGTTTTGATCTACACGAAGGAGGTCCCACCATCCCTTCACATGGATCATAACACTGTACCCCAACAGATATACAAGTTCAAAAAAAGGGTAACCGCTGAAGAAGAGGGTTGGACATCAAAGGGTATGTAGCGCTACTGTGATTGTATTGCTTCCTTTTAAATAAGGGCGTCAAGAAATTGAATTGAGTGTTCACTAGAGGTTAGAGTGAATTTGATACCATTAACAGATCTATTAAGATCATCAACAAATTCAGTTAGGGATACCAATGTCGCCATGCCATATGCCAAACACATCGTCAAGGAAACGCCACAAAGTAGCTCCAAATTTTTTAACTGAGGTATTTTCAAATTTTTCAAAGTTGTTCATGAAAATGTTGGCATATGTAGGTGCAGCATTGGATCCCATCGCTGTACCTTTCCTTTGAAAAAAGAATGTGTCCCTGAACAAAAAATAATTCATATATAGAATAATTTGCAACAGCTTTAAAAAGAACTGAATCTGTGTGCCGGTATATTTCTTATTACAGGATAAAACCTTTGCTACTGACATCACCCCACTAGTGTGTTTAATAGATGTGTATAAACTTGACACATCTAGTGTACAGAGAATAATTTAATGGTTCTGTAAATCCAAATTTTCTAATTTATGTAGAATATCATGTGTCTTTCATATAGGAAGAAGATCTTATTACATAAGGCTGAATAATTTTGTCTAAAAAGATAACTGGTAAAAATGCCAAGAAGAGGGTGAGATAGGGAAACCCTTCATCCAGACGGCAACATATTGATCCATATCCTGATTTGAACAGATAATAGGATTTCAGTAGCTTTCATCCTATTGGCTAATTTAAAAATGTTGCATTGAAGCTTTAGTGTACGTCGATGACCATATGAAGCGGATCCACCCCACTGGATGACCTCTCCACCGGCATAAATGCTCCATGCCTCCACAGCTCCACGACACCGGAATGAAGAAAGAAGATGCCACCGCAATGAAGTAAGATGTCGTCGCCTGGATGAAGACTTCTCGTCGCCTGGATGAAGATGGATGTCCAGACTTCAGGAACCGTGAGTAGATTTTCTGGGGTTAGGGCAGTAAAAGAGCTGAATGCCCTTTTAAGGGCAATGCCCATACAAAGGCCTCTTTAGGGGCAATGGGTATGTTAGGATTTTATTAGATTTAGGATTTTTATTTTGGGGTTTAGTTGGGTGGGAGGTTTTACTTTTAGGGGGGATTTGTAATTGTGTAAGGTAAAAGAGTTGTTTAACTTAGGGCAATGCCCTACAAAAGGCCCTTTTAAGGGCTATTGGTAGGCTATTGTTAGGTTACAGGGTGTTTTTATTTTGGGGAGGCTTTTTTGTTTTTATAGGGCTATTATTTTTTATTATTTTGGATAATTTCGTTTTTTATTTTTGTAATGTTAGTGTTTTTTATTTTTCGTAAAAAAAATTTTTTTGTAATGTTAGATATTTTTCATTTTTTTCGTAGTATTAGGTTTATTTAAAATTGTATTTTTTTTTTTCGTAGTGTTAGGCTATTTTAATCATGTAATTTAGGATTTTTAATTGGTAGTTTATTTTATTTTATTAGAATAGTTATGATAGGTTAATTTATAGTTTAAAATAATTATTTTTTTATTTTAAGATAGTTTTATTGTAACTTTTAATTTAATGTTAGGGGGTGTTAGGTTTAGGGGTTAATAGTTTAATTTAGTGTTTTGCGATGTGGGGGCCGGCGGTTTAGGGGTTAATAGGTTTAGTTTGTAAGTTACGATGTGGGGGGTTGACAGTTTAGGGCTTAATATATTTAGTTTATTAGTTGCGATGTTGGGGGCTGTAGGTTTAAGGGTTAATACTTTATTGTTGGTGATGTGGGGGGCCGTCGGTTTAGCGGATAATAGGTTTATTATAGTATTAGCGATGGGGGCGGCGGTTTAGGGGTTAACAAGTGTATTTAGTGTTGTCTATGTGGGTGGGCGGCAGATTAGGTGTTAATAGGTGTAAGATTAGTAGTAGTAGTAGTAGTAGTAGTATTAGTAGTAGTAGTAGTATAGTAGTATTGTAGTATTGCGGGAGGGTGACGGTTTAGGGTCCCAAAAGTGCCCAAAGTTTGTAAATTGATTTATGTACACGTAATTTGTAAACCACTAGAAGGGGTAATTGCACAATGAAAATGGAAGGAGAAAGGTTTCCTAATAATATTGAATGTAATTATGCACTCATGTAACCACTAGGTGGCATTGTACACTTGTCAATTACAATGGATTGGCGCCAAAATGGCTATTTAAACATTACTTAATAGACACTGTGTTAGGCATGAGTAAGGGTTAAGTGTTAACCCAAAACATCGCTGTTTTATGAGGACACTGTGACAAATAAAGGTCTTTTAAGCTGATCATTGCTGGAGAGTTTTCATTTGTTCTTGGATATTTGGATAGGCATGGTAAGCCTTCTCCATATGCTATGAACTGTGGGTGCTGTTTCCTATTCCTATATACAACTATACTGTTTAGCTAAAGGAGTACTTGCACCACAATAACTTAAGAAGTATCAAATTCACAAAAGGGTCACAATACTTTTGGTTATTCTGAAGAGGATGCCCAGCTATCTTTTCCTCTTTGACAGGATCCAGATATTTTCTAAATGTTGCTCTTAAAGAAAGAACGAGCAAACGTTTGGAGAAGGACAGCATTAAACAAATGGTTTAACAACTATGTTAGGTTATTTTAATCATGTAATTTAGGATTTTTAATTGGTAGTTTATTTTATTTTATTAGAATAGTTATGTTAGGTTAATTTATAGTTTAAAATTAGTTTTTTTTATTGTACAGGTAAGTTTTTATTTATTTTAAGATAGTTATAGTGTAACTTTTAATTCAATGTTAGGGGGATGGGTTAGGTTTAGGGGTTAATAGTTTAATTTAGTGTTTTGCGATGTGGGGGGCCGGTGGTTTAGGAGTTAATAGTGTAGTGGTTCACACCTAATTCACTTATAAGGTCTTAAAGCACAGTTATATTGAAATATAAATTCCAAGCACTGAACTTTAAATGTTATATCAGTGAAACAGGTCTCATTTCTTACAAATAAAGTTTTGAGTACAATAAAGAAATGGTACTTGAGTAGATAACATTGTTTAAAAATAAATTTTTATTATACAGAAAAATCAGCTTACAGAAGTAATATAAAATTAAATTCATTTAAATCCAATATACACACAGAATTAAAAGACTATGGCCTCGCTTCCATTGAGTCGTTAAAAATGGAGCCGTAAGCTACCGAAGCGGCTGACAGCTAAAAGTAATTTACGGCTGCATTTTAGTACCAGGTTTCCATTGAAAAGATTAGCGTGTTGCGCACAGTCGCTCTTTTCGTGTAGCTGTAAGTTAACGTTGTGTTAACACTTCCATCTGACGTCGGATTTCTTGAAAATCAATTAGTTGCTAAGGTAACCCGACCTTACGCTATAGAATTTACGTTTAACGTCCGTGCTTCTTACCTGTGATCGCCTCTCAAGAAAAATAAAAAAACACTTATCCATATTTTTAATAATCAAATACTATTTTCTAATATAATTATATTTAACACTTCATAAATATAAGTAATATTTATTGCTGCCCTAGGCATTGGTCTAGTTTGCATTCTGTAGATATGTTCTTGCATATATTATTATATTTAAATATATACTGATATTTCTATTAGAATATAAGTTCAACTATTTCTATACATGAGACAACAATAAATATTACTTATAACAATTTATTTCTACATTAAAACACTTGCATTATTTGCAAGTTTTATAATTTCAATAGAAAATAGGTCTCAAAAAGCACAATTTTCCTCTTTTACACCTAGTTGAGCTGGGGGTAATATTTCTCAATGTATCGACAGCCTCCGACAATGTATTAACGGTTAGCCCTTTCATTGGAAACCTGGTATAATTTATCGATTAACGGCTTCTATTACTTTCTATGGGACGCGAAGATCTTTTCGGCAGCCGAAGTCCGGCTGCCGATATTGAGGTATAACGCGCCATTGGAAACAGTCGATAAACGATATCGCTTCCGACAGCATATTTATCGGTTTGCGAGTGCACGCAAACTGAATTACGACTCAATGGAAGCGAGGCCTATTAGTTTAAACTTGCTTTCAATAACAATTGTTACATACCACTCGAAATGACTTCTTTGCAACCAAATCTTATCCTTAGAAATGCTCTATAATATCCTGTCAGAGTCACCTGCCTCATGTTTACAACAAGGTGTTTTTATAGTTTTTTATTTGGATGACGTCATCATTTATTGTTTTCTTTTTATATGTATTTTTAGCATCATTTTAACATCAACAAAACTTGTCTAGCTTTTTCTATCTTCAACAATGTGGCCTTGATAATCTGTTATCCTAGAGTTTAGACATACGCACTTTAAATTGCAAGGAGCATCCATTTTAGAGCTATAAATTCAAGGTTGAATAAACCTCCATTTTAAATCACATAGCATCTTATGTTAAAACTAGTTAAGTTGGTTAGTATGTTTGCAAACAGATAACAAAAACCTTTTATATTGTAAAAGACTTGTTTAAACATATAAAAGTATTCAGTTATACATTGTACACATTGTACATAATTTAAACATATATTTGAATATAATCATACATATATTGCAAAATAAGCATATTAAAGATTATATTTTTCACAATTTATGTGAACAGGCTTTTATAGCAAGGTACAGTCTTTATGTATAGAAGCTGTACATGATAGATTTAAAAGAAATCTATCATTTATAGTAAGTTATAAGTGTCTTTCTGAAAGAATGTATTTCTTAATGTTGGCATATTTATCAAGTGGATAGCAATATTAATTTGCAATCTAACATTTAAATAGCAGCTCTTATTGAGACAAGCATGCTATAAACAAAGTTTATTTGCAAAGTTATGCATTGTTAAAGGGACAGTCTAGGCCAAAATAAACTTTCATGATTCAGATAGAAAATGTAATTTTAAACAATTTTCCAATTTACTTTTATCACCAATTTTGCTTTGTTCTCTTGGTATTCTTAGTTGAAAGCTTAACCTAGGAGGTTCATATGCTAATTTCTTAGACCTTGAAGCCCTCCTCTTTCAGATTGCATTTTAACAGTTTTTCACCACTAGAGGGTGTTAGTTCATGTATTTCATATAGATAACACTGTGCTCGTGCATGAGAAGTTATCTGGGAGCAGGCACTGATTGACTAAACTGCAAGTCTGTCAAAAGAACTGAAAAAAGGGGCAGTTTGCAGAGGCTTAGATACAAGATAATCACAGAGGTTAAAAATATATTATTATAACTGTGTTGGTTATGCAAAACTGGGAAATAGATAATCCCTTTATTACCCATCTTTTAAAACAATAAAAATTCTGGTGTAGACTGTCCCTTTAACTAAAAATTACATTTACCAGCACAGGAGTATCACAGGGTTAATGAAAGCCTGTTACAGCCCCTCCAATACATTCTTGAAGAAAAGATAAGAAAGTGTCCAGCCCTTCGTTCCCACAGAAAAAGAAATGCGTCATTAATGTCCGGGATTCAGCAGAGTAACGGACATGAAATCAAAGTGTCCTTAATAATGCAAACAAAATAAAGTCAGACATTAATGATCCAGGAATTAAACTGAACTTTTTCATAATCTTCTTCAAGTAGGAGTATATCTGTAATTAATTCATGAAGCGTTGAGCCAGACAAAACATCATGTTTGTATTCCGTTATGGAAATTTTTACAGCAAACTTTCCACTGAACAAGATAATCAACATTTTGTTTGTAATCCATTTTGGGAAGTTTGAAGCAAACTGTTAGTTGAACAGAAACGTTTTACTCCTGCGCCAGTAAGAAAAACAGTTGGATCCCAGCCAATGTAAGTATGACGGATTCATACAAATAAGAAATCTCCATAAAGCTTCGTTGAAGCATATTAGTATTTCTTTTATAAGTTACAAGATTATAACGTTAAATAACTGTAAATCATTAGGTAACAATGGTTAAATCCTCCACATTGGAAGATGACTTGCCATTTAGGAACACGTCATAAATAAATTCTCCAAAATATCCATTTGATAGAAATTGGTTAATTGGTGTATGATTCATTAGTGGATGAGTTATAGATGTCCAGTTAGCTTGGTAATTCTTGCTTGGAGAAATATCCTCATAAAAATGTGTATCGTAGGAGTACTTTTATTACTTTCCTTTTAAATGAGAAAAAGAAACAAAAAACGTGCACATTCCTCATTCTTGATTCTGCTTTATGCAAAGACACTGATAACAATTTGTAATTCAAGGTTTTTTAAGTCAAGTAGATAATAAATTGTAATCCACAGGTTTTCTTCGTGAAAATAAAGGATTATTAATGTTTCTAACCAATAAGTTTATACTGGTAACATTTACAATAAAAATACATTTATAATAAAAATAATAAATCTTTACTTCTACAGATGTTATTGGCATATAAATTATAGCTTAACAAGATATATACATATAGCATATATGAATTATAGCATAACATGATAATAAGCTTGCCGTTTCTTTTCTGCTATTTCATTCAAAAGAAAACAGGTTGACAAATAATTGCTTATTATTATTTTTTTTTACTTAGATTTTCTCCTAGGAAGAAAGGACAAAAATTCTAAATAAAATGATACACAATACTATGGCTATTAATACATAGTACATATTCCCACTATGTCTCCAAAGATACCATTCCCCACTGTAGCTAAACCTTCTCCAATTTTTGAAATAACATTACCCAATGCTGGCATTATTGGAATCAATGATTTACCTAAAGTTCTAATCCAGGTAGGAAAGTCCCCTTTATGCAAGTCAATTCTTAAGAGGTCTGCATGTGCCCTTTTAATCAAATTCTCAATTGCTTTATGGGAGGAGCCCAATCTCACTTGCATGTTATGTAAATGAGCCCAGAGTGCTGTCATGTATGGAATTTGCAATGTAATATGGGGTGCCTGCATTGTTAAATGTGATCTAGCATGTATATTCTTAATCACTGGTGGTGTTAAAATTGTATTATAACACTCTACAGATTCATTAACAGTTACCATTGTAGCTTGCAGCATTGGGATTTTACAATCATTTTGACTAGTAATCACAACATATGACCCATTATGAATTGGTTCTATGCGAGTGTATGGTGATTGTACAGGCGTAATTTTAACAGTACAATCAGAGTCTTGTTTATCAATACCACATGTTTTTCGTTTGTAGACATTTTCACATACTAAATATCCTAAATCCACACTATTTTCTGTTTCAACATATTCCCAGCTATTATCATCTCATAATATATATATATATATATATTTCCCATACACAATCTTCTGGGTTATTTGTTATTCTATGCTTTACTTCTCTTATAAATCATTGATTTTGAAATATGCAGCATAATTTGTTTGTTTTACCGTTAGACTTAATTGTGTAGAAATTTCTGTAACATTTAATAGTGTAATATCAATGTGTCCTTCTTGTAAGGTTAACCTTATAGCTGTCAAATAATTTAGTATTGTTACTGCTTTCATTTCTTCATCTAACATTGTAAAATCAGACATCTCTGCAGTTAGCATTTTTATCATGTGATCTCTTAAGATCATCAATCCTCTCTTTACGTCTTCATCATTAATATCTGAAATGTCACTGACAATTAATACTGCATCACTTAATAAATGCACTGTCAATATCTGAACTTCAGCATTAGACATTAACTGCCTTTTATTTGTTTTTTTTCTTCTGTATTACAATCATCTGGAATTATATTCTCTATTGTAATATATGTTACATTATCAAATATATTATTTGTTCCCCAAACAGCTTCATCATAAGTCATATCTGTCACATTTTGCTTATAACATTTAGCATATTTACATGGTATGTCATCAACTGTTATATTTACATCCATTTGTAGTTTCATACTTGCAATTACTACATTTACTGGATATTTTATCTATGAGACATTTCTGAAACAGGGAATATATTACATAATTTTTGTTAATAATGTGATGTTTTATCACGCACCAAAACCCTGGCATACCCTTATCAATATCTTTAGGTTGAAAACGAAAATACTTTCCTGACTTCCTGAGGTATAAACAGCAGGATGTACATGTATAGTCTGTTTCCAAGACATAAATGCCCTTTTTAATTAGATCTTCAACTGTTATATTACAAAGATTGTTCTTTTCTTTGCATGAGTGACTGTAATACATTGTATTTAAGAAAGCTGCATATCTTGGCTTTGTACACGTATCCCATTCTTTTAGATTCAAAAACATTTCATCTTTTCCTTTCTAATTCCATTCTGTAGGTAATGCTTGCTCTCGCAGTCTTCCTGTCTGTTGATCCACTACTTCAAGCTGAAGTTTCTCAAATAGTTGCAGGTATCCTTCATCTGTATGTAACTCTGGTGTCCACCATTCTGAATAAAGTGTGTTAGTACAAAACACTGCTCCATTATATGATTTTACTCCTCCAGGAAACCTGTATTCCTCCTCCTCCCAGAATGCAATGTGAGGATCTGTGTGATTTTCAGGAAAGAAGCCTTTTTGAGTTAATTGTCCTGTGTTTAGATAAAAAATAGGATATTCTTTATACTTGACTTTGTCAATTGTAATCCCAGGACGTGGACATTGATCTGCTTTTATTTCATTTGCAGGCCATCTCCTTGTCCCTTGAAAGTCCACATAATAGCAATGTGCAAATGTTGAAAAACACATTTTTTCTCTGTATGTCTTTTGTTTCCAGTATTCTTGCAAAGGCAAATCATATTCCAAAGTCTTTGCTTGTATCATTTCCATTTGCCCATTTATGTGATCTTCTACCAATTTTCTTCCCTTTTGAGTTGTGATCTTTGCTTTCTTTGATATTACTGTTGAATCTATCAATACGACTTGAGATATTCCTAATACTTTTTGTTTTTGTATTATAGGTTTTGGAAAATGGTTTCCAATAAATTATTTGCAGTAGCCCATTTATCTTGATTTCTACAGGTTGCAGATTGTAATGTACAGCTCTTTTTAGTCTTGATATTGTTGTTACAGCATCATCTCGAGCTTTTGTTTGATTCCATGCCAGAACAGCTCCAGGTCTCTTTGCAAGACTATTCCACTGTAGACGAAAAACTACCATGCAGGTTGATATCAAGATAAGGAGAAGTATAAAAAGTATCAGTACTGTATATCCCAATATTTTAAGATTTTTATAACTGAACAAGTTATTTAACATTTTTAGTCCTTGTTGTTGTATCAGTGTTCGTGCTGATAGCATAGTATTTATGATTGGTAAAACAGGATTAGATCTTGTAACTGGTGTTGGTGTATCAAATGAATCTACTTCAGTTATTTGATCACCTTCTTCAACATCATAATAAAAAACAAAGGTGTTATAGTCTCTGGATTTGAAGAAAATGGCATCATTTGAAATTGATTATTAATCCGGTTTGCTTCATTTAGAGTTACCCACTGAGAGTAAGTCAGAAGGTTTGTCATCTTCTAACTCAAATTTAGAAGCTGGTTTTAAGTTATCAATGCTGACAATTCTGTCTTTTCCTTGTTTGTCTTCTATAATCAAAGTCCTTAGGTTAATGACATGTTTTACCTTTGTAGGTTTCCACCTTGGCCATAAAGGTTTCACTGCTTGAACTCTTTCCTGGACAAACTGACCAACCTGTGGTGTCCAAGCTCATAAAAGGTTAGGTGTAAAAGCAGGTAGTGCAAAACAATCACATATTTTTTGTAAAATAGATAATTGCTCTAATCTCCCTGGTGCAGAAAGGTACTCAGTATTAAACATTGTATTCATAGGTATACCATATAACAATTCATAAGGTGTTTTCCCAGTAATAACAGAAGGTATATTGTTTAAACCTACTTGTACATAAGTTAACAGGGGATACCACTGTTTTTGGGCGGTTAGTTAGTAACTTGGTTAACAATCGTTTTACCTCAGCATTTTTCCTTTCAACAACCCCACTACTTTGGGGATGATAAGGTGCACTGATTTCCCATTTTATATCAAAAGACTTAGCCCACTCTTGTGCTTGAGTAGATGTTAAAGCTGGTCCAGCATCTGAGTGTAGGGCTTTAGGTTTACCAATATTTACTAAGGAATTGAGACTATCAAGCGTGGTACTAGCCGTGGCACTTTTAACAGGGTATAACCATATGAACCTTGTACAAGCATCAACATATACTAACACATATTTATACCCATGTGAAGTAGGTAAAGGCCCTATGTGATCTAAATAAATCAGATCAAATGGCTTATTATGAATTTCTTTAACAATGTATGGTTGTTTATAGTGATTTGGATTACTAACAAGGAGACATGCTTTACAACTCCCTATAACTCTTATGACCGTTTCCTTCATATTAGGCCACCAATATTTTGACTTTAGGGTAAATAAGACTTTATCTCGCCCTAAATGAGGATGTCCAATACTAGAATGGGCCATCTCTGTTAAGTTCCATCTGTCTATGACAGGGGGAATAATCAATTGTTAGTCTCCAATCTTAACCATACAATGTTTGTCTTTAAATTCATAAAGATATGTTTTAGGATAACCAGGTGGATTAGGTCTGGTTTTATTCAAGCAAGCATTTAACTCTGTGTCAAGATTACTGGTTGCTGTCATTCGAGTTTTAACTGCATTTACTGCATATTTTTACTTACACTTTGTGCAAGAGTATCTGCAAATATATTGCCTTCTGTATGCAAAGAAGAACCTAGCTTTCTATGAGCTGGTTCATGTACTACTTCAATATCAGGCTTTAGATCCAAATAAGCAGCAATTGCTTTCCATTTGACAATATGCTTTAATGGTTTTTCTATGCAGTTAAAAAACCATTAGATTTCCAGATTCGTAAATCCTGGAATACAGATCTTGCCAGGTATGCAGAATCAGTTACAATCAACACTAGTCCTTTATCTAACAATGCTTCCTTCATAGCAAATGCTAATGCAGAAATTTCTGCAAATTAAGCTGAATGATCCCTTAAAGGGATTTGCCATGAACGCATCAAAGTCAGAGTGGGAGAATATTTTGCAATTCCTGCTCCAGCAGATTTATTTACTTTTTCTTTACTAGAAATTACTGCAGAACCATCAGTATAAAAAAATAGCAGAATAACGATTAGTTGGATAAGTTTGTAAATTCCAACTTGAGGGTTGCTTTGGAGCTGGTAAATCATCTAGAGGTGTCAGATTCTTATCATGAATAAAATGTATCTGTGGGTCTTCCAAAATAGAAAACCATTTTATCCATCCATTCTTTAGTGCTTTCTTGTCTGGTATAGTCTGCTTTTGTAAGTTATCAAGTGAGGCTACTGATGTATGTACATATATATCTTTCCCCTGTGCAATCTGTCTTGACTTTAACAGTGTTATATTAACAGCTACCAAAAGCTTCTCTATCATAGTAAACTTTATCTCTGTTTTTGAATATACATAAGATAGAAGTGCTATTGGAATTGTCTCATTTACGTTATATAACCTTATATAGCTTGCATTCAGTGATATATTTATGTAATCTAATAGATCCTTAGTACTATCTCTTTGAGCTAAATACTCTGTTCTATTTACTTCCTCTAATAATGCATTTAGTGCATCATCTTCCTGAGTCGTCCACTTAAAAAATATCCTTGGTCTTTTTGTTTTAGATTTTATCTCCCTTGAGACTGCAGCATGCAAAGGTGCAATTAACACATTGAAATCAGGTATGAAAAACATTGCATAATTAAGTAAACAAATTATACTACTTAATTGTTTTAGAGAATGTGGATGTGTTAAAGCTGCTATTATGTCTTTATAATTATCAGATAATCCTCTCCCCCTTTCAGAAATTTCAAATCCCAAGAAAGTAACAGTATGTCCTGCAATTTGAGATTTCTTAAGAGATACTACATAACCTGCAGCATGTAATATAGTCAAAACCTGATCCAACACTGCTATGTGTTACTCCTCACTATCATGTGAAAAATATATGTCATCCACATACACCTTCACTTCTGGAAATTTAGACAATAAATTTACTACATCTGAAGTAAATAACGCACTCAAATTAAAAAATCCCTAAGGTAATCGGGTAAATACCAAAATTTTGCCTCTCCAAGTAAAACCTGTTATCCAGTAACTATCTGGAGTAATAGGATGACTCCAAAATCCATTTGCCAAGTCTAACTTTGTCTTAAAAGTTTTCCTTCGCACATTGTGTAAAATAAAAGGTGCATGTGTATTTTGTGTTGCCACCCTTGGTGTAACTCTGTTAGCTTCTCTATAGTCTAATACCATTAACCAAGAACCATCCGGTTTGGGAACAGGGTAGACTGCTGAGTTCATTTGACTGTACTGTTCTTTTAGTACTCCTTGTTTAAGTAAATCATCAATGACTTTCTGTATATAGGGAATGGCTACACCATTGATTTTATACTGTGCCTGTTTCTTAGGAACTACTGTGCCTGTAGCAATATGATGACTGATACCTTTACGATGTCCAACCTGATTTTCCCACTTCTGAAATATTTTAACATTTTTCTTTAAGCAAAAATCTAAGTTTCTAACATCAGATACTGCAGTATGATCTAATTGCATTTTCATAAATGCTTATTCCACAACTCTAGTAATTAAAGGAAGTTCATCTTCCAGCTGCAATGAAATAAAATGTGCTACATCCTTATAAGCTATAAGAAAATAAGAATCAAGCTTAGGATGCTGAACTAATTCTATGTGCACTCTTTTACCATTTATTTTTACCTGTGTATTACATGAGGGATTAGTACCTTCACCTTTTAAAGTCTGTATAGTTATATTTGCTAATACATCTTCTTTTAACATATCTGATTGTACTAAAGATATTTATGCTTGTGTATCTAAATACCCCTCATAAGTCTCTCCCCCATATTCTACTGTTAATTTACTTCATTCACCTTCAGACTCTTCTGGGATGTCTGGTAGTGATTTCTCTATTTGCCCTACTTTTTTAGTATTAGCTGGGGCAACTGAAATTTCACCCCTTTCAGTAGAATGAATCTCACGCTCCTGATATCTATCCTGACCCCTGTACCTTTTCCTCTATATCTTACACTACCATCTCCAAATCCATACCGATCTGGAGTCTTTTTTTCTTTTAAAAATGGTCTCAATGTCCTGCGAGGAAATTCCTCTTAAGGCAAATCTGAAGATTTGCTCTAAATAGTAATAAACTGATTTTCATTGGTGTAAGATGGAGGTGCTTGGGAGTAAGGTTATGGAGGGTTAAATTTAGTTTGTTTCTGTGGATATTGTTCTCTTGCATTCTTTTTTTTTTTACAAACTGAGCTCTGTTTTTCCTTTGCTGGAAAATCTTTTCTCCTTTCCTTTTCTCTGCTATTTGAAGTTCTTAGTGCATCTCCAGTCAGGTCCTTACCTACAAGTGTATAAGTAAGTCTTAATATATATCAGGCATTTATTTAGGTCTCTCTGCTATAGGTACAGAGAGTATTTGTCACTCTATATCCAAAATTAAGCCTTGTCCTGTAACATTTGGCTTTAAACAACCATGTCGTGATTATTTTAATTGTAAATTTCAGCTCTAATAAATATGCTGCTACAATGCCACTATTTATATTCATCATTCCTAAAATATCAGCAAGTGAAGCCAAAGTATCTTTACCTTGTGTCTTTACATGATATGCATAAATCACTGAATTCCACTTCCTTGCCTCAAATATAAAAACACATAAACCAGAGAATAAAATAGCATTAACTAACGTTCTATTTTGTGGAAGATAATAAGTTGGATAAACTCCAGCTAATGCATGAACTCTGTCATTTAACCACAAAGCTATGTCCTTCGGATTGCGTGGCATCACTCCAATCGTTGTTTTTATATTTCATTTAAGAATTCCTGCAGCTTCATCAAAAAAAAAAAAAAAAAAAACTTGCTATATGCCGGACACTCCAGACATTTTCACTATTTAAAACCTGAGCTTACATATAACCTAAAAATTGTATCACATTAAAAAGGTTTTCCCTCTCAGCTTGCTCATATTCTGCAGCTGGTATTATTTATTTTCCCTTTACTGGACTGTACTAACTAGATCTAGGAGCACCCCACATCTCAATCCAGGCTAAAGCTTTTAGGGCAATGTCTTTGTATTCCTTTAGCAATAACAGGAGGTCTGCCTAAAATCTCTACTATACCATCATAAAAAACATTTGTATTTCTATTTGTTGCAGGATCAAAATCTGCATCTATAGTGTGATATATAGGTTGTTGCAAAACTACTCCAGCAGCATTAGCAAAGTTTAAATGAATTAAACCATAACTGTATCTCCAAAGCTATAACCTCATCATTTCCAATGACTCTACCATTCTGCATTTTAAACACATAATTGAGTTTTAAAAGATTCTGCAATCCTGATTAGCCATGATATTTCAGTACCTTCGCTCACGTGTAAGGGGACCCAGGTAAGATTATAATAATTATTATAAAACATATATTACCTCTGAAAACACCCAGGGACGCCAATTGTAGTGGTTCACACCTAATTCACTTATAAGGTCTTAAAGCACAGTTATATTGAAATATAAATTCCAAGCACTGAACTTTAAATGTTATATCAGTGAAACAGGTCTCATTTCTTACAAATAAAGTTTTGAGTACAATAAAGAAATGGTACTTGAGTAGATAACATTGTTTAAAAATAAATTTTTATTATACAGAAAAATCAGCTTACAGAAGTAATATAAAATTAAATTCATTTAAATCCAATATACACACAGAATTAAAAGACTATTAGTTTAAACTTGCTTTCAATAACAATTGTTACATACCACTCGAAATGACTTCTTTGCAACCAAATCTTATCCTTAGAAATGCTCTATAATATCCTGTCAGAGTCACCTGCCTCATGTTTACAACAAGGTGTTTTTATAGTTTTTTATTTGGATGACGTCATCATTTATTGTTTTCTTTTTATATGTATTTTTAGCATCATTTTAACATCAACAAAACTTGTCTAGCTTTTTCTATCTTCAACAATGTGGCCTTGATAATCTGTTATCCAAGAGTTTAGACATACGCACTTTAAATTGCAAGGAGCATCCATTTTAGAGCTATAAATTCAAGGTTGAATAAACCTCCATTTTAAATCACATAGCATCTTATGTTAAAACTAGTTAAGTTGGTTAGTATGTTTGCAAACAGATAATAAAAACCTTTTATATTGTAAAAGACTTTTGTTTAAACATATAAAAGTATTCAGTTATACATTGTACACATTGTACATCATTTAAACATATATTTGAATATAATCATACATATATTGCAAAATAAGCATATTAAAGATTATATTTTTCACAATTTATGTGAAAAGGCTTTTATAGCAAGGTACAGTCTTTATGTATAGAAGCTGTACATGATAGATTTAAAAGAAATCTATAATTTATAGTAAGTTATAAGTGTCTTTCTGAAAGAATGTATTTCTTACGGTTGGCATATTTATCAAGTGGATAGCAATATTAATTTGCAATCTAACATTTAAATAGCAGCTCTTATTGAGACAAGCATGCTATAAACAAAGTTTATTTGCAAAGTTATGCATTGTTAACTAAAAATTACATTTACAAGCACAGGTGTATCACAGGGTTAATGAAAGCCTGTGTCATGCTTTCACCTATCCTTGCTTTCCCTTTAATAGGAGGTGTCTATCATCAGGTATAAAAGTTCCTCCCACAGTCTAATAGTTGCTTGATTATTTTGTTCTACTAGCTCAGAATTATCCAGCTCCTGCATATTCTGGTATCTCTGTTCTGCAGACCTCACCTCTCTCACCAGCTAACACCTTTTGAGCATCCGCTCTCACTTACCATCTCATTGGAGTAATTTCTAAGGATCAATCTGTCTCCCTGAAATTCCTGCTCTCCCAGAGCTGACAGTTTCACACTTCCGGTTTCGGTAACACTGCAGGTGTGACGTCACACGCCGGAGCTGCACACAGACTGTCTCAACTCCAAAGGATCTCCTCCTGTTACAGAGTATCTGGACTTCCACTAAATAGTAAGAATTCTTACCTAAATACTCCTCTCTAATGTTAATAATTACCTGGTACCTAAACTATAACTTGTTAACAATCTTTACTAATATTGTGCTGCATTTCTCTGTATCTTTTATATTGGTGTCCTACACTTAGTATCTCTGTCATAAGCTGCCATCCTCCTGACTATAGATTTACTTGTGTAGATTTCCACCATATATCAATGCAAGGTTTATTTCTAATTATGAACAAGTTTTCATATGTTGCCACCTATTATTTAGGAATAAATCTTCTACACACCTATTAAACAAAACTCATAGAAATCCTTATTAGTTAATTTATATTCTACTACAGTTGGATTCAACTAAAGGATAAATATTTCTTCCTACAGGAATTAGGAAATTCAGCAATTCAGGTGAATATCCTGACATAATAATCAAGCCCAATAATGAATCCAGTAGACTTAGTTACTCATGTGCAGACCTTAACAGACAAGGTAGAAAACATTACTCAAGCCTTAAACTCACTCCAGCAAGAGAACACCACTTTAAAAAATTATATTAAAGAGATTGCTGAAAAACAAAAGGTATCCCATACCATTGAACCTAATGTAAACCCACCTGATGTCTTTTCAGGGGATAGAAAAACATTCAGGGAATTCAGAAATGCCTGTTATCTGCTCTTTACTCTTAAGCCTCACACTTATCCTACAGAGCAGGTAAAAGTCCTTACAACAATCTCATATCTTAAGGGTGAACCCCGCAGTTGGGCTAACAGTTTCTTTGAAACTAACGACCCCATTCTACAGTCCTTGGACACCTTCTTTCAAACCATGTCTCAGCTATATGATGATCCTTATCTCCAGTTAACTGCTGAGAATTCAATGAGAGCCCTGAGACAGCATAAGAAACCTGTGGAGGACTATATAGCTGAGTTTAAGAGGTGGTCCAAGGATAGTGGATGGAACGAGTTATCCTTAAGAAACCAATTTAGGTTAGGTTTGTCTGACTCACTCAAAGACGAGTTAGCGAGAGTTGAGTTACCCCACACATTAGATGCATTAATTAATCTAAGTATTAGCTTAGATAGGCGTCTTCGTGAACGAAGGCATGAACGAGGCTCAGTTGAATTCACTACAAAACGTCCCATCACATCTGGAGCCTCACATTCTTACAATAGACCAGTACCACAGTCTACTCCTGAAGCTATGGACATTGGCGTAATAAGAGGTCCCTTGAACCCACAAGAAAAGCAAAGAAGAAAAAATAACAACCTCTGCTTGTACTGTGGTGCCGCTCAACACACTGTCAAGGACTGTCCTCTTCTGATTCGTCAAAGGAAGGGTAAGAACATAGACATTACCTACTGTTGTAGTTCAGAACAATCTTCAACCACTCATTTCCTCTTACCCCTTTTTTTACAGTGGGAGAACCATCGGCTAACCAGTCAAGCGATTATTGATTCTGGAGCAAGCGCTAATTATATTGATTCACATTTTGTCACTGTAAATAAAATTCCACTAATTAAAAAGCAGAATCCTGTTTTAGCTCGTGTTATTGACGGAAACCCTATTTCCTCTGGTCCAATTCTTTTTCAAACCATTCCACTGTTGTTAGCCATACAATCCTCACACATAGAATATGTTTCTTATGATGTAATCGACTCCCCGCTTTATCCAGTAGTTCTGGGATTCTCCTGGTTAAAATTGCATGATCCTGTAATATCTTGGTCTAATTCTACTATTCATTTCACATCACCTTATTGCACTACAACCTGTAACACTAGCCATCATATATTACATACTCAAGAAAACAAAATACCCACAGAGTATTCAGATTTCAAGGATGTATTCTGTAAAAAGGAATCTGAAAATCTTCCCCCACATAGGAAGTATGACTGCCCGATAGAGTTAATTCCAGGTGCAGACATCCCTTGTGGGCACATTTTCCCTTTATCCAAAGTTGAACTTGATTATTTAAAAAGTTATCTTGAAGACAATTTGAGAAAGGGCTTTATCAGACCCTCCTCCTCTCCTGCGGGGGCTGGTATGTTCTTTGTAAAGAACAAGGATGGAACTATCCGTCCCATAGTGGATTATAGGGAGTTAAATAAACGCACAGTAAAAAATCGCTACCCCCTTCCACTTATACCCGAGCTTATTGAACGTCTAGAGGGAGCTACTTGTTTCACTAAGTTGGATCTAAGAGGTGCATACAACCTCATTAGAGTTAGAAAAGGGGATGAATGGCTCACGGCATTCCGTACTCGTTATGGTTTATATGAGTATGTCGTGATGCCATTCGGCCTCTGTAATGCTCCAGCAACGTTTCAATATTTAATTAACGACATATTTAAAGACCTATTAGATGTATTTGTCGTCATCTATCTAGACGATATCCTTATATATTCAAAAAATCAGACCGATCATATTAAACATGTAAGAACAGTACTCTCTAGATTAAGACAAAATCACTTATACGCTAAGCCTGAAAAGTGTATATTTAATTCTAAAACCATCACATTCTTGGGTTATGTAATTTCAGCAGAAGGTATTAACATGGAAAATTCTAAGATAAAAACTATCCTTGACTGGCCCGTACCCACTACCAAGAGACAAATACAACGCTTCATGGGTTTTGCGAACTTTTACAGAAAGTTCATCAAGAACTTTGCTCAGTTAGCAAAACCTCTCACTAATCTAACAAAAAATAACGTTAAATTCCTTTGGACTGAATCAACTCAGGAGGTATTTGATATATTGAAAGAGAAATTCACAACAGCTCCCATATTGTCCTACCCTGATCCATCACTCCAGTTTGTCTTGGAAGTAGACGCCTCAGACCATGCTGTAGGAGCGGTACTTTCCCAACGTAAAACCTTAAAGCATCCTCTCCATCCAATTGCCTATTTCTCCAGAGTTATGAATAATGCAGAGCTTAACTATGCAATTGGGGAAAAAGAACTCCTGGCGATAAAATCAGCATTTGAACACTGGCGACACTTATTGGAGGGAACTGAAATTCCTATATTGATCTATACAGATCACAGGAATTTAGAGTTCCTGAAAACCAATCGCACCTTAACATCCAGACAGGTGCGCTGGAATCTTTACTTTAGTAGATTTAATTATGTCATCACTTATAGGCCGTGTAATAAAAATCAAAAGGCAGATGCCTTATCTAGAATTTATGAAAAGCCAATGGAAATTCAAGGTCCCCAAACTATCATACCAGCTGAACATATTATAGGTCTCACGGATGACTCCGTAACACTCTTTAAAAGACACCAACTAAGTGATAATGAAATACCATCATCTCAGGTATCTCTATCCAATGATGGCCTTCTTTATCATGGACAATTAGTTTATGTTCCAAAAACATTAAGGTCTCAAATTCTTAAAACCAACCATGACAACCCCTTGGCTGGACACCCAGGAATAAAAAAGACCTCCGAAATGATAGGCAGATACTTTTGGTGGCCTAATATTAACAAGGACATCAAAGAATACGTCCTATCCTGTAGAATTTGTACTGTGTCAAAACCCAGACACCAAAAACCAGATGGTGAGTTACAACCTCTACCCACTCCTAAACGTCCTTGGACGGATATAGCTCTCGACTATATAGTGGATTTGCCTAAATCATCAAGTTATACTACTATTATAGTTGTCGTTGATTTGTTCAGCAAGATGGCTCATTTTATTCCATCAACCAAACTACCCACAGCTTCTGAAACAGTTCATCATTTGATTCAACATGTCATAAAACTTCATGGAGTTCCTCTCAGTATAACCTCTGATAGAGGCTCCCAATTCACTAGTAGATTCTGGAACCAACTCTGTAAAGCACTTAATATACAAAAACGCCTAAGTACCTCATTCCATCCTCAGTCGAACGGACAGACGGAACGAACCAATCAATGGTTAGAACAATTTCTACGCTGTTTTACTAACGAACACCAGGATGATTGGTCGTCTTTACTTCCATATGCAGAATTCTCTTACAATAACTCCGTACATTCCACAACTAAACATTCTCCTTTCTATATCAACTATGGATTCCACCCCCACTTCCACTATGACGCTCTCAAGAATGGTTCAAGTCCTCTAGTCAACCAATTTGTCAACACCATTGCTGACACCTTTCTTTCTATTGAAAATAATATCAGACAGACAAAAGAATATCAAAAGTTTTATTATGACCTCAAACATTCACCTTCTCCTTCCTATGCCATAGGTGACAAAGTATGGTTGTCAACAAGGAATCTTCGACTTCCTTACCCATCACGTAAGTTGACTCCTCTGTTTATTGGACCGTACGAAATTGAGTCAATAATCAATCCAAATGCTGTTAAGCTTTCCTTACCGGAAAACTTCAGGATACACCCGACATTTCATGTCTCTCTTTTGAAACCATTTATACCTATAAGGGAGCAGGAAACCCCCTCTGTATCAGTCCCTTCACCTCAGTCCACGGAACAGGAA
The DNA here is from genome assembly GCF_027579735.1 of Bombina bombina. NCBI lineage: Eukaryota > Metazoa > Chordata > Amphibia > Anura > Bombinatoridae > Bombina > Bombina bombina. The sequence continues at coordinate 528,434,490 of NC_069499.1, read as the reverse complement.
TATGAAGTAGGGTCTATTAAGGATTCTAGATGGATGAATGGCACTCTCCAATATCTGGTCCATTGGAAAGGTTTCCCAGCTGAAGATGATACTTGGGAGCCTGCCTCTAATTTATCTGCCAGACGTCTGGTTTCTCGTTTCCATCGTTCTCATCCTGATCGTCCTGGACCTTGATCCTCGGTGTGGATCCTTGGGGGGGGAGTACTGTCATGCTTTCACCTATCCTTGCTTTCCCTTTAATAGGAGGTGTCTATCATCAGGTATAAAAGTTCCTCCCACAGTCTAATAGTTGCTTGATTATTTTGTTCTACTAGCTCAGAATTATCCAGCTCCTGCATATTCTGGTATCTCTGTTCTGCAGACCTCACCTCTCTCACCAGCTAACACCTTTTGAGCATCCGCTCTCACTTACCATCTCATTGGAGTAATTTCTAAGGATCAATCTGTCTCCCTGAAATTCCTGCTCTCCCAGAGCTGACAGTTTCACACTTCCGGTTTCGGTAACACTGCAGGTGTGACGTCACACGCCGGAGCTGCACACAGACTGTCTCAACTCCAAAGGATCTCCTCCTGTTACAGAGTATCTGGACTTCCACTAAATAGTAAGAATTCTTACCTAAATACTCCTCTCTAATGTTAATAATTACCTGGTACCTAAACTATAACTTGTTAACAATCTTTACTAATATTGTGCTGCATTTCTCTGTATCTTTTATATTGGTGTCCTACACTTAGTATCTCTGTCATAAGCTGCCATCCTCCTGACTATAGATTTACTTGTGTAGATTTCCACCATATATCAATGCAAGGTTTATTTCTAATTATGAACAAGTTTTCATATGTTGCCACCTATTATTTAGGAATAAATCTTCTACACACCTATTAAACAAAACTCATAGAAATCCTTATTAGTTAATTTATATTCTACTACAGTTGGATTCAACTAAAGGATAAATATTTCTTCCTACAGGAATTAGGAAATTCAGCAATTCAGGTGAATATCCTGACAGCCTGTTACAAGGAGTTAATAGGTTTAGTTTATAAGTTACGATGTGGGGGGCTGATAGTTTAGGGGTTAATACGTTTTGTTTATTAGTTGCAATGTGGGGGGATGGAGGTTTAGGGGTTAATATTTTATTATAGTGTTGGTGATGTGGGGGCCTTCGGTTTAGGGGTTAATAGGTTTATTATAGTAGAAGCGATGGGGGGCAGCGGTTTAGGGGTTAACAAGTGTATTTAGTGTTGTCTATGTGGGTGGGTGGCAGATTAGGTGTTAATAGGTGTAAAATATTATTGGCGATGCGGGAGGGTGACGGTTTAGGGGTTAATAGGTAGTTTATTGGTGTTAATGTACTTTGTAACATTTTAAATATGAGTTTTGTGAAACATTTTTGTTTCACAAAATCCATAACTCCTGGTCTCAGATAGCGGAATGGATCATGACGGTATAGGCTGTAACGCATTTTTTTAGCGCGGAATAGAGATTTGCGTAAAGGCTTAAATGCTTGTGGTATAGCTATATCGTAGCGACTTGTAATATGCGTTACCTGCCATTCCACGCTCAATGGCCAATTATCCGTACCGCACCGTACGCAAAACTTGTAATCTTGCCCATGTGAGGATCGTCGGATACTCCACTATCAGACCGGACTCAGCCAGTAGTCTTGTTATCCTGGCGTCGAGTCGGAAAGATAGGGAATATCCCAGAGCAGAGAATATCAGGAAAATGAGGGGAGCGGCACTCACCACAGGCAGGACAGCACAAGGCAAATAGGCAGACAGAATACAGCAACAGAAAAGCAGACCAGCAATTCAGGGGTTAACCAGGTAGTGTAGTAAGACAGGCAAGGATTTGGCAATAAAGTAAGACAGGCACATTTCAGTAACAAGTATTAGTCCAGCAGATAAGGGGTTAACCAGTTAGCGTAGTGAGGCAGGCAGGGTTCAGTAACAGGTATCAGTCCAGCAGATAAGGGGTTAACCAGTTAGCATAGTGAGACAGGCAGGGTTCAGTAACAGGTATCAGTCCAGCAGATAAAGGGTTAAACAGTTAGCATAGTGAGACAGGCAGGGTTCAGTAACAGGTATCAGTCCAGCAAATGATCTGTCACTTCCAGGGTTACACGAAGTAGCACCTATAATTGGGCAGTGACAGGTCGCTTGCTGCCTGTTTAAATACCCTTGGCAAGGCACCAAGAGACTGGCCAGAATCAGGAGCGTGCGGCGATGATGTCAGCGCCCCACGCACACTGAGCCGACACAGCCCTAGGCAACGAGCATGGAGAGGACTCCGTACCTCTAGCAACGGCGCGGCGTGACAGCCCAAAGTTTGTAAATTAATTTATGTACACATAATTTGTAAACCACTAGAGGGGGTAAATGCACAATGAAAATGGAAAGAGAAAGGTTTTCTAATAATGTTGAATGTAATTATGCACTAATGTAACCACTAGGTGGCATTGTACACTTGTCAATTACAATTGATTGGCGCCAAAATGGCTATTTAAACATCACTTGATAGACACTGTGTTAGGCATGAGTAAGGGTTAAGTGTTAACCCGAAACGTCGCTGTTTTATTAGGACCCTGTGACAAATGAAGGTCTTTTAAGCTGATCTTAGCTGGAGAGTTTTCATTTGTTCTTGGATATTTGGATAGGCATGGTAAGCCTTCTCCATGTGCTGTGAACTGTGGGTGCTGTTTCCTATTCCAATATACAACTATACTGTTTAGCTAAAGGAGTACTTGCACCACAATGACTTCAGAAGTATCAAATTCACAAAAGGGTCACAATACTTTTGGTTTTTCTGAAAAGGATGCCCAGCTATCTTTTCCTCTTTGACAGGATCCAGATATTTTCTAAATGTTGCTCTTAAAGAAAGAACGAGCAAACGTTTGGAGAAGGACAGCATTAAACAAATGGTTTAACAACTATGTTAGGTTATTTTAATCATGTAATTTAGGATTTTTAATTGGTAGTTTATTTTATTTTATTAGAATAGTTATGTTAGGTTAATTTATAGTTTAAAATTAGTTTTTTTTATTTTACAGGTAAGTTTTTTTTAATTTTAAGATAGTTATAGTGTAACTTTTAATTCAATGTTAGGGGGATGGGTTAGGTTTAGGGGTTAATAGTTTAATTTAGTGTTTTGCGATGTGGGGGGCTGGTGGTTTAGGAGTTAATAGGTTTAGTTTATAAGTTACGATGTGGGGGGCTGATAGTTTAGGGGTTAATACATTTTGTTTATTAGTTGCAATGTGGGGGGATGGAGGTTTAGGGGTTAATACTTTATTATAGTGTTGGTGATGTGGGGGGCCTTCGGTTTAATGGTTAATAGGTTTATTATAGTAGAAGCGATGGGGGGCAGCGGTTTAGGGGTTAACAAGTGTATTTAGTGTTGTCTATGTGGGTGGGTGGCAGATTAGGTGTTAATAGGTGTAAAATAGTATTGGCGATGCGGGAGGGTGATGGTTTAGGGGTTAATAGGTAGTTTATTGGTGTTAATGTACTTTGTAACATTTTAAATATGAGTTTTGTGAAACATTTTTGTTTCACAAAATCCATAACTCCTGGTCTCAGATAGCGGAATGGATCGTGACGGTATAGGCTGTAACGCATTTTTTTAGCGCGGAATAGAGATTTGCGTAAAGGCTAAAATGCTTGTGGTATAGCTATATCGTAGCGACTTGTAATATGCGTTACCTGCCATTCCATGCTCAATGGCCAATTATCCGTACCGCACCGTACGCAAAACTTGTAATCTTGCCCATGTGAGGATCGTCAGATACTCCACTATCAGACCGGACTCAGCCAGTAGTCTTGTTATCCTGGCGTCGAGTCGGAAAGATAGGGAATATCCCAGAGCAGAGAATATCAGGAAAACGAGGGGAGCGGCACTCACCACAGGCAGGGCAGCACAAGGCAAATAGGCAGACAGAATACAGCAACAGAAAAGCAGACCAGCAATTCAGGAGTTAACCAGGTAGTGTAGTAAGACAGGCAAGGATTTGGCAATAAAGTATCAGTCCAGCAGATTAGGGGTTAACCAGGTAGCGTAGTAAGACAGGCACATTTCAGTAACAAGTATTAGTCCAGCAGATAAGGGGTTAACCAGTTAGCGTAGTGAGGCAGGCAGGGTTCAGTAACAGGTATCAGTCCAGCAGATAAGGGGTTAACCAGTTAGCATAGTGAGACAGGCAGGGTTCAGTAACAGGTATCAGTCCAGCAGATAAGGCAGGGTTCAGTAACAGGTATCAGTCCAGCAGATAATGGGTTAAAAAGTTAGCATAGTGAGACAGGCAGGGTTCAGTAACAGGTATCAGTCTGATGATCTGTCACTCCCAGGGTTACACGAAATAGCACCTATAATTGGGCAGTGACAGGTCGCTTGCTGCCTGTTTAAATACCCTTGGCAAGGCACCAAGAGACTGGCCAGAATCAGGAGCGTGCAGCGATGACGTCAGCGCCCCACGCACACTGAGCCGACACAGCCCTAGGCAGCGAGCATGGAGAGGACTCCGTACCTCTAGCAACGACGCGGCGTGACAGCCCAAAGTTTGTAAATTGATTTATGTACACGTAATTTGTAAACCACTAGAGGGGGTAAATGCACAATGAAAATGGAAAGAGAAAGGTTTTCTAATAATGTTGAATGTAATTATGCACTAATGTAACCACTAGGTGGCATTGTACACTTGTCAATTACAATTGATTGGCGCCAAAATTGCTATTTAAACATCACTTGATAGACACTGTGTTAGGCATGAGTAAGGGTTAAGTGTTAACCCGAAACGTCGCTGTTTTATTAGGACCCTGTGACAAATGAAGGTCTTTTAAGCAGATCTTAGCTGGAGAGTTTTCATTTGTTCTTGGATATTTGGATAGGCATGGTAAGCCTTCTCCATGTGCTGTGAACTGTGGGTGATGTTTCCTATTCCAATATACAACTATACTGTTTAGCTAAAGGAGTACTTGCACCACAATTACTTCAGAAGTATCAAATTCACAAAAGGGTCCCAAAACGTTTGGTTATTCTGAAGAGGATGCACAAGCTATCTTTTCCTCTTTGACAGGATCCAGATATTTTATAAATGTTGCTCCTAAAGAAAGAACGAGCAAACGTTTGGAGAAGGACAGCGTTAAACAAATGGTTTCACAACTACATGCCGTCACCCTGTCTGAGTATTTTAAGATCCAGCCCGATGTTTGCGTATGTTCACACGCCCAACTTTGTTTGCAGACCGACCTGAATATTGTAAGAGGTTTGAGAGCATTTTGAATAATTGTTCTTTTGACATTATCACTTGGACTGTCGAGTTTGCGCAAAGAGAAATATACAAAATACAAAGTGGAGGTTGAGAATGCTAAAGTGGAATTGCAACAAAGTAAACCGCTTGATGAGTATAAATCCCTGGTGGAAAAAGTAACAAAGTTTGTAAATGATTACAAAAAGACCTTGGAAGAAAGAAAATGTATTAAATTCTTATGTGATGAGCAAGATTATACTTAAAGGGACAGTTTACTGTAAAATAGTTTTTCCCTTAATGTGTTTACAATTGCTTTTTTTACCAACTGTAGAGTAAAAAATTTATGAAAATTAGCTTTTTAAGGTTTATTTGTGTATATTAAAGCTCTGATTTTGTGTTTTGAAGCCACAACCTAATAAAATGGGTTGAGCTTGTAGGTATAATCAGATCTCATTACTGTATCACATTGTGCACATATACCTGCTTCTTTATCTTATATCTGTCCTTAAAACAATCACCAGTACTTTGAGAGAACAATGGAAAATCAACATTGTATTACCTTATCTCTGCTATATCCGACTGGGAGTGTAATTTCTTCTGCTGGCTGTGTTTACAAAGCTTATCTATAGCTGGTACGCGGGGCCACAAACTTTCAGAATAGGTGGGGATACCACATGCTAAATCAACAATTTCAAATGCCAATATAAGGGTAAAGGAGCTACTTGTAAACAATTTAATACACTCCAGCAGGTAAAGTGGATCATTGGGAACAAATTAAAGGGGAGAAAATTTTTGAGTAAACTGTCCCTTTAAGGCAATGTCTACCGATGGACACAGAGAGCTGATCTGGGTGGTCCTTCCAAACCACAATTCCAACGACAGAGAAACGAGAAGCGGGACACTCCTGGTGACACACAAAGTGATTTAGAATCCTCAGCATGTTTCTTGACTGAGGACTCAGACGTCGACACTGGAGGGGGGTGGGAAACACCGCAGGCAAACAGCCACCTCCGCCTGGAGCCAAAAAGCAACAGATGTGGTGGAGCAACCGAAGCAGAGTGCGATAGATGATGTCAGTCTAATATTGAACCCAGTGAGTAACACACTTAACTCACAAGAAAAGCGAGTTTTTAGCAGGATGTCTTCTGTCGGTGTAGAGTGTGAGACCATTACAGGGATGAATTGCTATAAGGATGATACTGTTGAACATGTTTCCAATACCATACTTGATATGGACAATTTCCATTTGTCTAAACCACTTGATGTGGATTTGAGACACCAAAATGAACCTGTTGATAATGTAAATTCCTTTCAGAACCGTTTGTTTGTGGGTAGCTTAGTGGCTGACATCTCTGTTTTTCTGACACTGATGGTCTGTTATTGTAGCTGTTTTCCTTATGTGCATGCATGATATCAGGAATTCAGTGCACACAATATATTACAATATCCATGCTTTGTGGTGCATTAAATTACTCATTAATTACATTATTTAGCATTTCAAGAGATATCTTCTTATAAGCTAAATAGGATTAGGTGTCTCTATTGGGGCTGGGGGGTGCTGGCACCAGCTCCATGCTGCTATGCCTCTCAATGGTTAGACTGACAATGCTGGTGATATGCTGGTCTCTGACACACCCCTATCAAAATTAAATAATAACAGGCAGTGTCACTGACAAGTGCAGCAGGGGATGTGTAAAAATTAAAGGACTGTAATAGTCCAAAAAATGACATGCATTCATTTGTTAGAGCATGTAATTTTGAGACTAGAGACCCTTTTAAACACTGCAAAAGGTAGAATTACTGCTTGGGACCTGTAGAAACTGCTGCTGATCCAGTCAGCAATGTTAGTTGTACGACTCAGCTGGGTATCTAGCTCTGATGATTGGATCAGCAGCAGTTTCCACTCTGAATGAGAAGTGCCTGCACTGGGGGTTAAAATATAAATTAATATGCACATTTTTCTGTATTGAGTGTTAACAGAGGAAAGAAAATGCCCATGCTCCAACAGTGGGGATTAAAAAATGAAAATATGCACATAGGGTTGCCATCTACCATAATACTGGAAAATCTGGGCACAATGGTAGGTGGGGGTCACACAATGTCTACCTTAGCTGCCACTCTTAATCACAAATGTATATGTTTCACAGCTGAGCAGTGGTTTTACCTCTTGGCTGTCTGTAGCACACATATCAATGCTTTTATGTCATGTAAACATAAGTGATTTTACCCCCTTGACTGCCCCATTTTTCATTCTCAATATTTGTATTGTGTTGAGGTATAGGAGTTTTTTTTTAGATTTAGCTAACACACAGGGGCTTTAAAAATTTAACATTTAAGTGACCAGTATTTTGTGAAGATTTTACTGGACAGCCTGCTAAAATACTGCACACCTGGAAACCCTATATGCACATGTGCCTGCATTGGGGGTTAAAATAGAATACAAATTTGCCCATATGCATGTATTGGGGGCTAAAAGAGGAAACATATGCCCATGTGGCTGCATTGGCAGTTAAAAGATAAGAAATATGCCCATGTGCCTGCATTGGAGATTAAACTATAAAATAATACACCCATGTGCCTGCATTGGGGTTAAAAGAGGAAATTATGCTCATATGTCTGCTGTGAGGGTTTAAATACAAAATGCCAATATTACTGGTTAAAATATAAATAATATGCCCATGTAATGGGGGTTAACAGAGAAAAATATGCTTATGTGCATACCTCCCAACATTTTAAAATTCAAAAGAGCACCCCCACGTGGCAAAAGTGTGATATGTGGTGGGCAGGAGCAAGGATGGGACTTAAAAAAAATCATAAGACCAAAGTAATATAAATACAATTCTAATTAAAGGTATGGTAAATTTTATTATTAATGAAATTTGCAAAATGTTTTTCTTTCATGTAATTGGCAAGAGTCCATGAGATAATGACGTATGGGATATACAATCCTACCAGGAGGGGCAAAGTTTCCAATCCTCAAAATGCCTATAAATACACCTCTCACCACACCCACAATTCAGTTTTACAAACTTTGCCTCCTATGGAGGTGGTGAAGTAAGTTTGTGCTAAGATTTCTACGTTGATATGCGCTTCTCAGCATTTTGAAGCCCTATTCCTCTCAGAGTACAGTAAATGTTAGAGGGATGTGAAGGGAGTATCACCTACTGAATGCAATGGTTTTCCTCACGGGGATCTATTTCATAGGTTCTCTGTTATCGGTCATAGAGATTCATCTCCTACCTCCCTTTTCAGATCGACGATATACTCTCATATCAGTGACGTGCGGTGAGATCAGAGCTTGGGGAGGCACTGGGTGTCAAACGCCAGAGTAACACATATATATGAACCCAATAAAGCCATATACTGAGCAGCAAGGACTATAGTTGGCATTAATATTTGTGCACCTCAGAACAGCTTAGCCTCTCCTATTATAAAACACACTTACTAAGTAACTGTGTCAGTGTGTAACTGAGTATGTCTATCTGGGCATGTGTGTTAATGTATGTATGTATCTGTTTGTATGTATGTATGTTTTTGCATGTGAGTGGGCACATGCATGTGTGAGTGTGTGTAATGGTGTGTGTTAGCAGTGTATGTATGTGAGTGTATGCATGTATGTTTGTAGTGTGTGAACATACATGTGTGTGTGTGGATGGGTGCGTGTGTGTGTGTGTGTCAGTGTGTGAGTAGTGTATGTATGTATGTGCTGTGTCTGTGTGTGTCTGTCTATCTTTACATTGTGTGTGTGTGTAAATATATGCGTGTGTGCATGTTTGTAGTCTGTGTAGGTATCTGTATGTGTGTGAGTGGCTAATGATTATATGCTCAGAACATCCACCATTTTCCCCACTAGAGGGTGTTAGTTCATGTGTGTCATATAGACAACACTGTGCTCACACACGTGGAGTTACCTAGGAGTCAACACTAATTGGCTAAAATGCAAGTCTGTCAAAAGAACTGAAATAAGGGGGCCGTTTGCAGAGGCTTAGATACAAGGTAATCACAGAGGTAAAAAGTATATTAATATAACTGTGTTGGTTATACAAAACTAGGAAATGGGTAATAAAGGCATTATCTATCTTTTAAAACAATAAAAATTCTTGTGTAGACTGTCCCTTTAAGTAAAAAAAAAATGGTTTTTTTTTGTCAGTATCTGCAATATAAATATAGCATTCAATACATACTGTACATACAAATACATATGAATAAATGGCTCTGGGCTTGACAAATTTCTTTGAAATCAAGGATTAGGATCATGATATAGGAGTTAGCTATAAATCTCTTATTCATCTGCATTATGTTTAATATGGATTTTTTAATTTTTGTTTTCATTTTGAAGTGGCATTTATGATTGGTGTATGTATGCATGTGTAAAATTAGTATGGTGAACTTCACTTATGCTGGTGGTATTTAAAGGCTGACATTCAGTAGTTTCTAATTTTTGCTCTGTTTCAGTGCATAACTCCCTCCTTTAAGCAAAGAATGTGTCTGTCATAAAATACACACCAAAAGCTTTAGTTTTTTGAGAGCAGACAGAGCCTTGCATTTTTCAGCAGCTGTATTTAATGCTTTTAAAGGAAGGAGTTATGCAGTCAAGCAGAACAAAAATAACAAAATCTAAAGCAGGAAAACACTTATCTAAACCCCATCACCCGATCTGAAAGTAAGTGATCACTGCACTGACTGACTACAGACACATGGACAATCCAGCCTCAGTAATTTTATTGAGTTCAGCAGTGTATGCACTAAATGAAGCCTTTAACTCATTGTTATTAATCAAGGCTACAAATTGCTGACAGCCAGGACTTAAGATCGTTAAGAGCCCTGCGTGTGTAAGTGAATGCAGATGACCAGGCACGTTCTCCTCCACTTCAGACTCAGAGAACAGTAATTATTAAACATTCCTAACAATGGCTTGGGCGGATGACAGATCTTGTCCTGTACTGTCAGCTGTCTCAGCCTCGGTTGTATGCCTGACCCAACCCCTGCAATGCTGGGCTGCTGTGTGTGTCTGTGACGGTCTGACTTTGGCTATGTGTGCTGAGCCTGCACCACTAAGCTGACAAGCAAACTGCTATAGCCCAGAGTCGGACACTGCTTTAGCACTGCAGTCACCTCACCCATTACTTCCTCCCCAGTCCCCGAAAATAACTAATTACCTGTTTGTAAGCCAGCCGGTCAGGACTCAGTTCATCTGCACCCAAATAATCATTAGATGATCTGATCTCAGATGCGCGGTATTACTATATTCTTTTTCTTCTGAATTGTTTCTGCTTTTATTTATTGCAGGTAAAGGAAAAGTTTTGTCATAAAACGCCTCCTTTACCTACAATAAATAAAAACACATGATTCAGAAGAAAAAGAATATAGTAATACCGCGCATCTGAGATCAGATCATCTAATGATTATTTGGGTGCAGATGAACTGAGTCCTGACCGGCCAGCATACAATTCAAATAGGGGAAAAAAATGTATTACTAACTACACTACTTAGTACTTACTTACCGTAGTAGTTCCATTTAAAACAGATAGTCAGTGCAACAATCATCCAGAGTCAGACAGAGTAGACTGCAGGGCAGGACAGGTCCACACTGTCACAAGTCCTTCTTTCTCAGCAGCTCTGTTTTCGTCAGTTCCTACTCTTCCCGCGCCAGAATAACACAAGCCTCCTACAGGCTGAGGCGCCACAAGAATAGTGATGTCACTGACTGAGACCCACCGATGATTGGCTCCTGAGTCCGAAGGCTATTTGAACAGCCGCCTCCTTAGGGAGCATATGGGCCGCAAGGAGCTTAAGCAGATCCACTAGGTGGGGCTAGCTCTTGCGGCTCATACACTTCATTTGCAAGATATCCATGTTGCGCAATGGGAGGGCAGCTGAACGGCTCACAGCCTCTCCTTCATTGCGTAACATGGATATGGATAGATCGCTAGTATTGCAGGCATCGCTCAGCCTTGTATCATGGTGGCAGAGTCAGCTGAGGGGCTGGGGGGGCTATGGGGGGTAACTTGGCTACATATTTTTTTTTATATACAGTATATAAATTTTAAAACTATATTTTTTTTATTATACATAATTCAAAAGTGCAATACACACATAGGACAGGGGAGGCGCTGCCTCCCCTGCCTCCTATGACAGCACGTCACTGTCTCATATTCCATTACCTCTACTGATAACCGTTTCAGTACTGGTTTGGCTATCTACTATATGTGGATGGGTGTCTTTTGGTAAGTATGTTTTCATTTACTTAAGACACTCTCAGCTATGGTTTGGCACTTTATGTATTTATATAAAGTTCTAAATATATGTATTGTACTTATAATATTTGCCATGATTCAGGTTTCAGTATATTTCCTTTTGCAGACTGTCAGTTTCATATCTGGGAAATGCATTTTTTAGGAAAATGTATTTCTTACCTGGGGTATAGTCTTTTTGCAATTTACTGTCATTTTAAATTTGCGGGCAGAATTAGGTTCGCGAGGGCGCAAAATGCCAAACTATATTGCGTCATTTTTCATTCTATCTGATTCAGAAGATCCTTCCTCAGATATTGACACTGACAAATCTACTAATTTATTTAAAATGGAGTACATTAGTTCTTTGTTGAAGAAGTGTTGATTATATTCGATATTGAGGAGACTAGTCCTCTTGATTTTATAGCTAGTAAACATTTAAATTCTGTTAATAAACCTCCTGTGGTTATTTCAGAGGTTTTTTTCAGTTCCTGATGCTATTTCTGTTATGATTTCTAAAGAATGGAATAGGCCTGGTACTTCTTTTATTCCTTCTTTAAGGTTTAAAAAATTGTATCCTTTGCTAGACGTACTACCATTTCTATGGAATATAGTATTTCTTTTAAAGATCCTTTAGATAGGAAACTTGAATCTTATGTAAGGAAAGCTTATTTATTTTCAGGTCTTCTTCGCAGGCCTGCAATTTCTTTGGCTGATGTTGCAGCTGCTTCAACTTTTTGGGTGGAAACTTTAGTGCAACAAGTATCGAATCATGGTTTTTCTAGTATTGTTAACTTGATTCAACATGCTAATAATTTCATTTGTGATGCCATTTTTTGATATCATTATAAATTGATGTTAAATCTCTGTCTTAAGTTATTTTAGCTAGAAGAGCTTTGTGGCTTAAATCTTGGAATGCTGATATGAATTCTAAGTCCAGATTGCTATTTCTTTCCTTCCAAGGTAATACATTATTTGGTTCAGTTGGATTCAATAATTTCAACTGTCACTGGGGGGAAGGGAGATTTTTTTCCTCAAGATAAGATCTAAGGGTAAATCTAAAGCTTCTAACCGTTTTTGTTCTTAAATAAGGAACAGAAACCTAATTCTTCTCCAAGGAATTTGTTTCCAATTGGAATAAATCCAAGCCATTTAAGAGATCAAAGCCAGCCCCTAAATTTGCATGAAGGGGTGCGGCGCTTATTCCAGCTCAGCTGGTAGGGGGCAGATTAAGATTTTTCTAAAATGTTTGGATCAATTCGGTCCAAAATCATTGTATTCAGAATATTGTCTCTCAGGGGTACAGAATAGGATTCAGAGTAGGACTGCCTGTGAGAAGATTTTTCTCTCATGCATTCCAGCAAACCCAGTAAAGGCTCAGGCTTTGAGACCTGGAGTTAACTGGGTTAATCATGCCAGTTCCGTTGACCCAAAGAAAGTAATTTCATTTAGACCAGTTTTGGATCTAAAAATTTGAATCGATATGTAAGAGAACCTACTTTCAAAATGGTGACTATAAGGTCTATTCTGCTTTTTGTTCAGCAAGGGCATTATATGCCCACAATAGACTTACAGGATGCATATCTTCATATTCTGTTTCATCCAGATTGCTTTCAATTTCTCAGATTCTCTTTTTTAGACAAGCATTACCAATTTGTTGCTCTTCCTTTTTGGCCTAGCGACATCTCTAGGAATCTTTTCAAAGGTCCTTAGTGTTCTACTCTCTGTTATCAGAGAGCGGGGTGTAGCAGTGTTTCCTTATTTGGATGATATCTTGGTACTTGCTCAGTCTTTATGTTCTGCAGAATCTCACATGAATCAACTACTGTTGTTTCTTCAAAGACATGGTTGGAGGATCAATTTACCAAAAAGTTCCTTGATTCCTCAGACAAGGGTCACCTTTTTAGGTTTCCAGATAGATTCAGTGTCCATGACTCTGTCTCTAACAGACAAGAGACAATTTAAATTGGTTTCAGCTTGTCGGAACCTTCAGTCTCTATTATTCCCTTCAGTAGCTATGTGCATGGAAGTTTAAGGTCTCATGACTGCAGCATCGGACGTGATTATCTTTGCTCGTTTTCATATGAGGCCTCTCCAGCTTTGTATGCTGAATCAATGGTGTAGGGATTATACAAGGATATCACAATTAATATCCTTAAATCCCAATGTTCGACTATCTCTGACTTGGTGGTTAGATTACCATCGTATAGTTCTTGGGGCCTCTTTGGTTCATCCAACCTGGACTGTGATCACAACAGATGTGAGTCTTTTCAGGTTGGGGAGCTGTTTGGGGATCTCTGACAGCACAAGGGGTTTGGAAATCTCAAGAGGCGAGATTACCAATCAATATTTGGAACTCCGTGCAATTTTCAGGGCTCTTCAGGCTTGGCCTCTATTGAAGAGAGAACCATTCATTTGTTTTCAGACAGACAATATCACAACTGTGGCATATGTCAATCATCAGGGTGGGACTCACTGCCCTCAAGCTATGAAAGAAGTATCTCGGATACTTGTTTGGGCGGAATCCAGCTCCTGTCTAATTTCTGCGGTTCATATCCCATGTATAGACAATTAAGAAGCAGATTATCTCAGTCATCAGAATTTACATCCAGGAGAATGGTCTCTCCACCCAAATGTGTTTTCTCAAATTGTTCAGATGTGGGGGCTTCCATAAATAGATCTGATGGCATCTCATCTAAATGCGGGAGCGAGTGTAGCGGTGTTTCCTTATTTGGACGATATCTTGGTACTTGCTCAGTCTTTATGTTCTGCAGAATCTCACATGAATCAACTACTGTCATTTCTTCAAAGACATGGTTGGAGGATCAATTTACCAAAAAGTTCCTTGCTTCCTCAGACAAGGGTCACCTTTTTAGGTTTCCAGATAGATTCAGTGTCCATGACTGTCTCTAACAGACAAGAGACAATTTAAATTGGTTTCAGCTTGTTGGAACCTTCAGTCTCTATTATTCCCTTCAGTAGCTATGTGCATGGAAGTTTAAGGTCTCATGACTGCAGCATCGGACATGATTATCTTTGCTCGTTTTCATATGAGACCTCTCCAGCTTTGTATACTGAATCAATGGTGTAGGGATTATACAAGGATATCACAATTAATATCCTTAAATCCCAATGTTCGACTATCTCTGACTTGGTGGTTAGATTACCATTGTATAGTTCTAGGGGCCTCTTTGGTTCATCCAACCTGGACTGTGATCACAACAGATGCGAGTCTTTTCAGGTTGAGGAGCTGTTTGGGGATCTCTGACATCACAAGGGATTTGGAAATCTCAAGAGGCAAAATTACCAATCAATATTTTGAACTCCGTGCAATTTTCAGGGCTCTTCAGGCTTGGCCTCTGTTGAAGAGAGAACCGTTCATTTGTTTTCAGACAGACAATATCACACTGTGGCATATGTCAATCATCAGGGTGGAAATCACTGTCCTTAAGCTATGAAAGAAGTATCTCGGATACTTGTTTGGGTGGAATCCAGCTCCTGTCTAAGTTCTGCGGTTCATATCCCAGGTATAGACAATTGGGAAGCAGATTAAATCAGTCGTCAGATTTTACATCTGGGAGAATGGTCTCTCCACCCAGATGTGTTTTCTTAAATTGTTCAGATGTGGGGGCTTCCAGAAATAGATCTGATGGCATCTCACCTAAACAAGAAACTTCCCAGGTACCTGTCCAGGACCAGGGATCCTCAGACAGAAGCAGTAGATGTATTGACACTTCCTTGGTGTTATCAACCTGCTTATATTTTCCCGCCTCTAGTTCTTCTTCCAAGAGTGATCTCCAAAATCTTCATGGAGCCATTGTTTGTGCTGCTGGTGGCTCCAGCATGGCCTCACAGGTTTTGGTATGCAGATCTTGTTTGGATGTACAGTTGCCAACCTTGGCCACTTCCCTTAAGGCCAGACCTTCTATCTCAAGGCCCGTTTTTCCATCAGGATCTCAAATCATTAAATTTGAAGGTATGGAAATTGAACGCTTAGTACTTAGTCATAGAGGTTTCTCTGACTCAGTGATTAATACTATGTTACAGGCTCGTAAATCTGTTTCTAGAAAGATTTATTATCGAGTTTGGAAGACTTACATTTCATGGTGTTCTCATAAATTTTCTTGGCATCCTTTTAGGATTCCTAGAATTTTACAGTTTCTTCAGGATGGTTTGGATAAAGGTTTTAAACTTCATTTAAATTCTTACTTAAGGTTGTGAATTCTAACAGCATTGACAGAGAATTTGTTGTCCCTTTTTTGTGTCCTAATCCTAAGAATTCTTTGGAGAGATATTTACAATCTTTGGATGTGGTGAGAGCTCTGAAAAATTATGTTGAAGCTACTAAAGATTTCAGGAAGACTTCTAGTCAGAAGGCTTCTACCGTTTCTTTGTCATCATTTTTAAAGCTTTTGATTCATCAAGCTTATTTGGAGTTGGGTAAGACCCCGCCTCAGAGAATTACAGCTCATTCCACTAGATCAGTTTCCACTTCTTGGGCTTTTAAGAATGAAGCTTCAGTTGATCAGATTTTCAAAGCAGCAACTTGGTCTTGGTTGCATACTTTTACTAAATTCTACCATTTTGATGTATTTGCTTTTACGGAAGCAGTTTTTGGTAGAAAAGTTCTTCAGGCAACTGTTTAAGTTTGATTCTTCTGCTTCTAATTTAAGTTTTTTCTTTTTATTTATGAGACTAAATTTATGATTTGGGTTGTGGATTAATTTTTTTCAGAGGAAATGGCTGTTTTTATTTTTTTATCCCTCCCTCTCTAGTGACTCTTGCGTTGAGTTCCACATCTTGGGTATTGCTATCCCATACATCACTAGCTCATGGACTCTTGCCAATTACATGAAAGAAAACATAATTTATGTAAGAACTTACCTGATAAATTCATTTCTTTAATATTGGCATCCATGAGACCCACCCCTTTTATGGTGGTAATGATTTTTTTGTATAAAGCACAATTATTTCCAAATTCCTTTGTTGATGCTTTTTACTCCTTTCTTTATCACCCCACTTCTTGGCTATACGTTAAACTGAATTGTGGGTGTGGTGAGGGGTGTGTATTTATAGGCATTTTGAGGTTTGGGAAACTTTGCCCCTCCTGGTAAGATTGTATATCCCATACGTCACTAGCTCATGGACTCTTGCCAATATGAAAGAAATGAATTTATCAGGTAAGTTCTTACATAAATTATGTTATTTCATGTTTTATAAACAATTTGCATATTTTTTTTTTTTTTTTTACATTATTATATATTAATTATTTTTGTATTCTACAATTCCTGTCAATCACTTCATTGGCTCTGCCGATCAATGTAGCTTCTCAGCACTTTATAAACATGTACAGCAGTCCCACCTGCTGTACATGTTTATAATAAACCAAAAATGGCAGGGTGGTGAAAAAGAACAAAAATGCCCGCATATAAGTATTAAAAAAAAAATAACCGCCCGCAAAAAGTATTAAAAAAAAACTAACACCTAGATTTAGAGTTTTGCGTTAGAAGGGGTGCGTTAGCTATGCGTGTTTTTTCCCCCCGCACCTTTTAAATAACGCTGGAATTGAGAGTTCTCTGAAGGGCTGCATTAGGCTCCAAAAAGGGAGCGTAGAGCATAATTTACCGCCACTTCAACTCTAAATACCAGCGTTGCTTACAGACGCGGCCAGCTTAAAAAACGTGCTCATGCATGATTCCCCCATAGGAAACAATGGGGCAGTTTGAGCTGAAAAAAAACCTAACACCTGCAAAAAAGCAGCGTTCAGCTCCTAACGCAGCCCCATTGTTTCCTATGGGTCTAAACACCCCTAACCTTACACTTATTAACCCCTAATCTGCCGCCCCTGCTATCGCTGACCCCTGCATTACACTTTTAACCCCTAATCTGCCGCTCCAGACACTGCCACAACCTACATTATCCCTATGTACCCCTAATCTGCTGCCCCTAAAATCGCAGACACCTACATTATATTTATTAACCCCTAATCTGCCCCCCCCCCAACGTCGCCGCTACCTACCTACACTTATTAACCCCTAATCTGCCGACCGGACCTCACCGCCACTATAATAAATGTATTAACCCCTAAACCGCCTCACTCCCGCCTCAAAAATCCTATAATAAATAGTATTAACCTCTAATCTGCCCTCCCTAACATCGCCGACACCTAACTTCAAGTATTAACCCCTAATCTGCCGACCGGACCTCACCGCTACTATAATAAATGCTTTAACCCCTAAAGCTAAGTCTAACCCTAACCCTAACACCCCCCTAAGTTAAACACTAAATTACAAAAAATAAAAAAAGATTAAAAGAATTTTAAACTAATTACACCTACTCTAAGCCCCCTAAAAAAATAACAAAGCCCCCCAAAATAAAAAAATGCCCTACCCTATTCTAAAATAAAAAGTTTACAGCTCTTTTACCTTACCAGCCCTGAAAAGGACCTTTTGCGGGGCATGCCCCAAAGAATTCAGCTCTTTTGCCTGTAAAAAAACATACAATACCCCCCCAACATTACAACCCACCACCCACATACCCCTAATCTAACCCAAACCCCCCTTAAAAAAACAAACACTAAGCCCCTGAAGATCTCCCTACCTTATCTTCACCACGCCGGGTATCACCGATCCGTCCAGAAGAGGCTTCAAAGTCTTCATCCTATCCAGCAAGAAGAGGTCCAGAAGAGGCTCCGAAGTCTTCATCCTATCCGGCAAGAAGAGGACATCCGGACCGGCAAACATCTTCATCCAAGCGGCATCTCCTATCTTCATCCATCTGACGAGGAGCGGCTCCATCTTCAAGACCTCCGGCGCGAAGCATCCTCTTCTCCCGACGACTAGACGACGAATAAAGGTTCCTTTAAGGGACATCATCCAAGATGGATTTGCAACATGATTAAGGTCATGTAGACCGAAACGTTGTTGTACTCTATTGGTTATGTCCTAATAAACACATAACTTTGCTGTGAAGAATTGCTGCTGCTGTCTTTTATACATGATATAATGTGATGCATGTTTGTCATGGTGGCAGTCTTAGGGGAGTGACTTATGTGATGCAGCAGTTATGTCACAAAACCAACTGACAACACAAAGCCACCACCCTCATAACTGCTGCTCTTTTACTAGAGTTGCCAGACTGATCCCACTGAGCTTCAGTAATTACTGACATATAAATATTAGTTATCTAATCTATTTCCCAGCTACCACATTATAGTACAGCTAGCGCTTTACAACCACAGCTCTGAATATGTGCTGGTATGAAGAACAGTGACTACCTCCAAGACAATGCAAATGGCATCCGGTGGGAGCTACAGGTATGAACATCAATTACTACAGGTAGTGTTATCATGATCACCCCAACTCAGTAACTGAATAATGCTAATTCACATATACATTGTAAAATAATACAGATAAATGACAGAAGTAATAGCTTAAACTTTGTAGCTTTCTATGGGCACCAGTACTCTGAGACAAAACATAGCATACAAACCGTACATAATAATGAACAATATTATCTTCACACCTTTATTTAAAAAATACATATAATTAAATAAATACTTTAATATTTAAAATAAATATTTTAAACATATTATAGTATTATAGCCATAACTGTAGGAAACACCAATGCCTTTCTGTGCTTCCTCTACATATCTTTATAAGACTTGCAGATGGCAGTAAAGACTTTAAATCAGCTTTAAGGATGGTAAGAATTACTGCATTATAAGTCTGCAATTGCTCTAAAGCAAGGGCTTCTAGTAAAAGCCTAGAATATAAACCCCACGGCATGGGTCTGCAATTTATACACTGCAAACTCACTGGTGCTGGGACCCTCATTAAACACTGTACTGTTTTTTCTGCTTGACCAGGATGAAGAAAAGACAACTAGCGATCTGAAATAAATTCATATCACACTGATGCACATCTGGCCAGCAGTATATGCGCTGATGGCAGATGTCCTCACACTGCAAACTCACTGGTGCTGGGACCCTCATTAAACACTGTACTGTAAGGTGCAACATTTGATGCAGCTGTTTGTTCTGCTTGACCCGGATAAAGAAAAGACAACTGGCGATCTGAAATAAATCCAGATCAGACTGATACGCATCTGGCCTATAGTATACGTGCTGATGGAAGATGTCCTCATGCTGCAAAATCACTGGTGCTGGGACCCTCATTAAACACTGTAATGCAAGCTACAGAATCTGATAAAGCTGTTTGATCTGCTTGACCCGGATGAAGAAAAGGCAACTGGTGATCAGACTGTTGCTCATCTGGCCAGCAGTATATGTTCTGATGGCAGATGTCATCACGCTGCAAAATCACTGGTGCTGTGACCCTCATTAAACACTGTAATGTAAGGTGCAGCATCTGATGCAGCTGTTTGTTCTGCTTGACCCGGATGAAGAAAAGGCAACTGGTGATCTGAAATAAATTCAGATCACACTGATGCACATCTGGCCAGCAGTATATGCGCTGATGGCATATGTCCTTCAAGGATTTTTATATTACTAAACTGTAAGTATCTAAGGTAAGATTTTCTAAAATTCACAAGTGTGTAAGCTCTTTGAGCAAGACATCTTATTACCACACTATATGGTAAATACAGATCCTGCTCAAAGAGCCTACAGACATGTGCAGTGAGGTCAGATCATTTCTCACATTTCTGTCGCACTTTTCCTTTACTTTCCCATTTCATAAACATCTTTAGCTTTAATTTGGTTCCGTATATTTAAAGCTTTTTGTACTTTTCAAGTATTCTTGATATAAGATATACAAATCATCTTTGTGACACTAGAACTTGAATCATAACACCAACAATAAAGCATAATTACACTTACACTGCTATAACTTTAATAAACTGATATTAAATCAAATTGAATGGCTTAAATCCACTCACTGCACATATCTGTATACTGTAATAATATTAAGGATCTTGGTGAAGAGAACACAATGATATGATTAATATGTTTGCACTTATATACTCAATGCAATGCCTTGACGTAGGAACTCCAATAATACTACTAGGTTATAAGTACCTTGCAGCTGCTTCACAATTTTATCTGAGAACTGCAGCACCCTGGAAAAAGAACAACCATGTATGTGACACTAAACTTAAATGTCTACAATCACTGTTGGACAAGTACTACTGATGGATTTTTGAAGCAGAGAGCCCTAGTGAAGCACACTATTTGATATGTCATGGTATACCTCAGATTAAAAACTGAAAAGAATACTGCATTATAAGGTACAGTGTGTCATGCACCTATCTTCTTGCATTGGATGAAACATTCTTAAAAGATGTGCATAGACTGATTCAATATAATGAAGACTAGAATACTCTATGATAGTGGCAGGAAGATTGAAGATTTCAGAGCGATTAGTGTTTTGTCACATGCTGAGTGCAGTCTTACATCAGGAATTTCTTCTATGTCTCTACACTGTAACTACCCAGAGGTAAGATCTCCTTAAATACAAGCAAAACACTGAAACACTAGATTGTAAGCTCCTTGGAACAGGGTCTGCACTTACACCCATGGGAATCTATTGTACCAAATAAATGTAATAGAGTGAGATAAACCCTCCATTTAATTTGTTCAGCAAGGAATAAATATACAATGTATATAATATACAAATTATCCCACAGAGTATATTACTAATTCAAAAAAACATTTTTAATATGACACCCCTTATACTCCTGTTGGTTTAAACCAGTAGCGTAGCAAACTGTGAAATACATGATGCTTAAATAACACAACATCAACCATAGGCAGCCTGTTTTGCTACTTTGGGACTCTTTCTCACTCAAGTCATTATGGTTAAAGCTGGTGTCTAGTGATGTAGCGAACATAAAATTTTCGGTTCGCGAACGGCGAATGCAAACTTCCGCAAATGTTTGAGAACGGGCGAACCGGGCGAACCGCCATAGACTTCAATAGGCAGGCGAATTTTAAAACTCACAGGGACTCTTTCTGGCCACAAAAGTGATGGAAAAGTTGTTTCAAGGGGACTAACACCTGGACTGTGGTATGCCGGAGGGGGATCCATGGCAAAACTTCCATGGAAAATTACATAGTTGATGCAGAGTCTGGATTTAATCCATAAAGGGCATAAATCACCTAACATTCCTAAATTGTTTGGAATAACGTGCTTTAAAACATCAGGTATGTGGTTGTATCGATCAGGTAGTGTAAGGGTTACGCCCGCTTCACAGTGACAGACCAAACTCCCGCAGCGGGTACAACATCTAAATAGTTTCTAAATTTTGTCCTGAGTTTAGAAATACCCAATGTTAACATGTTCTTTGCATTTTTTGCAAGTTATAGGAAAATAAATACAAGAAGCACTTTGCTATTTCAAAACTACTTTTTTTCAAAGTGAGCGCTAGTTACATTGGAACCCTGATATCTGTCAGGAATACCTGAATATCCCTTGACATGTATATATATATATATTTTAGAAAATATCCCAAAGTATTGATCTAGGCCCATTTTGGTATATTTCATGCCACCATTTAACCGCCAAATGCGATCAATTTCTCACAGAAATTATTTACAAACAACATATGCAATTATGGCATAAATGGTTGTAAATGCTTGTCCCCGCCATCTTAAGTACTGGCAGAAAGTCTGCCAGTACTAAAATAAAAGGTTTTTATTTATTTATTTTTTTAGCATATTTACATTACATATGCTGTGGTGTAGCATCCCCCTTAGCCCCCAACCTCCCTGATCCCCCCCCAAAACAGCTTATTAACTCTCCCCATCTGCCTTATTGGTGGCCATCTTGGGTACTGGCAGCTGTCTGCCAGTACCCAGTTTGCAAAAAAAAGTTTTTTCTGTTTTTATTTTTTTTCTGTAGTGTAGCTTCCCCCCCCCCCCCCACAGACCAATCCCCACCACCTCCCACACCAGATATGAGTGGTGGCACTGGGCAAGTGGGCACAGTATACGCTGTGAGCCTGACACACACGCTGGCAGGCAGGATTTGGGAGGGTCTGGGAGGGAGGGTCTGCTGCTGATTGGCTGGAATGTGTCTGCTGACTGTGAGGTACAGGGTCAATGTTTACTCAATGATGACGAATAAGGGGCGGATCAAACATTGCATATGTTCGCCTGCCGCGGCGAAAGCGAACAAGCTATGTTCACTGGGAATTTCTTTGTGCAATTTCGGATTGTAACTTCAGTGTGGTAGTAGTTGTATGGTGGGGCTAGGGGTCCATAAAAACACATATTTCTTTTTAGCAGCAGTGTATTTATGATTATTTGACAATGCTGTAGAAATTCTATATTTAAAACCATGCAGAAATGTTTCCTCCTCAATACACAAATGGTAGGTGCCCTTTTGGCAGATATGCATTATATATATATATATATATATATATATATATATATATATTACATTCCAGTTTACTGCCCCTTTATGCAAGGACTTTCCAGAAGCAAGGAGGCATTTTATCTGCATAATATGCTATACTCTCAGACTAAGATTGCTCAGTGTTTGAAATGACAGGTTAACTTAAAACTGTTCAGTTTACACTACAGTTGACTTAATTTTGAAATACATACCAACAAGCCAAAATCCTGCATTTAACCAGATCTATTGGTATGAGTACCACAGTTTATGGTTCCATCAAGACCATATAGAGTACAGCATTTTCAAAATCCATAAGTACAGCTAAAAGATGGGAACATTTGTACACTATATTTGAAGTGGTGCTCTTGGTTGGGGAAAATGGGGAAAAATCAAACAAACATATGTCAACCTTTTAAAAGTAATTTTCTTCATCTAGCCATCTACCCAGATAATTAATGTACAATTTTGTATTCACAGAATTATTTTTGTTTGCACATTTACAAATATGTTTCTTTAAAAAGTGATGTCTTAATTTCTGCATTTTTGTTATCATGCATATCACACACTGTTGATTTAGGGGATGCAAGGTTCATAAATGTTTCCTCCTGTGATTGTTTCTGTGGGTGTCTGCGTTTATGTATTTGTGCTTTGGTTTGTGTCTCTATGAGTGTGTATGTATTTTTTTCTGTGGGTCTCTCTGTGAGGGTGGGTGTGTATTTCTTTGAGCTTTTTCTATGGGTGTCTCTGTGAGGGTGTGTGTATGTTTGTCTTTGTGTATTTTCTCTGGATGCCTCTGTGAGGGTGGGTGTATATGTCTGTGTTTTCTGTGGATGTCTCTTTGAGGGTGTGTCTAAGTGTGTATGTATGTGTTTCTGTGGATGTCTCTGCAAGGGTGTGTGTTTTCTGTGGGTGTCTCTGTGAGGCTGTGTGTATGTCTGTGTGTTTTCTGTGAATGTCTCAGTGAGGATGTGTGTATGTATGTCTTTCTGTGTTTTATGTGGTTGTCTCTCTGTGTGTGTATGTCTTTGTGTGTTTTCTGTCGGTGTGTGTGTATGTCTTTGTGTGTTTTCTGAGGCTGTCTCTGTCGGTGTTTCCTTGGGTGTATGTGCAAGTTTGAGTTTGTGTGTGTGTGTTCATTGTCTGTTCCTTTTTAGGCCAATTTGACCTTACTACTGATTATTCACATCTTTCTACAGACTTTGATACTAATTAGACCATTCCAGAAGTCACCAATCTACCATTTGACCTTTAAATTATTGTTTAGGCAGTTCAAAGCCCTTCCTTTCAGCCACTGCATGCTGTTGTCATCAATTAGTTGGCATCTTCCTTTACAAAAAGATAATCAGAACTCCATATTTTGCTTTCTAAATCTCCTTTTTTACAAAACTGTAGTTTACCTCATTACTTGTCAGGTCAATGTAAACAAGTGCTGAATGTCTGTTTGGGTGTCTGTGTCTGAGTGTGTTTCTTTGCGTGTCTGCTAGAGTGTCTATATGTAAATCATTATGTGTGAATGTGTGTGTGTGTTTCAGTGTATGAGTGTGTCCGTGTGTTTGTTTGTTACTACCTTTACAACATTTCCAAGTTTAAATAGACACTTAAGAATAAAGTTCATATACGTTTCAGTCACTTGGTCAAAAATTGCACATGTCAAAGGAGGGGGCCCTGATCAATGGTTAAGGGAGGGGCCCCAATATTTCTAGTGGCGGCCCTGGTGCTGTTGTTCTGCTCAAGCATTCATTTAATTCTTTGTAAGTGTGGTTACGTAAATTAATGTAATCATCAGCAAACCTGGCATATAACCGTAAACCTAAAATTAATGTTTGAGTCAAATAATCTAGCACCCAAATCATACTGAAGAGCCCCAACAAGGGTGAAACAACCTGCCTATAGTGAAAAAAAAATACTTTAAATTTTTAGTATTACAAAATACCATTCCCCTGCAAGACACCACTCTTTTTGTACTGGGTTTGTATGTAAGCAGAACTACTATAAAATAATAAGGCTTCCATATATCATAAGAATCGAGATTTCTCCTGATTTCAAAGTGCCCTTGACATATTAAAAGGGTTCCTACCTAAAACTATTAAATGGTCAGATGTTCTGCACATATCTGCAATACATATGTTTGTTTATTTATATATCAGGATACAAAGAATATCTGTTAATGATAGCAGCAACTGGTCACCCAAAAACCCTTAGCAGTTAGGTCCATGCTTCTTTCAGTGCAGGTCACCATTTCCCAAGTTGCCTACTTGCCTCATTTGTCAGTGCCATAATGGTCTAGCTATCTATTATAGGACCACTACTCGGATAAACAGACTTAGAAAATGTAACACACACTGCATAAATGTAAACTTCAAAATCCTCACATTTTGATATATGACATAAAAAACTATCTCATCATACTGTAAAATGCCTAGTAAAGAAGGCTTAATTACAGTATACTGAGAACTTGAAAAACAGCCATATTAATACTTAGAAATCAGCTTTTTAGATATTTTAAATTGTACTTTTGATATCAAATATCTGGTGTCAGATCAAAGTAATTGCTAAAGAAAGAGGAGAACTACATTATTTGTTTACAAACTGAATAATAAAGTATGAATTTTTGCACGTCTAGTAAATTCTTTATGCCTTGATAAAAAAATATAATGTTCTAATTCTTAAGAGCATTTATTGTTAAATGTTTGCAATACACTACAGGTTTCATACATCCTATGGGACCTACTAAAGTGATATGAAACCCATTTTTGTTCTTTCAGGATTCAGATAGAACATTACAGGCAATTTTAAACTATTTTCCAATTTACTTCTATTATCAAATATGCTTAATTCCCTTGATATACTTTGCTGAAATCGCAAAACACATGTATTTCACTGAACCTCGCTTAATGCTAACAGCATACACTGTCGGCATTTAACATTGCACAAGCATTTCTGAAGAAATGCTTGTGCAATGACACCCCTGCTCACTGGCGGCCGGTCAGCCGATAGCAGGGGCTATCAATCATCCAGATCGGATCAGGATGATTTCAGTCTGCCACCTAAATGGTGGTGGAGAAGTTAAGAAGCACCACTGCTTCTTAACTTCCAATTCAGGCGGACCTGAAATGATGGGACTCCGAAGCAGCATCCACTGCTTAATAAATGGACCCCAATGTCTCCACAAAATATCAACCTTAGGCCCCACCCTTGATCCCACCACATATATTTTTCACAACTGAACAGTTATTTTATTCCCTTGGTTGCCAGTAACACATGTACACAGCAGTGATGCAACCCCCTTGGCTGCTAGAGGTACACACCCAGCAATTATTGAATACCCAAATGGTTGCCTGTGACACATATAATAGAAAATACACAGTGTAACTTCTTTTTGAGAAATATTTCTAATGAATAAAGGCCTTTACATTTAGCTGACAGTTGCCTTTAAAAATACTGGAAATTTTAGTGTTCAGAATTTTTGTACAGCTTTTACTAGACAGTCTGCTAAAATACTGGACTGTCCGGTTGAATACTGGACACCTGGCAACCCTATATGTCCTTTTTTACATAATTTCCCTTAGCCCCACCCAGGGAACACCCAGAAACTGCCCTGACACACCACAGATCCCCTAGAAAAACCCACAATCCCACCCACTAACCAACCATCATCCTTGCCATCCCAACACGACTCCCTCCACAAAATGGTGACAGGCTCCTATCAACCTCCTGTGTCCCTCATTGTCAGCTTCATAACCTGCTGTGTCTCTCATTCTCAGCCACATAATCTCCTGTGTCCCTCACTCTCAGCCACAAATGTTGGGAGGTATGATAAAATAATATGGCTGCATTGGGGTTTAACAGAGGAAAAATATGTTTATGTGCCTGAATGGGGTTAAAATATAAAATAATATGCCCATATGCCTGCATTGGGGGTTATCAGAGGAAAAATATGCTCATGTGCCTGCATTGGGGGTTAAAATAAAAAGTGTGTCCATGTGTCTGCATTGGGGCTTAAAATAAGTTAAATATGTGCCCTTGTGTCTGCATTGGGGGTTACATTGGGCATAATCTGTCCAACTACAAAATTTTAAATAAATCATAATTAAAATATAAATAATTAGAAAATAACCCTTCTTAAAAGAATCTGCACCAAAAGTGCTTGTTTATTTATACATTACACTTTTAAAATTATTTATAAATATAATAGATGAATTCTCAGTAATAAATTTATAATAAACATATAAACCATATAATAACAAATTATATATAAATACAAGAATAAATACTAAAAAAATATATAATTACTAAAAATATATATAAAGCCATATAATCGATCATATTACTACATCTAATGGTCGGATTAGAACTCACGACCTAGTGGCTGGGAAACCATCAACCCGGTATCTATATTTAAATTTATAATAAACATATAAATCATATAATAACAAATTATATATAAATACAAGAATAAATACTAAAAAAATATATAATTACTAAAAATATATATAAAGCCATATAATCGATCATATTACTACATCTAATGGTCGGATTAGAACTCACGACCTAGTGGCTGGGAAACCATCAACCCAGCCACTAGGCTATAAGCGGGATTCTGATGCAAGTGTTCATAGTGTACTGAATGTATCTTGACAATGCTGTGACTGGTGCAAGTGGTGCATTATACAAAATAAACGTGTGTGTGAAAAAAGGTGTATAAATGTGATGTACTTGTGCCTAACAGATAGTGGTATTTACCTTTATAGTGATGTACATATAAGGGAAGCAATGATGTACCATTATGTGATGGATTGCTATGTGTGGCCATAGCAGACATATGTGACGTGTTAGTTAACATACTAGTGTGATGGCTAAAAATAAAATAAGAATTGACTAAAAGCCAATATTGGAAGGGGATACTAGTAATTATTATAGTGCTAATATGTTAATAATTTGCTAAAAAGATATTATGAATGATTATTAAGAATACTTGGTGTATTCATATGACATATTTACTATGTTAATGTATTCTTAATGTGACAGTATTAAGCCACTATATATAATTTGACATATATTAGTATTAAACATTGACTAGATGGGATCTCCCGACCTCATAGTATAAATATCTAACAAGCTAACCGCTAGGCCATAACTGCCTGTGTGCAAAGAGTGTGCAAAGAGTGTGCAAAGAGTGGTCAAATAGTTAAAATACTAATGTGGTGCCTAAATATAAATATTGACTGATAGCCAATATCATAAATAATATTGATTATTAAAGTGCTAATGTATTAAAAGATTTTTAACTAAAAAGATATTGTGGGTGAATATTAAGAATGCTCCGTTTGCTCGTGTGACATGTTTGATATGCTAAATATATTCCTGATATAGCAAAATTGTGCGTCTATATTGTTAATTTAAAAAATAAAAAATTGAAAAAAAAAAAATATAAATAAAATTAAGTATAAATTAATACTAATAAACAATAATGGCCAGATTTGAACTCCTGACCTAATAATATAAAGACTATCAACCTAACCACCAGGCCACAACTGCATGTGTACCAAAATTGGTCGAATTTTCTTATAATCAGCTGTATATGGTCTATTAAGATTATTCATATGCTAATTCAATACTATACTAATACATAAGATAGGGGTAATTTTGATAGGCAGAGAGAGATTATATAACAGCTTTATACTTTTAGTTAATAAACTAGAGGGCTGCCAAATCTACATTAATCTAAAAGGCTGCCAGATAGTACACCTGAGCAAGGGAGGTGTGTGAATTTTTAGGGTTTTGATTGGTCCTGTCAGTCCTTTTAAGTCAGCAAGGTAGCTCTTAGAATTATGTAGCCTGATGAAACGGCATGTTAGCCGAGAAACGCGTTGCTAAGTAATTTTTATATTTTTAATAAATACTTTTATTTTGTCTACCTTGCTGGTGAATTGTTCTATTTGCCTTATTGATCTCTTGCTTGGATTAACCTCTATCGGCATATCCACCTTTATTTTCCACCACTCCTCCAACGATCCAGGAGCAGCTGTACAGGCCTCAGGGAGTCAGCCGAACGGCTCTTTAAGATTCGGCACGCCTGATATTGCACTGCTTGTGCAACTCCGTTTGTGAGTATAACTTCTCGACATCTGTTGTATGTGTATTCTGTGCCTGGGATAATCTGCACCAAGGGCGGTATCTATATTTTATGTCATAGGTATCTTTTTCCCCACATCGTTGGTGAAGTGATTACCCAGTGAACAGCTGATTTCACCCTCTAGCGAGTCAGCCGAGCGGCTCTGAAGCTTCGGCTCACCTGTTATTGCACTGCATGTGCAAACATCTTTGTGAGTATTACTCTGAACTGTTAGTTTAGAATCATTTGTAGCCAAGGATCATCTGCACCAGAGCGCCTCTTCTTTTTTTGTTTCTATACAGAACGCAGTCATCTCTTTTTCAACATCTTTGGAGAGAGCAGCTATCGTTTGGGACATCATTTCCAGATTGGACATCACTCTATATTGGGACTTTCACTTGCATCTATGGATGTATATTTCCTAACCATATGACTGTGGTGACTATTGTTATGTATTTGTATTTATAATTATACAGTTCATATTGTTTATTTTTTGTAAGATATAAAACTTAGGATCTATCCATATTATCACTTTTTTGAAATAGCATAAATTAGGCGCACCTTATTTCTGGACACACTACTTAGATATAGTAGAGCCCCATTGTTTTTGTATACATCTATTTATCTAGAGGTTATAGCTGCCATTATGCTATCTGTTAATGAACGAGTCAATAAGAGATTAACATTAGTCGCAACTGTTTCTCCCACCAACCCTGCACTCTGTGAAAATATCAATATAGATAGTTTATCAATACACTCTTCCTTCTCCAGATTGGAGGAACTTATTAACATAGAATGCAGGCATTGGTGGGATGCTGAAATGTTACGTAAATACATAGAGAGAAAACAAATCCCTAGAGGATTAAGAATTTTTAAAAACTGCTCATTCAAGGATGATGCCGAACTGTCCTCCAAATGGGAGGAAGCTCTAGGAGATTGCTCAATTCGTTTGATGAAAATCTTAATATCCCATAGGGAAGCATTAGTAGCAAAAGTTACGATTGAGATTGAAAAATTACAAATACATTTAGAACAATTTAAAACTTCTACAGAATATGAAGAACTAAATAAATTAACATTACAGAAAATTGATAACTATCAAAGAGAACTCATAGAAAATAAAAATAAGAAACTATTACGTGCTGAGGGGGATTATAATAGAGGAGAAATACATACTTATAACCATGGGAGATCCAGAAATAGAAATAGATTCAATAATAAACAAAACTTCAACTCACATAATAATCTCCAACAAGGGAATACTAAAGACACCACTGCACCAGCAAATTTGCCCCCCTCACAACAAATGAATAGGCATCATATCAGTCATAACAACTCTAGAAATGCCGAATGGACAGTTGTTGATAGAAGAAATAGTCACAAAAATAGTAGTAATACCAACTCTCATCACAACAGCTATAGGCAGGATAGTAATACCACCCCATATCATAATGGTTATAGGAATGGTGGACACATCAACCCACACTATAATAGACCCCATAATATAACACAATCAAATAGAACATACAACAACACTAATACGAACAATAGTCCCTCCCACCCCCCTCAAACAAGCTATGATACATATAATCATCATATGGCTAACCCCATTTACCCCCCCAAAACTAGCCATAATTCTAATAGACCGGTATGGCATAATGACTCACATCTTCAGTATGACACTGATAATAGATATGAATCCAACAGAAGAGTCTCTTATGACCATCCTGTCTCTACCGATATCCTCACTTATAATAGATACGAGATTTCGGATGAATCTACCACCCCAAGGGGTAATATCCCCAGACAACCATTAATTACTGGGAATAATGAGATCTGTCACGATAATAGCCATTCCAATTCAACGGATAATGCTGCTTTTTTTAGAACAGCGCCAAAGACCAATACACACATGGTCTCAACGAAAAATAGCCAGCTACTTAGAACCGATCAGCACACATACCCAGCCCCAGAAAGGAAAAAGACCATTCGTAGACGGGGGTGCAGAGGGCGTAGGTCCACCATCAAAAAAACAAGATTACAAAGATTAAAAAAGGGTATTTACAATTTATCATCACATAATTTATCAGATGATGAAATTAGGGTATTGGGTAAAGGTTTATCTTACAGTCCCTCAAATTCACACAACACATTTGATTTATTTGTTGATTTGAACAGATTCACACAGAAACTCACTATGCAGAAATACTTCGCTGAGAAAAGAATCAAAGAATCTAATGCATTACCTATCCTTACAGATACTATGGAAACAAGAATATCTTCTGGCATTCCCATATATGAACCAGATACACTATTGGCACAACTAAGTGAGGGTTATGTCCAGACAAATTTTAGGATTAAATCCAACTTTAATCCACAGGTTTCAAACAATACATATGTAGAAATTTTTAAAGAATTAGTATTAGAGGAATTGGAACAGCTCCCTAAAAATATTTCTAAACATAATCTATTTCCCAACGAGATTAAGGCCCTTGAAACACTAAGGAATAATGCTGAACTGATAATCCGCCAAGCAGACAAGGGGGGAGGTATTTTCCTTCAAAATTATTTGGATTATATTAAAGAAGCAAATAGAATTCTTATGGACAAATCATATTACTCTCCCCTTAAAGAAGATCCTACCCCCAAATACCTAAAAACTTTGACAGGTCTAATTAATTTCGCCCATCAAGAAGGCATTGTATCTAAGAGAGAAAAGGAATTTTTGATTCCCAGTGAGCCTAGTTGTGCCTTCTATTACCATCTGCCCAAAATCCACAAGGATACTGTCAACCCTCCGGGCAGACCAATAATAGCGGGCATAGGTAGTCTCACTGAGAATGTATCAGCTTATATAGATTACTTCCTTCAAAAGTATGTAATTAACTTGGAATCATATATTAGAGATTCTATGGATCTATTGGATAAATTAAGATGTATACCGATCACTAATGACTATATATGGATTACTTGTGACGTGGAGGCTTTATACTCCAATATTCCTCATGATTTGGGTGTGAACGCTATATCAGCTTATTTAGAAGAAGACCAATATATCCCCCCCATTACAAAAACAATTTATATTACAACTTATATTATTTGTTTTACAGCACAATTATTTTTTATTTTTAGATGAATATTATTTGCAGATAAAAGGAACCGCCATGGGCACCAGGTTCGCCCCGAGTTTCGCTAATCTATATATGGGGAGCTTTGAAAATAGTTACATCTACCAATCGGAATTTGGGGCGAACCTGGTGTTCTATGGTAGGTTCATAGACGATTTAATTTTCATTTGGAATGGCACTCAAGATAGAGCTTTAGAATTTGTAGACCACCTGAACCTCAATAACAGAGGATTGAAATTTACTAGTTTTATACATAAGGAGAGTGTGGTTTTCTTAGATTTATCCCTGCGTTTTAATAATTTGGGAGGAATAGATAGTTCAACCCATTTCAAAACTGTTGATAGCAACAGCTATCTAGATTTTAGAAGTAATCACCACTATCCTTGGAAAAAGAATGTCCCATACGGACAATTTAAACGGATAAGGCGCAATTGTAGCCTAATATCGGATTATGATAAGCAGAGTACGACGCTCAAAGAGAGATTCATGGAAAAGCATTATCCAACAGACCTTATTAATTCTAGTTATCAAAGAGCTAGAAATGAAAATAGAGAGACATACTTTAACAAAAACCATAATATCCAACGGGGAGATGATAAACCTATTGAAATAAGATTTATTACACAGTATAACTGTAATTATAAACATATAAGTGAAATTTTCCAAAAACATTGGAGAATCCTGAAAAGAGACCCTATTTTAAAGGATCTAATTGGAGATACTCCCTCCATTGTGTATAGAAAGGCCCCAAATCTTAAAAATATTTTGGCACCTAGTAAAGTAGTGAAACACAAGGCCAAACAAGAAAATCATAAATCTAAGAACAGAAGAAATTTGAATTCCCAAATAAAGGGCAGAGGAATATACAAATGTAGAGCATCCAGATGTAAAATGTGTGATCACATAGGACATGGTACTCATGTGTTTCAATCCTTTGTAGACAAAAAAACTTACAAGATCAAAAGTAGAATGACTTGTGCTTCAAAATATGTAGTTTATCTTATCTCTTGTGTTTGTGGGATTCAATATATCGGCCAAACTATTAGACGATTGAGCCATAGGTGGTCAGAGCATTATTGCAGTGTTTTAAAAAACAAGAAATCACACAGTGTTATTAAAGACTGCCATAAAAATCACAAAGGGAACCCCAATTGTTACACTATAATACCCATAGAAGAAATTATACCATCCCATACATATAATAGATTTTTGAGGCTTAGGCAGAGAGAGACTTTTTGGATTCATAAACTAAAAACTTTACACCCATTAGGACTTAACCTTAATGTAGATCTGGCAGCCTTTTAGATTAATGTAGATTTGGCAGCCCTCTAGTTTATTAACTAAAAGTATAAAGCTGTTATATAATCTCTCTCTGCCTATCAAAATTACCCCTATCTTATGTATTAGTATAGTATTGAATTAGCATATGAATAATCTTAATAGACCATATACAGCTGATTATAAGAAAATTCGACCAATTTTGGTACACATGCAGTTGTGGCCTGGTGGTTAGGTTGATAGTCTTTATATTATTAGGTCAGGAGTTCAAATCTGGCCATTATTGTTTATTAGTATTAATTTATACTAAATTTTATTTATATATTTTTTTTTTCAATTTTTTATTTTTTAAATTAACAATATAGACGCACAATTTTGCTATATCAGGAATATATTTAGCATATCAAACATGTCACACGAGTAAACGGAGCATTCTTAATATTCACCCACAATATCTTTTTAGTTAAAAATCTTTTAATACATTAGCACTTTAATAATCAATATTATGTATGATATTGGCTATCAGTCAATATTTATATTTAGGCACCACATTAGTATTTTAACTATTTGACCACTCTTTGCACACAGGCAGTTATGGCCTAGCGGTTAGCTTGTTAGATATTTATACTATGAGGTCGGGAGATCCAATCTAGTCAATGTTTAATACTAATATATATCAAATTATATATAGTGGCTTAATACTGTCACATTAAGAATACATTAACATAGTAAATATGTCATATGAATACACCAAGTATTCTTAATAATCATTCATAATATCTTTTTAGCAAATTATTAACATATTAGCACTATAATAATTACTAGTATCCCCTTCCAATATTGGCTTTTAGTCAATTCTTATTTTATTTTTAGCCATCACACTAGTATGTTAACTAACACGTCACATATGTCTGCTATGGCCACACATAGCAATCCATCACATAATGGTACATCATTGCTTCCCTTATATGTACATCACTATAAAGGTAAATACCACTATCTGTTAGGCACAAGTACATCACATTTATACACCTTTTTTCACACACACGTTTATTTTGTATAATGCACCACTTGCACCAGTCACAGCATTGTCAAGATACATTCAGTACACTATGAACACTTGCATCAGAAGCCCGCTTATAGCCTAGTGGCTGGGTTGATGGTTTCCCAGCCACTAGGTCGTGAGTTCTAATCCGACCATTAGATGTAGTAATATGATCGATTATATGGCTTTATATTTATTTTTAGTAATTATATATTTTTTTAGTATTTATTCTTGTATTTATATATAATTTGTTATTATATGATTTATATGTTTATTATAAATTTATTACTGAGAATTCATCTATTATATTTATAAATATTTGATTATTATATCGTATTTCTTTTATATTGTTATATTGTTTGTAAGACTGA
Source organism: Bombina bombina (assembly GCF_027579735.1). Classification (NCBI taxonomy): domain Eukaryota; kingdom Metazoa; phylum Chordata; class Amphibia; order Anura; family Bombinatoridae; genus Bombina; species Bombina bombina. The sequence goes on along the minus strand of NC_069499.1, from coordinate 528,399,720 downwards.
AATATCTAAATATTATTGTTACAATTATTGAGATTAAAACTTGCTATCGATTCATGTTAAATTGCCCTTGTATATATAGAAAGATTTTTTTGAAGTTTGTATAAATTGTATTAATTTTTAACAAAAGTGCTATGTATCTCAGGGCGACACCCTGTAATCAGATAGTACACCTGAGCAAGGGAGGTGTGTGAATTTTTAGGGTTTTGATTGGTCCTGTCAGTCCTTTTAAGTCAGCAAGGTAGCTCTTAGAATTATGTAGCCTGATGAAACGGCATGTTAGCCGAGAAACGCGTTGCTAAGTAATTTTTATATTTTTAATAAATACTTTTATTTTGTCTACCTTGCTGGTGAATTGTTCTATTTGCCTTATTGATCCCTTGCTTGGATTAACCTCTATCGGCATATCCACCTTTATTTTCCACCACTCCTCCAACGATCCAGGAGCAGCTGTACAGGCCTCAGGGAGTCAGCCGAACGGCTCTTTAAGATTCGGCACGCCTGATATTGCACTGCTTGTGCAACTCCGTTTGTGAGTATAACTTCTCGACATCTGTTGTATGTGTATTCTGTGCCTGGGATAATCTGCACCAAGGGCGGTATCTATATTTTATGTCATAGGTATCTTTTTCCCCACATCGTTGGTGAAGTGATTACCCAGTGAACAGCTGATTTCACCCTCTAGCGAGTCAGCCGAGCGGCTCTGAAGCTTCGGCTCACCTGTTATTGCACTGCATGTGCAAACATCTTTGTGAGTATTACTCTGAACTGTTAGTTTAGAATCATTTGTAGCCAAGGATCATCTGCACCAGAGCGCCTCTTCTTTTTTTGTTTCTATACAGAACGCAGTCATCTCTATTAGCAGAAAGTTCTAGCAAACTTTACACATTGAAAGTGAAACTAATTTACACACACAAGTGAAACAAAAATGGAGACAGGAAGTGACCTCAAAAAGGTCAGAGGTAGCACATAGAATATACATTAAATTGAATACAATAACAAAACATAACACTAGAGGGAGCACAAGAACTAAAATAGCATTTAAAGATGTACATATGACTATATGGACAGAACACTCCCTTTCTGGTATCTGTAGATTCCACTATATAAATCAACCAATAAACAATAAACATAAAAATGTTGATTGAAGTCTCTTTATCCATGAGATCTGCAAGACAAAGAAAGAGAGAAAACATACAAAATGCAATTGTAAACATAAGCCCATGTTGCTTTCACATGATAAATCTTGATTAGTAGCAGGGCTGGCACTGTCCCCTGTAGTCATCTCTCTATTGTAATCCTTACAAATTGTCAACCAGTGTCTATGATTATAATCACAGTCCATGTGAAATAGAAGAAGTACAACTTCTGTAATCCAAGACCAGGTACACTGGTAAGAAGTGTAGTAGCTTGAATATTGTTCTCTTTATCAGGTCCCACAAACTGAAATGTAGTACTGGTTGATGTTGTATCTATAGAGTTTAACAAGAATGCTGGTCCTGTCAGCCATGTCAATTTCATGCATTGTGCTGAAGTTCACAACCTGGTTGCAAGATCTTCAGTATTTTGGTTAGTAGGTACGTAATACCATTGCTCTGGTTTTGCCGATCTCCTGATGTGTTCTACTCGGTTGCTGATAAATCCTTCATGTGGTTTTTCTTCAATGTCGGTCACTTTTCGGTAGGCCACAACTGCAATAGCTTCTGTAGATGCATCTGAGAAAATGTAGATCTCAGTTTCTGTAGTTGTTGATAGAGATGTAGAAGCATAACACCGTGGAATACAGAGCCTTTCAAGAGCCTTCAAAGAATCCGTCCACTTTCACAACATCTGATGTTTCTCTATAGGTAGTAAAGTATCCCAGGACTCTGATGAAAGCTGTCTAAGTAGAGACTTTCAAAGGTATCAACACTAAAACAATTTTAATAAATTGTCAAAATTGAGTTAATTGGGCCCATAGGAGGGCGAAACGCGTCGTATGTGTTGGCAGTGTTGTTGATATTACTTCTTTGACAACTATTCACATATCTTTGGATTTTCATCCAATAACCCGGGTTATACTTTTGGAACATTTCTTTTCTCAAAAAGAGCAAAGCATCTGTGTTTGGAATAAAGTTTGGGATATCTATCACATCACCTAGTTATCCAGTCCCTTGCGTGCTATTAGACTAAGTGCAGGGCTCATCAAAGAGGACCGTGACCACAGCGCATAGAAGTGAGCGCAAGAATCGGCCTCTTCCTCTAATTGGAACACCTTTCTGTGACGTCAGACGCCAAAAGTTGCAGTCAGTCCCGCTCGAGGTGAGGACCGGGCGAGTGGAAAGACCTTTACCCCACAAACAAATATCTGGCAAAGTACACGGTTTTTTAGAGATATCTTACACAGTAAGAGAGCTTTGGATTTTAAATCTACTATCACTAGTCACTATATTTGGCAGCTACGGTTTAACTCAATTTTGACAGCTTGGTGGTATTTTGAGTAACAGAACGCTGACCACTGATTCAGTTTTCTTTTATATGGAGAAAATACATTAACAACTGTACCTATTGCAATGAACTGCTTAAGACTGCTGATTATTTATGGTTGATTTTTATACCTGTGGAAGTTTTTATCAGTCATGTTAGATATTTTAGGATTTTAGTTTTTATTTAGGGTTGGGGAGACGTCCCTTTATATATGTACCACTGTTTACTTATATGTTTTTATTAAAATTGTTTTAGTGTTGATACCTTTGGCTTTGAGCGCCTCCCTTATTACTATTTGTTCTTTTTCACCTTATTTTAGACAACTGCAGGGATATTTGTCTTTTAAGGGGGTGTTTGATTATCTTTTTGGCTTAGCGCACCTTTCTATCTCTCTTTTCTAATAAGTAGAGACTTTCCTTGTATAGTCACTGGAGCTACAATCCCCAGTGGGTCATAAAGACTGTTAATAATTGATAAAACACCACGTCTAGTGTATGGCTTTTCATCAGTAGAAACTTTGAAAACAAATTCATCAGTTGATATGTTCCAAGACTTTGTTGTACAGGTGGTGTATCTGTACCTAGATCTAAGTCTTTGAGGTCTGTTGCATGGTCTGATGGAGGAAAGGCTTTCAACACCTTGCTGCTGTTTGAGACTATTTTATGAAGCCTTAGGTTTGCTACAGATAGCATCGTTTGTGTTCTTTTAAGCAGATCAATGGCTTCTTCATCTGTCGGTACAGACTTGATTCCATCATCCACATAGAAGTCTCTTTCTACATATTGTCTGGCATCTGTTCCATATTCCATTTCACCTTCTTGAGCTGTTCTTCTCAGTCCATATATTGCCACTGCAGGTGATGGACTGTTGCTGAAGACATGCACTCTCATGCGATAATCTATTATCTCAGCACTAGTATCATTGTTGCGATGCCACAAAAACCGGAGGTAATTCCTATTGTCTTCTCGAACAATGAAACAATGAATGCCATGAATGCTACAGGTTCTTTCCTGAACCTGATCAATACTCCTAAGAGACTGTTAGTAAGGTTAGGTCCAGTAAGAAGAACACTATTAAGTGACATGCCTTCATACGGTGCACTTGAATCAAACACAACCCTTATTTGACCTGGTTTGCGTGGATGATAGACTCCAAATGAAGGAAGATACCAACATTCTTCACCTTTTTTAGTGGAGGAGCTGGCTCTGCATGCTTATTTTCAAATATCTTCTGCATGAATTATACAAAGTGTTCTTTTATCTTTGGATCTTTCTCTAGAGTATGTTGTAAAGAAGAAAGTCTAGAGAGTGCTTGAACTCTGTTGTTAGGTAACCTTTGTCTTGGATTGCGAAATGGCAGAGGGGCTACCCAACTGTTTGAGTTATCCTTGTAAAACTCTTTGTCCATTAACTTGAGAAATTCTTTATCTTTGATAGAAGGAGCTAGTTTATTGTCATGCTGTGTTGTGTGGAACACTGTACTTCCAATGTTGTCATCATCTGGTAAGGGAGTAACTATATCATCTTGACTGGCATAGTATGAATGTTCATAGATTCCAGGTTTCTCCTTTACATGGTAGTGATTTGGGCATGGCTCAAAGTAAGATGGACGTCCATTAATTAACACATTAGTTTTCAAGGAGTTAGTAATATCTGTTCTGTAGATTTTTCCTATACAGGCATCTCCAACTATTACCCAGCCAACGTCAAGTCTCTGAGCGTATGGAGAATTATGAGGTCCATTACATTGCTGGCATACCTTGTGTATTCTTAGAATGTCTCTACCAAGTAAAAGCAATATCTGGGCATTCTTCTCTAGAGCTGGTATGCAACTAGCTATGTGTTTCATATGAGGATGGTAATGTGCTATTTCTGGCGTAGGAATCTCATCCCTGTTATCTGGTATTTGATTGCATTCAATAAGTGTAGGTAAAGGCAACTGTATACTATCTGTAATAGAAGCTATTATTAAATCACTAGCTCTTCTTCCTTTTGTTTCAAACTGACCTGCACATATATCAAGGGTGTAAGATGAAGGATTACCATTTACGTTGATTATGTTGAAGAATTCAGTTCTAGCCAGTGATCGATTGCTTTGATCATCCAGAATTGCATACATTCTTACGGATTTATCAGGCTCTCCCTTAGGATACACTTTGATAAGACATATTTTAGAGCAGGACCTTCCACTAAGTCCTTCTCCGCATATTTCAGTACATTTAGAAGCAATAGATGTTTTGTTTGTTGTCTCTTCTTCTTTCTCTCCGCCATGCTTTTCAGCAGGGGCAATACTTTCAAGTGGAATGGAACTTGAAGACTCTGGGTGGAGAGCAAACACATGTCTGTCACTATTGCATTCTGAACATCTAATATTGGCTTTACAGTTTCTAGAAAGATGATCTGTTGAAGCACAGCACCTGAAGCATAGTCCATAATTCTTAAGAAGCTCTATGCGTTCTTGCAAAGGTTTTTCTCTAAAGCTACAACATTTCTTAAGTGGGTGAGGCTTCTTGTGCAATGGGCATTCTTGAATTAAATTCTTTAATTTCTAACTTTGCATTCCCTGACTGAAAGATGCAACATCTGTCTTTTGGACAAACACTGATTTCTTTGAGTTCTTGAATCTTGAAGTTTCTTTCTCATGTTCTGGAGAAGTCACCACCCACTGATTTAATTTGGTTAAAGAGAAACTTGGATCATTTCTTGTCTTTGCTATGTCTTGGATGAACTTACTGAAAAATAAAAAGGGAGGGAATAATATATTATTCTCTTGCTTGTATCTTGATTTATCTTGAAGAGCATGAGGTAACTTAGCCACAATTGGATTCACACCTTGTGCAGTATCAAGATAACTCAGTCCTGATAGACATGGATCTGCTTTAGCTGCTTCTAGTTCCAGCAGAAGATCACTTAACTCTTGTAGCTTGCGATTGTCCCTAACTGTGACTTTTGGAAATTTTTGTATTTTCTTTAAAAGGGCATTTTCAATTACTTCTGGACTACCATAAGTCTGATCCAAACGTTCCCAAATCATTTTTAAACCTGCAACTGGATTGTCTACATGGACAGCTCTGAGCCTCTTTACACGTTCTGCAGATTCAGCACCTAACCACTTTACCAGCAGATCAAGCTCTTCTGTAGCGGATATACCTAAATCTTCAACAGCAGTCTTGAATGTAGACTTCCAAGACCTGTGGTTTTCTGGCAGATCATCAAATTTTGTAAGACTTGTATTAGTAAGCTCACGTCGAATCATTTACCTTGCAAACTCAGACATCTCTAACCTTTCAGTCTTTGTTACTGGAGGTGCCTTAAGATCACTTGGGTAATAGGGATTGAATGCTGAGGGATAGTATGGGTTCGCTGATACATTTAATACAGCTGAAGCCTTTACTTTCACTGATCTTAATGGAGGTGACTGTGATGGGCCCCATACTTGTTTGTTTACAAGAGGTTGTGTGATTTGTGCATTGACACCTGAGCTGCTTATCCGTTGAATTGCATCTGTTCTGGCTGGAGCAATTGGATCACTATTGAGATGTATATAATTTGTGGTAGGGTGCACATCATTCCAACCTCTGTCTTTATGAGCATTGCCTCCTTCTTCTTCCTCAAAGGAGTTGTAGTGTTTTCCACTCTGGTTAAGAACATAATCACATGTTCTCTTCTCTGGGTAGTCTGATCCCACCAGACTGACAGAATATTCTAGGAGCTCTTCTGTATTGGCTACCTCAAGTACCTTTAATCTTGCCATGGCGACAGCTACTTCTTTTTCATTTTGCAGTATTTCTAAATATGTTTCTTTTTTCTCTGCTTCTAATTCTTTTTCCTTCTCCCATTTTGCTGCTTCTAATTCTTTTTCCTTCTCCCATTTTGCTGCTTCTAATTCTTTTTCCTTCTCCTGTTTTGCTGCCTCCAATTTCAGTGTTGCTTCTTTTTTGCTAAAAGAGGCGCGCACCATTGCAGCTTCTGCTTCTGCACGTGTTTTGATAATGGCGGAGCTTATAGATGAAGAGGAAGTACTTCTAGATTTAGCAGAGCGAATTGTTGAAGCAGCACGCAGTGATCTGGATTCTAGCAAGTCTGCAATCCTGCTTTCAACTGTTGCTAATGTGCTTTGCACTAGTTTCTTTCGCTGTAGATTAGATTCATTAAACTGGGTTTGAATTTGCACAGTTTCCTCAACATTAGTTTTTGATAGCAGATTAAAATATTTGCGTGACAACCTTTCATAATTTTCATAACAAGCATTAAGTCTGTCAGCAATCTTGTTTAACTGTTATTTGTCATTAATAGTTTCATTTGTTAAAGATACACATTTTCTAAGCTTCTCCCACATTTCATCCAATGCATCCACTAATTCATCTTTCTCAGCTTGATAACTTTGTATGACTTTCTCAGTGGGTTTTATTGTATGTTGTGGTCTAATGTTCTGCTCTGACAGCGTAGCTTGTATTGCAAGTTCCTTTTCAGACATTTTAAGTAACTAGATTAGAGCTATTTAACTGCAGTCATAAATTTCTCTGAGGAAACTGACAGTTTATACAAAAGTTCAGTGTACACTTCTCAGCTGCAGATTATCTTGTGTGAGACAGTGCAGATGCTTAATGGGATCTTCCTTGTTAAATGCAGAAACAATTACTTAGCTGTGTGCAGCAAGCAATGCAGCTTCTTATTTATATTATATAAAGTCATTAGTTACACACTGAGCTGTGTTCACTTTAACAAACATGAGTCTTTCTATTGAAGATTAATAACTCTGAAGGTATTCTTTTTACTATTCTGTTTTCATCTACTGTTTGCAAGATGACTGCCTTCTGATGTAAAGTTTAGACATGCAATCTACTTACAGTTAGCAGAATCCAGCAGTAGCTTAACTCACACAAATTCCACAGCAGAGATTTATGAATCCTTCAAGCTTTATTGTTGCAAAACAAGAATTCAGAGGTTCCAGAAGTGGTAATTGCCAGGTAAAAAGAATTTGCCTCTACAAAGCTATTAGCAGAAAGTTCTAGCAAACTTTACACATTGAAAGTGAAAGTAATTTACACACACAAGTGAAACAAAAATGGAGGCAGGAAGTGACCTCAAAAAGGTCAGAGGTAGCACATAGAATATACATTAAATTGAATACAATAATAAAACATAACACTAGAGGGAGCACAAGAACTAAAATAGCATTTAAAGATGTACATATGACTATATGGATAGAAAAAAAAAAAAAAAAAAATATATATATATATATATATATATATATATATATATATAGCCAAAATGAAGAGCACTCCAAAAGTCTTGTATAGTTAGTATAGTCATCTTTAATGTGAAAGTTTTTGAGTCAGAGCGACCCATCCTCAGACATACAGTGAACAGTTGCACTTACCCAACACCCAGAATATAACAACATCACAGCAGGACGTCACTTCTCCTTAGTAGACACGCCCCCAACATGGGCGTAGTCATCCAAGGCAGCACGTTTACACATAACCTGTGTACAAAACATTAAAAACATAAAAATACTGCAAGCAACATGACATATCAGAAGGGACCAAATCTAAACCAAGCTATATTAGCAAAATATGCAGGTACGTGTGCTCCCATAGTCCAAATTCAGACTCTAAGCAGTAACCATGGTAACCAACGCTATTAGACCCACTGCCATATGCGGAAGTACTGGATAAACGGGAGTAGATGGTCAGGCAGCATTGCTAGATAGAAATAAGCAATATTGCGCAAACTACCTATATCAAAGAAAAAATATATATAAAGGAGACAGTATGGATCGTGTATTATCACCAATATCAAAATGCTCAAACATGTAATAGCTAAAGAAGTATCATATCATCAGAACAGCAAGAGGTCTGCGCCGTGTACTCTCACAAACCTAAGATAGAGAAAGTGGTTACCATAGTAACCAGTGCTCCCAAACACACAACCCAAAGGGCAAATGTGTGGGCGAGTAGACGCTTAGACCCCAGTTGTCAAATGCTAAGATACAGATATATGTTATATAAATGTAAGAGCTAGGTGACGTAAATGTATAGGTGGAGAATCAAAGAGCAAAATATTAGAAACACAAGAAAGCAAGAAACACAACCATTGGGATATATATATATATATATATATATATATATATATAACAGTCTCTGGTGAACTCTGCACTCACTTTATATTCCAGCCGCCTAGGGTGCATCCAAAGAACATTCAGAATTTTTAGCAAAAAAAGGAGCACTCACCGGGACTAACACTTATACAGCATAACAAGCTATACTAATAAAAAGCTTGTTATGCTGTATAAGTGTTAGTCCCGGTGAGTGCTCCTTTTTTTGCTAAAAATTCTATATATATACAGGGAGTGCAGAATTATTAGGCAAATGAGTATTTTGACCACATCATCCTCTTTATGCATGTTGTCTTACTCCAAGCTGTATAGGCTCAAAAGCCTACTACAAATTAAGCATATTAGGTGATGTGCATCTCTGTAATGAGAAGGGGTGTGTTCTAATGACATCAACACCCTATATCAGGTGTGCATAATTATTAGGCAACTTCCTTTCCTTTGGCAAAATGGGTCAAAAGAAGGACTTGACAGGCTCAGAAAAGTAAAAAATAGTGAGATATCTTGCAGAGGGATGCAGCACTCTTAAAATTGCAAAGCTTCTGAAGCGTGATCATCGAACAATCATTCAAAATAGTCAACAGGGTCGCAAGAAGTGTGTGGAAAAACCAAGGCGCAAAATAACTGCCCATGAACTGAGAAAAAGTCAAGCGTGCAGCTGCCAAGATGCCACTTGCCACCAGTTTGGCCTTATTTCAGAGCTGCAACATCACTGGAGTGCCCAAAAGCACAAGGTGTGCAATACTCAGAGACATGGCCAAGGTAAGAAAGGCTGAAAGACGACCACCACTGAACAAGACACACAAGCTGAAACGTCAAGACTGGGCCAAGAAATATCTCAAGACTGATTTTTCTAAGGTTTTATGGACTGATGAAATGAGAGTGAGTCTTGATGGGCCAGATGGATGGGCCCGTGGTTGGATTGGTAAAGGGCAGAGAGCTCCAGTCCGACTCAGACGCCAGCAAGGTGGAGGTGGAGTACTGGTTTGGGCTGGTATCATCAAAGATGAGCTTGTGGGGCCTTTTCGGGTTGAGGATGGAGTCAAGCTCAACTCCCAGTCCTACTGCCAGTTTCTGGAAGACACCTTCTTCAAGGAAGTCTGCATCCTTCAAGAAAAACATGATTTTCATGCAGGACAATGCTCCTTCACACGCGTCCAAGTACTCCACAGCGTGGCTGGCAAGAAAGGGTATAAAAATCTAATTACATGGCCTCCTTGTTCACCTGATCTGAACCCCATTGAGAACCTGTGGTCCATCATCAAATGTGAGATTTACAAGGAGGGAAAACAGTACACCTCTCTGAACAGTGTCTGGGAGGCTGTGGTTGCTGCTGCACGCAATGTTGATGGTGAACAGATCAAAACACTGACAGAATCCATGGATGGCAGGCTTTTGAGTGTCCTTGCAAAGAAAGGTGGCTATATTGGTCACTGATTTGTTTTTGTTTTGTTTTTGAATGTCAGAAATGTATATTTGTGAATGTTGAGATGTTATATTGGTTTCACTGGTAAAAATAAATAATTGAAATGGAACTAAACAACTAGAAAAACTAATTGTATGAGGAATACAATAGGATTCACAGCAGAGATTACCACAGATTTAGTATCATATAAACTCCAAATAGAGGATTCAGATAAGGATTATATCAGGTATTTAAAATGTTCCATATCATTCATACCTTTGTATCTTTATTAATATACCTAGGAACCAACATTCACACAAAATTAGCGAAGAAAAAGTTAAAAACACTTAAACCCAGTCTAAAATAATTATTATACTGAGAGATCATATAATTTACAAGTGTCTGCTGGCCAATATCTAAAGTAAGCTAAGCCCTTACAATCCGAGGGCTGATTAACTTTTAACTTATAATCTAAGCAGGCACCAGAAGAGCAATTATTTGAAAACAATGTCAGTTAGACGAGGGTAAGCAAGTTAAAAAACGGCAGACAGGAGAGACAGGGCTACTCCTGCTGGACCCCTGACGCGCGTTTCACAGAACGCTTCCTCAGAGGGGGGAAGCGTTCTATGAAACGCGCGTCAGGGGTCCAGCAGGAGTAGCCCTGTCTCTCCTGTCTGACGTTTTTTAACTTGCTTACCCTTGCTTACTTTTTCTTCACTACTTTTGTGTGAATGTTTGTTCCTAGGTATATTAATAAAGATACAAAGGTATGAATGATATGGAACATTTTAAATACCTGATATAATCCTTATCTGAATCCCTTATTTGGAGTTTATATGATACTAAATCTGTGGTAATCTCTGCTGTGAATCCTATTGTATTCCTCATACAATTAGTTTTTCTAGTTGTTTAGTTCTGTTTCCTGAGATCCCACACCAGACATGGATCCCATTTGGCAATAATTTATATAACATATAGGCACATATATATGTGTTGCAATTCTAATATAAGGGACCATTTCTGTTATTATTTAATTCCAATTATCCCCCCATAACCTCTAAGTCTAAAATAATTGAAATGGGTATATATTTGTTTTTTGTTAAGTTGCCTAATAATTATGCACAGTAATAGTCACCTGCACACACAGATATCCCCCTAAAATAGCTATAACTAAAAACAAACTAAAAACTACTTCCAAAACTATTCAGCTTTGATATTAATGAGATTTTTGGGTTCATTGAGAACATGGTTGTTGTTCAATAATAAAATTAATCCTCAAAAATACAACTTGCCTAATAATTCTGCACTCCCTGTATGTATATATATATATATATATATATATATATATATATATATATATATATATATATATATATATATACATACAACAACATTTTAAATTAGGGGGAGATAAAAGGTGAGTTTAAAATCCTCCACTACGCACAAAATATAGAAAAAATAACTCATTGTGTAGTTCATTAACAAATCTAGACAGGCCCAGAGGCTTGTTTTCCCACAGAAAACCTCTGAATTACATTGTTTCCAATGCAGCAAATGATTCTGGGTAAGATATGCAAATTAAGTACACAATGACACACCTTTTTACTTCAGTCTGCTTTTCAGCAGGTTCCTTTTACGCCAAAGTTGTGGGTTGTCATTGTGTACTTAATTTGCATATCTTACCCAGAATCCTTTGCTGCATTGGAAACAATGTAATTCAGAGGTTTTCTGTGGGAAAACAAGCCTCTGGGCCTGTCTAGGTTTGTTAATGAACTACACAATGAGTAATTTTTTTCTATATTTTGTGCATAGTGGAGGATTTTAAACTCACCTTTTATCTCCCCCTAATTTAAAATGTTGTTGTATTCTGCCTGGAATCAACTTCACCCAGCAGTGATTCTAACCTTCTCCCAGCTGATGAGTGGCAAGAACCACGAAACAGTCTGTCCTGGGATGGTTATAAATCACTGCACTAACTCTAGCTAAGTTTATAAGCTGTGTGAACAGTGATACTTTGGCGTAAAAGGAACCTGCTGAAAAGCAGACTGAAGTAAAAAGGTGTGTCATTGTGTACTTAATTTGCATATCTTACCCAGAATCATTTTCTGCATTGGAAACAATGTAATTCAGAGGTTTTCTGTGGGAAAACAAGCCTCTGGGGCTGTCTAGATTTGTTAATGAACTACACAATGAGTTATTTTTTATATATATATATATATATATATTTATATATATTATTCAAAAAATTAGTACACTGCTGTGCAATATCACTTAAATGTCAAATGATTAAAAATTGTATCACCTCTCAATAATTGCATTATTTCTAAGTTGGCAAGTAAAATATTTCCTCCTCTTAACAATAAAAAAACAAATACTATAGAAAGACTATATTGAAAATACAGGCTCCAAAGTAGAAACTCAATTTCACAAAGATGGAAAAGGATACAGGAAGATTGGTGACCGACTAAATATCAGTCAAAACACAGTTGCAGCATTAATCAGGAGGTATAGAATGAGCCATATCACATCACGGACAGTGCGCTACTCGCACAATCAAGCTCTGATAAAACAGACGGGCAAGTGCTTAACACTTGGCTCAGGGGTTATCAATGGAAATTAGATTTTCTGTGACAGCTCATACAGTTCAAAGGACATTGTATAACGTCAACCTCTATGGACGTGTTTAATAAAAAAAAAACTTGCTTGCTTTTTGGCACAAAACTGCAAGATTAAACTTTGCTAAATACCATGAAAAGAAGCCTGATGAATATTGGGATGACATTCTTTGGTCAGGTGAGACCAAGATAAATTTGTTCGGCCTAGTATCAAGGGTTTATTAGCCCCTGAGTATAGAAATATCTTCTACATTTTTTGCTGGAAGAACATCAGAAAACAAGCAGAAATAAAGCAAAGGCTGGAACAGTAGAATACTTCAGGAGAATATGTGGAAACATCATGAAAACAGATGCTTGGATAGCATCCAACATATGACTTCAGGCTGAAACAGAAGAGAAAAGGAGAAAACCTCCCAATTAATATCAGTGCAGGAGAGAGACAAAACACCAGTAAAAATCAACAAAAACTATATATTAAGGGTATTTTTTTTAAATAACACAAAACTAGACTGATAAAGGGGGGAGAATGGAGGTAAAATATGAAACTCCTGTCTTTAATAAAATCTTGATTATTTGGTAAGTAAAGCTAGAAAAATCTCTATTTTATTATTAAGAGAGGGGGATTCATATTTTGTTATTTCATGTGAAGACAACACAGAAGAAAAACATGCTGTTCTGGACATATGAAGGCAGATGCTGAAAGCCCCCAATCAGAAAGTCTTGGTTGTCACTTGACAACTGAGTTTGCTTGTGCTTCCAGAATGTCAGATGTAGATCTGCATTATGTGGTACGATGAGCTATGTACTGCATGACGCAGATATCTTTTCTATTGAACAGGTATAGACCCCATTGTATTTCACTGCATGTCCAAATCGGCAGGGATTTTCCTCTCACAATATTTGAAATTGGGCTAAATCAGTGAAGGCTCCTCCACTGGGGAAGTTGGGGCAACACCTCATGATTAATTTTGATTAATAAACTGTCATCACCATCAGTAATACATTTTTTGTCATTAATAATAAATTGCTACTGGACTGTCAGCTTATTAGTTCCTTTCTTCTTCAAGATAACTTTGGGTGGTTAATTTAAATTAAAAAAAAAGTTTATATTAAAAAAGAAATATTAGACAACAAAACAGTCAAGAGCTAAGGGTGTTTTTTTATTATATCTGCCCTGTCTGACAGCATTTTAAACATGCTCAGTCTGCCTCTTTAAGACATTTATGACATCACCTGATTCACTCCTCCTTTGGTTGTTTAGGCTTAGATGGTCTTAAAAAAATTGAGGGATGTGGACAAAGTAGAAAAGTAATAGATGACAAATTCAAATTTACCTGAGTCGGCACAATAAGATTATCTTCATTGCTATATGCTATTATATTTCAGTTTTAATTTTATCTATGTTTTTATCAAAGGCAATAATATGAATTATGCTGCCATCTACTGGTTATCTACTCATGTGCTGAAAAAATATGGTTAATTTTTTTAAAACTAAAACAGTAAAGCTCATGTTTTAGATTGTGTTTGTGACATTACTGGTGTGGCACTGGCACGTATACCTTACCTAATCCTTATGAGAGACTAATACATTAGGAGAGACTAGTATTATTTATCTATCAGATGGCTCCTCCCATATCACTTCAATTTAGACATATATATTATAGAGGCAAATATATATATATATATATATATATATATATATATATATATATTTTTTTTGTAGTGATATCAGAGCAGTCATCTGAAGATGGGGCTTTATTTCTAGCACCCCACCCCCAACTTTAAAATTCACCAGCTACCACTAGACTAAATAGTGCATTATATATATATATATTATATATTCTAGAAATTATTTTGTTCATAACAGTATATGTTAGATTTGTGAATCTTGCTTTGAGGGAGTTTTCCCACATATGTTTTTGTGGGCATTTAAACACTTGACATTCAGGGGAAACACAAGCAGTACATGTTTAAAGTCATATCATGGGTCAATCACAATTCTTTTGAAAACCTTATCAAATGATTTTGTACACAATTCCCCATAGATTTTAATAGTGAGTTTCATAGAAAAGTCATTAGATAAACTTGTGTAAAGTATTGTAATCAGCCACTATATTAGAATTTTTGTTGTTTATAAAGAAAGAAAATCCCTTTATTACCCATTCCTCAGTTTTGTATAACCAACACAGTTATAATAATACACATTTTACCTCCGTAATTACCTTGTATCTAAGCTTCTGCTGACTGCCCCCTTATTTAAGTTCTTTTGACAGACTTGCATTTTAGCCAATCAATGCTCACTCCTAGGTCACTTCACGTGCATGAGCTCAATGTTATCTATATGAAACCCTCTAGTGGTCAAAATGCATTCAGATTAGATGCAGTCTTTAAGGTCTAAGAAATTAGCATATGAACCTCCTAGGTTTAGCTTTCAACTAAAAATAAAAGGAGAACAAAGCAAAATGAGTGATAAAAGTAAATTGGGAAGTTGTTTAAAATTACATGCCCTATTTAAATCATGAAAGGTTTTTTTGGGCTTGACTGCCCCTTTAAATAATATAATTTTGCTTTTTCAAGAAATGTCTTCTTACAGTATTAGCTCAATAGAAACTCACAGATATGAACTGAAGAACTTTAATGAGATTAAAGAGAAATAAAACACACATTTTGCCTTTAACTCAGAAAGAACATACAATTTTAAACAACTTTCCAATTTACTTATTCTCTTTGTATTCTTTCATGAATGGGCAGAAATGCACTGCTGTGAGGCGAGCTAGCTGGACTTATCAGATGAGCCAATGACAGCAGGCATATCAGTGCAGGCACCAATCATCAACTAGCTCCCAGTAGTGCATTGCTGCTCCTGAGCCTATCTAGGTATGTTTTTCAATAAAGGATAACAAGGGAACAAATCAAATTTGAAAATAGAAGTAAATTGGAAATTTGTTTAAAATTGCATGCTCTATTTTTTGGGTATTATGTCTGTTTAACCTCTTAATGACCCGAGAACGTGCCAGGCACGTCCTACAAAAACTGACCCTTAATGACCATGGACGTGTCTGGCACGTCCTCAGGGTTTTAAGCGCTGGAAGCGATCGTGATAGCTTCCAGTCACTTTCAGGGTCTTGCAGTGATGCATCAATATTGTGTCAATATTGCAGTGATGCCTCAATACCCTTTTTTTACCCACTGATGCAGAGAGAGCCACTCTGTGGCCTTTTCTGCATCGGCCAGCAATGCTGCTGAACATTGGTGGGAGGGAGCCTTAGCAAGAAGGCAGGTGGGCGGCCCATCTCTGGAGAAAGTTCCAGATCCTGTGCCTGAGTGTGCGAGAGGGGGAGCATGCGCACTATTAAATGCTATAGTGACAGTCTATCGGAAGAAGGGAGAGGGAGGGAGAGGGAGGGGGGAATAAGGCATAATCAGTGTTGGGAAATGGATCTGGGAGGGGGGAGGGTATTGAGGGTGGGCAGCTACACTACCGAAAAATGGGGTATTTATAAAAAAAAAGGCAAAACTTTGAACAAACTGGGTACAGGCAGACAGCTGCCAGTACCCAAGATAGCAGCATATAGGTAGAGGGGGAGGGTTAGAGAGCTGTTTGGGGGGGGACCAGGGAGGGGAAAAAATTATATATATAAAAAAGCCTTCGATTTTAGTACTGGCAGACTTTCTGCCAGTACATAAGATGGTGGTGACAATTGTGAGGTGGGGGAGGGAAGAGACCTGCTTAAGGGGGGTCAGGGAGGGATCAGGGGGTGGGATGTGTCAGGTTAGAGACTGATCTCTACACTAAAGCTAAAATTAACCCTACACGCTCCCTCAATAACCCCTTAACTGCTGAGAATAATACAAGTGTGGTGCGCAGCGTTTTTTAGCGACCTTCTAAAAGTTAACAATTTTTTTATTTGATCGCATTTGGCGGTGAAATAGTGGCATGAAATATAGCAAAATGGGCCTAGATCAATACTTTGGGTTGTCTACTACACTGCACTAAAGCTTACATTAACCCTACAAGCTACCTAATTAACCCCTTCACTGCTGTGCATAATACACCTTCACTGCTGGGCATAATACAAGTGTGGTGCACAGCAACATTTTGCGGCCTTCTAATTACCAAAAAGCAATGCCAAAGCCATAAATGTCTGATATTTCTGAACAAAGGAGATCCAAGAGAAGCATTTGCAACCATTTGTGCCATAATTGCATAAGCTACTGTATTTGTAAATAATTTCAGTGAAAAACCTAAAGTTTGTGAAAAAGTTTGTGAAAAAGTTTACCAAGGTTGCCACCTTGGAATATTTCTCCCGAGAAAAAGTCAGGCACACTTTTGCAAGCGCACAGCTTTCTTTAAATCTAGCTATGTGCTTGCAAGAGAGTGCCAGATTTTCTAGGTGTTCTGTTATGTAATTTTCACTATGGATTTTGCACCCAGACTGGTCTGGGTTTGACTGCCTGAGTTGCTGAGCGCTGCACAGCTGTCTGTGAGTTTTGCAGAGTCAAGGATGTGTACCCGTCCGGCTCAAGAGTGCAGTCTATTTTAGTGTTTTGT
Organism: Bombina bombina; assembly: GCF_027579735.1. Lineage (NCBI taxonomy): Eukaryota > Metazoa > Chordata > Amphibia > Anura > Bombinatoridae > Bombina > Bombina bombina. The sequence continues at coordinate 528,382,568 of NC_069499.1, read as the reverse complement.
ATGTGTCTAGGGAAATTACAAAAGGCCTGTGTCACCTTTGTTTGTATCTCAGTGTGTTGGGTTGAAGGCATGCATTGTGTGGCTGTAGGTTAGGGACCCAGATAGGAAGAGACCTTGATGTGGTCCTGGGTCTATCACCATTTGACCAAATGCTGTAACTAACTCTTTCATTTTGCTTTTAATTTAGCGATGTGCTTGCAAGAGAGTGCCAGAATTTCTGTGTTGTGTGTGTGTATATATTATGTATATATAAAGTATGCTAGCTGGCTCCTAGATTTTCAAATTAAATTTGTTAATCCCTGTCTTATATCTAAGCATAAATGAATGTGTCACTCTTTTGGTGCCAATGAGTTACCTTGTTTAAAAATATGTGCAGCTCATGTGTACATCTGCTTTGCATGTTGCCACTGATATTATTATGCTTATGGTATTTATTTATTTTTGTGCCCTCCCCTTGGAAAAAAATTGTGGACACCCATGATCATGCCTGTAGGTAATAGCATGCACCTGCCTTGAAATGAATTAATATTTTTGGTAAAGTTTGAATAATGTCTAATTTTAACATAAATTAATAAAATAAACATTAATTAAATATATTTTGATGCCACTGAGGACGATGGCAGGTTGCTGCCAATCTATGAGTAGGCCCCACTATGAGGCTCAAAACACGTCAGTCTGTTGTCCTTTTTGTCTGCCAACCATGTCTGTGGAATATTTTTACTTTTGGATATTTGAATAAAGTTTGCAGATTTTATTCTGCACATCCAGCAGTGTCTATTATTGTATGTGATTGTAGCCAATCTCTAGCTAGATAGATAAGGGGTGAAGAATGTTTGTGTATGTGCTAGCTGGTGTATTATTTCTCCTAGTCTACACCATAATTAAAGAATGGTTTCCATGCATGGGTATGTTACATAACCAACATTCTTGCATTAAAAAAAAGAAGAGATTATTTATCACTCTTTCTACTGTAAGAGATTAAATAAGATACAGGTGAAAAAAAGATTTGTTGGTTTTAACAGATTTAATGAACACAAACAATTTCATTCCAAGTAATACAGGTGTATTAATGATACATGACTCGTCTGAAGGAGCCGATTCTGGAGTTTATGGCTCCCCAGTCGTTGTATTTCCTGTACTCTCCGGGTTTAAGGTAGTACTGACGCCCTCTGTAGTTGGGTTCCTCATAGAAGATCCAATGACCATCAAACACATTGCAGGAGTGGATGTCATGGTAACGGAATTGCTCATAGACATGAGGACAATCTTCAGTAAACTCCATCATCTGACCTTTGAAGTCTTCTCTCTCATATATCCTCATTCTGAATGGACCACGATGCTTGATATTTTTTAAAAAGAGAAAAAAAAATGTTAGCTAAACACTTTACAAGATGTAGGTTAAATATATACAATTGATTTTCTTATTTTTTAAAATTTCAGGAAATATTACATAAAAAAACTTTATAGGGACATTTAAGTATTTTTTTTCCCATTTGTTTGCATGTAAATATTATATTTTAATTTGTATAACAGCTTCTTAATTAAAAAAAAAATAATCCAATAATGAAAGCATTTTATGTCCATGTTCATGGAGATTTTTCTTTCTCTTCCAGTAAAACTGAAGGAGTTTATCATCCAGTGTGTAACTGATGCTTGAGTATTAGTGGAGCATAAATATGTATTTCCTGTTAGTTTGAAAACAATTTTCAACTCACTTTGTTTGCAAAAAACATTTTAACCATTTAAAGGGACAGTCTACTACAGAATTTTTTTTGTTTAAAAAGATAGATAATCCCTTTTTTACCCATTCCCCAGTTTTGCATAACCAACACAGTTATATTAAAATATGTTTACCTCTGTAATAGCCTTGTATCTAAGCCTCTGTAGACTGACCCCTTATTTCAGTTCTTTTGACAGACATACATTTTTGCCAATCAGTTCCCTCTCATAAGTAACTCCATGGGTGTGAGCACAATGTTATCTATATGGCACACATGAACTAACACCCTCTAGCTGTGAAACACTGTCAAATGCATTAAGATAAGAGGTGGCCTTCAAAGGCTTAGAAATAAGCATATGAGCCTACCTAGGTTTAGCATTCATCTAAGAATACCAAGAGAACAAAGCAAATTTTATGATAAAAGTAAGTAGGGAAGTTGTTTAAAAGTACATGCCCTATCTGAATCATAACAGTTTAATTTTACTAGACTATCCCTTTAAGGACAGGGGCTTTCCCAATTTCCTTTCTTAAATGACACGTGGAATTTTGGAATTTTTGCTCACTATTGGTTTTACCTTAAGATTTGCTCTCTTGTTAAGTGCACCTATACATATTATACACTGCATTTTAGCAGACAATCAGACCTCTCTTATGATCCCCTATATAGGCACATAAAATAACAATAAACAGTCATTTAATACTGAAAAATGTGAACAATTAATTTTTTAGCAGTTTTCTTAATAACCATTTCTACATAACTATAAGCAAAATATCTCCACATAAATTCATTATGTTGTCCTGATTTTAGGAATACCCCATATATCTAGGTTTTCAAGTTATTTATAGCAAATATAGGCCAAATACTACAAAGATGGAATTATTGGTTTAACGTTAAAATATGCTATGCTTGGATTATAACATAAATAGTGGTCATCCAAAAACCGCTACGCAAAAAATATATATTTTTGGAATTTAGACACCCCAAGGTATTTACCTAGAGATATTTTGACACTTCATATTTAATCTATTTATTGCCAATAGTAGAAAATAACATATAGGGGCAAAAAATAAATAAATGCTTTATGTTATTAATTTTTGTTTGAAAAATATAATATAATTATTCAGTACTTTATTAGAATACATTTAACTTTTTTTTTTTCACTATATGTTTAGTGGGACAGAAGGTGAGGGGGTCAAGAAAAGTCATGTGACGTGATCACTGTGAATGGCTTTTTTGAGCATCACTGGACTGCTTCACTCCTGAAGCATTCAGTGATTGGCCATTGGATTGATTGGATTTTTGATTGGATTTTTCCTTTTCTTATTGTATACATTACCAAAGACCTATATTGTTATAATTCTCAAGTTTGCTCTTGGAATTCGTTAAATAAATAAAGTTTATATAAAAAAAAGACAAAAACAAACTGAGAGTGTATAACTTAGATTGGTTATAAACTTTAAATATTTGGGGTTTAGCATTGAAAAATAGCAACATAGAATCACTACTGATGCAAACAAAAAAAGATTACACTGAAAGGTTAAACATTATGTTAATGACACTATATATATATATATATATATATATATGGTTGCTTGTTTACGCTATGTTAAAGGAATAAAGGATTCCCTTTGTCAAATCCAGTGAGTGCCTTCTTCTTTTTGGACTTATATATATACTGTATAAACTCATAACTAATACATACTTGTGGAGTTAGACGGCAGGATCTGATGGAGTCATTGTAACCCATCCATTGTTGGAAATCAGGATATTCTCCATTCCTCAGATAGTACTGGTGCCCCCTGTAATTTGGCTTTTCATAAAGAATCCAGTTGCCATTTTCCACCCGGATGGAGTTGCAGCGGCTGAAATATGAGGTCAGGTCCGAACAATCTGAGCTGCACTCATAGGAGCGGCCCTGGAAGTTCTTGTCCTCATAGAAGATGATCTGCAGAGAGAAGATTATATTTCATACATCCACTTCTACTCAAACAGATTTGTCTAGTCATTGTCATATTCACAGTTTATAAAGATAATGTCACAGAAACCTCTTAAAGGGACACTGAACCCAATTTTTTTCTTTTGTGATTCAGACAGAGCATGCAATTTTAATCAACTTTCTAATTTACACCTATTATCAATTTTTCTTAGTTCTCTTGCTTTCTTTATTTGAAAAAGAAGGCATTTAAGCTATTTTTTGGTTCAGAACCATGGAAAGCACTTGTTTATTGGTGGGTGAATTTATCCACCAATCAGCAAGAACAACCCAGTTTGTTCACCATAAATGGGCCGGCATCTAAACTTACATTCTTGCATTTCAAATAAAGATACCAAGAGAATGAAGACACTTTGATAATATAAGTCAACTATCTGAATCACAAAAGAAAAAATTTGGGTTCAGTGTCCCTTTAAACAAGGAGCACAATAACAATATCATATTGTATATCAAATATCAATTCATGTGCTCCAGATGCCTTCTTACCTTAACCATGTTGGTTGGTGTTGTGAAGCTATAGATTTCTGCTATTTGAAGCTAAGAACACATCCCTTTTATACACCCTCTGTTGCTGATGTCTGCACACATTTAACATGACAATGACCCTTTTTCTGTCTAGTATGTAAAATGTAAAGTGCTATTTGTGTGACTTTTCTGTATGTTGTTCTTTTTGTTTCCATGTAGTCTTTAGGTATTTAGCTGAAAAAGACATTAGTGGTAAGCACTGTTAATTGATCTTTTGCTGTTTCAACTGCCTATCATGGTTTCAAGTTACAAACGGATTTTATGTATACAAAAGTTTATCATTTATCATTAACAAGTAGCATAAGTAGGTCTAAAAAAACTGAAGGTAAATACATTAAATAATTAAAAATAGAGCCTTAAACAATGCAGAATATATTACATAGGTAATCGATTTTTTATTATCTACATTAATGTAGTACAATATTATATCATGAATATTTAAATAACAAATAGCCACATAATCTTAGCTGGAGATATACACAACCATCTTGGCCCTTATATAATATAATTTAGGCTAGAGCAAATATAAAAAAAATCCAAAACAGCTGCACTTAAAAGGATACGAAACCCAAAAATGTATTTTGTGATTCAGACAATGCTTATGATTTTAAAAAGTTTCCAATTGACTTCTATTATCAAATTTGCTCTGCTCCCATGTTATTCTTTGTTAAAGGGACATAATACTCATATGCTAAATCACTTGAAACTGATGCAGTATAACTGTAAAAAGCTGACAGGAAAATATCACCTGAGCATCTCTATGTAAAAATGAAGATATTTTACCTCACCATTTCCTCAGCTCAGCAGAGTAAATTATGTGTAAATAGTTATACTCAGCTGCAGCCCAGCTGCAGGTAAAAAAAATAATTTAAAAAAATGAAGAAGTGAACAGTAGCCAATCAGCATCAACAGTGCGGAGGTCATACACTCTTTTACTGTGATCTCATGAGATTTCACTTAACTCTCATGAGATTTCATTGTAAACTTCTTTACACTGAATAGGGAAATAATAAGATGAGTGTGCATGAAAGCTCGCTCCTTCCGCTGTCCCGGGACAGACATACTGATTTGCTGCTTAGAAGTCCTTTACAATGGGATGTGGCTACTGATAAACTTTTGAGGTAAAATATCTTTCTTTTTTACATAGAGATGTTCAGGTGATATTTTCTAGTCAGCTTTTTACAGCTATACTGCATCACTTTCAAGTGTTTAAACATGTGGGTATTATGGCCCTTTAAGGAGATACCTAGTGCTGGCATCTGGTGTTCTTCCATATGGTTAACATTCTTGCAAAACTGCTGCTCAAGACGTTCATGCTTCCAAGGTTACGTCCCTGCTTTTCAACAAAATATACAAAGAGAAAAGAAAAATTGGTAATAGCAGTAAAATGTGTTATAATTATTACATGCTCTATCTGAATGATCATTTTGGCTGTCATGTCCCTTTTAAGGTGTAAATAAAAAAGATAACTTTTATTAATTTTATTTAAAATATTAATGCATGGATGGAATCAAACAAGCTGTACACGTTTTGTGCTGAGACAATCATAGACTAACCATTTGCTTTGTTCTCCAGATTTACATCTCACATATTTACAAACACAAAACCAGTTTATATCCCTCTAAGTCAACATCTATATTAAATCCTTAAACTAAGGGTTTAATTAGTGTGGGACTGATATATAGATGAATGCCTCATGGCAAAGAGGCCTATTTATGAAATGTCTGTCGGACCTGATCTTGTAAGCTGCTGGTGCAACGACGCCCCCTGCAGACTCGCGGCCAACCAGCAGGCGGCTGTCAATCAACCCGATTGGAGTCGATTGGGTTGAATTCCGGTGATGTCTGTCCGCCTGCTCAGAGCAAGCGGACAGGGTTATGGAGCAGCGGTCTTTAGACCGCTAATTCATAACTGCTGTTTTTGGCGAGCCTGCAGGCTAGCTAGAAACATGGGCCCTCAAACTCCATTCGGAGCTTGATAGATAGGCCCCAAAGTCTGGGCTATTAATGGGATAAAAAAACCCTCTAATGACAAAAGAGTTTAAAGGGATATACTTTCAAATATTAGAACCGGCAATGTCCCTTTAATTGCATAAAAGTGCATGTGAAGACAGGAGCTCACTGCTAGCTCTCTGTACAACTCCTCAATCAATCCTTGTTCACAGCACTTATATTAAAGATACTTTTATTAAAGAGTTAGGTCGAATACATAATACAGCAGGGTTTTGGTTATCCACCTTAGTCATGCCATGAAACAGAATGCTCACAATGTCTCTATATATAACAACTTACAACCAATAATTACAAAGTTACCACACATTATTCCAATTTACAAAGTTACTAAAACAAACAATTCCTTATGCCATCTAGTGTATTTCCTTTTTATTCTTTTTAATACTTCTATCTCTAAGGGGCACTATTTCATACCATGTACACCAAAAATGATAATTATTACAAAAATACTGATACATCGTTGTCTCTATTCAATATTACTGGATTTGCAAATCTTTGCATCTTATATTAGGTTTATGCTCCTGGTCATGGTTAGGTAGTGGTACCATTCTAGTAGTCTCCCCAATATAAATCTTGGAACATAGGCATTTGATTAAATAGACAATATAACAGGACTCACAAGTAAAGTAATTGCTTATGTTGTATATTTTACCTGATCTTGGATGTGCAAAAATAGCACCTTTATATTATAGAGTTACAAAACAGTAACCCAAGCAGGGGTAACACCCCATAACCTTGCTTGTTATTTAGCCTATTTCTAATCTTTTTTTACTCCCTATGTCTGTTTTGACCAATAAATCCTAAAGATGTTTATTTCTTTTAAATGCCATCATAGATGGTTTCTGAAAACAGTCCTGTCTACACTACTTCAAAATATACCAATATCTTTTAATTATTTTCTTTATTTCATTGCTATAATTACCAAACTTCGAGACTAAGACCAAATAGTCATCTTTTGATTTTTCTTTCTTTTGTAGCAGCAACAGATCCCTGGAGATTATATTGACATTCTCTTTGTTAATCACTTCTTTAGGATAAGCTCCTGCCAAAAATGTATTTCCCATTTCAAATAGTCGTTCCTAAACTATACATCTTGATTTACTATTTGTTTCAACCGTATTAATTCACTCCTTGGTAAAGAATTTCATAACTGATTAGGCTGAGAACTATTATAATGAAGCATATTATTTCTATCAGGGGGCTTTTTATGAATGTCTCATTCTAGGGAGTTTTGTTCTCTATTTCTCACTACCCTAGTATCTAAGAATTACCCAGAATCCTCATGCCATGTAAATGTAAACTTAATCCTATTAACTGCTTCATTTAAGTCGGTAGCAATGAGTCAACCCCCCCCCCTTCCATAGCCCAACACATCATCTATAAAACATTATCATGTGGCTCCAAATTGTAAATACAATTTGTGGTGATATACAAATTTTTCTTTGAAGTTTACTATGAAAATGTTGATGTAGGTGGGACGACATTATACCGATTGCAGTACCCTGTTTCTATGTGTACCAAGTGTCCTCAAACAGGAAATCATTATTGAACAAGACCAATCTCAGTAAGTCCTCAAAAAATGCAATTTGTTGAGGATTAAATCTATTAATGTGAGCCAACACCATCTTAACCCATGCAATGCCAATTTCATCTTTAATTGATGTGTATAAACTTTGTACATCAAGTGTGTATAATATATAGTATATTTATCTGTAACCCATTCTAAGTTCTATAGTTTGTTAATAAAATCCCCTGTGTCCTTAATGTATGAACTCAAATTTTCCACACAGGGTTGAAGAAATTTATCTAGAAATTTAGCAATATTGGAAAGAATAGATTCTGTACTAGCTATGATGGGGGCGTCTAGTACTTTTATGCACTTTGGGGAGGGTGGAAAATATAGGTGTGATGGGAAATTGTATTATCACATTTGCTTCATTTTTTTGGTATCCTTTGCTAAAGGAGCAGCAATGCACTACTGGGAGCTAGCTAAACACATCAAGTTAGCCAAAGCACAAGAGGCATATATGTGCAGCAACCAATCAGCAGCTAGTTCACAGTAGTCCATTGCTTTTCCTGATTCTACCTAGGTATTTTTTCAACAAATAATACTAAGAGAATAAAGCAAGTTAGATTATAGACGTAGACTGGAACGTTGTTTAAAATTGAATGCTCTATCTAAATCATGAAAGTTTAAATTTGACTTTACTGTCCCTTAAAATAGAAATCATTGCAATATGTATTAAATATGTAAAATGGTTTCTTGCCCATGCTCAGTATCTGGACACAAGGTCTTTTGCTGCAAAAATATTGTGACAGGATGAAACACAAAACAAAACAAGTATATACAAATACCACCTCTTCCAAAAGACAATTCAAAGTATTTACTCTTAATGAAAGATTGCCCATTTTTTAATATTCTGATTTTTTAAAATCTTGCTATAAGTATTCCTTACAATAGTAATATTCTTATAAACCAATACCACCTCTCCTGAAAAGCAATTCAAAGTATGTAAACTACTGAAAATGATTCATTTTTAATGGTATTCTGATTCTTGCTACCATTAAAGAGACACTGAACCCACATTTTTTCTTTCATGATTCAGATAGAGCATGCAATTTTTTTATTTTTTTTATATATCATTTTTATTATTATATTTCAACAGATTTATACATTTTCATACAATTTCAGAGGAAAAAACATGAGAAAAGAAATAAAACAACAATACAAACAATTAGAAACCAAACAATAATGCTCATTTCCACAAGATATTATGCCCATTGTAATAATAAACAGAACAAAAAGGAAACCCTTCTTATATTTTGTAGACTCTTTCAGTCCATAATAATCTTATTGTATGATTTCGATCTAATATTCCTCAATCTTTGTGATTTACTGTTGAGATATATATATATTTTTTTTCTTCTCTTTCCCTCTTCATCCTCTTAACAAACAAAAATCAAAACAAGGCAGAACACTGCATAACAAAACACAACAATACAAGACAGAACAAAACACAACAAAACACAACAAGACACAACAAGACAAAAAAAAAGAAAAAAAAAAAAAGGAAAAAAAAAATAAATAACAAAAGATATATTGTTACCATAAACCGAGCAGGACTAGTTCAGTATTTCTAAATGGGTAAATTAAATTGTCGATTTCACTCGGAGAAAAAGATTTGATGAAAACTGACCACTTTCTAAAAAATAAAGTGATGTCCTTTTCATCATTTAGATCAGTATCTATCTGTTCAAGAATGCATTGTTTTTTAAGACAATTTTTAACCTCTTGGATGCTGGGGGTTACCCTGTTTTTCCATATTTTAAGAATTAGGTATCTTGCTGCTAAAATAGCTAAGTTTACAATTTTAGTATTTACCGATCGGTCCTCCAAGTCCTTCCAAAAGAAAACAATATGTACTGGCGATAGAGTCAGAGGGGAGATTCCTATTGTCCCAAGCCAGTATTGTAGTTTCGACCAAAACTGTTGAATAATTGGACATGTGTATGAGATTGGCCGACGGCAGGGAACATTTAGGGCATGAGTTGAAATCTGAATTCCTGCACCAAACGGCTTTCTCATGGGTAAAAAAGGTAATAAGTAGTAATTTTATGTGTGATTCTCTCCAAGAAGAGGAGAGAGTAATTCTTGCGACCTCAGATAATGAGGATTGTATCAATCTGGTATCCCCAAGATTTTGTGATAAAGCCACCGCCCAGTTAGCCGATATTTTTTCCAAGTTTAGATTACCTTTTAGGGAACTTAGTTCTAGATAACTAAGGGAGATTGACATAAAACCATTTTTTAGCTAAAAATAACATTTTTTCTATAATCCCCAGTGTCCAGGTCCATCCAAAATTATTTACTAAGCTTAAGGCAAAATGCCTTACTTGTAGATAAGCAAAGAACTCTTTATGGGAAAGATTGAACTCCTCTCTCAGAGAGCCAAAAGTTTTTATACACTTCCTATTGAAATATAACAATTGAGAAATGTTACTTAAGCCCAAAACCTCCCATCTTTGAAAAGGGGATGAATAAAGACCCGCTTGAAATTGAGGATTACCTACTATCGGCATGTATTTAGACACTTCCTGTTCCAGTTTAAGGAGTTTACACACTCTCCACCAAGCCTGTAAAGGATTGAGCATCATTTTCATTTTTTTCACTTCTTTTGGTAGGGAATTCCTAGTGCAGTGAATGACTGCTAGAGGGGCATATGGATATAATATATTTCTCTCAAGCTCATTATTGGTGACATAGTCTCCTTCCTACATCCAGTCCAGGATCAGATGAATAAAAAAAAACATAATTATAAAGTTTAATATCTTGCAAAGCTAGCCCCGCATATTTTCTAGGAAGAGATAATTTAGATAGCGAAATTCTGGGCTTTTTATTTTGCCAAATAAATTTTCTCAAAACAGTATTAAATATCAGAACATCTTTAGTTTTAAGAATCAGAGGGGTATTTTGTAAAATATATAGTAACTTTGGAAGGCAAACCATTTTGTATAGAGCAATACGACCAGACAAGGAGAGAGGAAGGTTTTGCCAGTTTTTCAGATTCTCTTTAATTTTATTCAATACTGGAAGTATATTAAGGTTATACCACATATCTGGATTGGAAGAGATCATGATACCTAGATATCTGAAGGAGTCAGCCACCAATTTAAATGGAATGTTAACAATAGAGTCCTTGGATTGTTTAATCCAGAGCAGTTCGGACTTCATCATGTTCACCCTATAACCGGAAAAAGCACCAAATTGTTCAATAATTGATATTAATTTGGAGATATTAATAGAGGTTTTAGAAATATAAATTAAAATATCATCAGCATACAATGCTATTTTCATCTCTTTCCTACCAATCTGAATACCCTCAAGATGTTGTCTAACATAGATAGCAAAAGGTTCAATTGAGATATTAGAGAGTAGAGGAGAGAGAGGGCACCCCTGTCAGGTACCTCTTCTGAGAAAGATATTTGGGGAAGTTAGACCATTAACTAATATCCTAGTAGAAGCTGTTTTATATAAATTATTAACAAAGTTAAGGAAGTTACCCTGTATGCCAAACTGTTGAAGAGAGTATAGCAAGTGATCAAAGTGGACTGAGTCAAAAGCTTTCTCAGCGTCTATCGAGATAATTGCAGAGTCAGGGGTGTCCCCTTCCTCCACCCCCCTCTATCTCTCCCTTATTTTTAAAATAGTCTATGGTAAGAAAGAGTTCCCTTATCTTAGCTGACGAGTTTCTTTTAAATATGAAACCTGCCTGATCTTTATGTATTATATTAGGAAGGAGTAATTGGAGCCTTGATGCTAAAATAGAGGACATTATTTTATAATCCGCATTAAGAAGTGCTATGGGTCTATATGATTCAATTCTATGAGGCTCCTTTACCTGTTTAAGAATTAGAGTTGTAAATGATGCAGCAAAAGTAGGTGGAGAAGTGTTGCCCTTAATATAAATATCATTGTATAATAAGGATAAGTATGGTAATATTGTTGTAGAGAGTATTTTATAAAATTCATTAGGAAGACCATCAGGGCCCGAGGCTTTATTTAAAGAAAGATCTTGAATTGCTCTTGAAATCTCAAGCTCAGATATAGGAAGGTTAAGGGTTTCAACTAAGTCCGCCGGTACAATATTATAAGCAATTTTATCCCAAAAGGATTCCCGCTTATGAACATTTGAAGTTTTTAAGGAGTATAAGTCCTGGTAATATTCTGAAAAAGACTGAATAAGATCTTCTGAAGATGTTATTATTTTATCCTCTACCTGTAATGAGTCAATCACTGATGAACTCTTGTCTCTTTTTACTAACCTTGCAAGGAGTTTTCCTGTTTTACTTCCATATCTATATAGTTTAGCTTGAAATTTCAGATCTTTCTGAGAAGTCTTAAGTAAAAGAAAGGAATCTCTCTCCTTTAGCGCTTGGGTGTAGCGTGCCCATTTATATCAGGTGTTTTTTATAGTAAGTAGGAGTTATAGGAGTTAGAGATGGATTTCATAATTTCCCTTTCCCTGATCTTAAATTTTTTTGTCCTACTTATAGTATAAGCTAAAATTTCTCCTCTTAGTACTGCCTTGGCGGCTTCCCAAAAAATCATGGGGCGATTAATATATTCTTTATTGAAGAACGTGTATTCTTAAAATTTAGAATTTAGCCAATTTTTAAATTTAAGATCAGAAACTAGGTAATTTGGAAAAAAAAATCTGGAATATCTTGGGGTTGGGTTATTCGAATAAAACTCTAAGGAGAACGGGGCATGATCCAAAATACAGGTAGGAAAAATATTAGCAGCCAGTCTTAGTTTGCATAGCCTATCGTCTAGGAGAAACAGGTCAATTCTTGAGAGTGACTTATGCGCCTTAGAAAGGCAAGTGAAATCCCTAGAATCTGGATTATACATCCTCCATATATACCTAACTCTAAGATTCTGAGAAAGCTTGAGAAAAATTTTAGATTCCAAGCTGTCTCTTTTGGTTCTGAGAGAGGAGCTCTTGTGCCTTAACCTGTCTAAGGGATATTGCGGCGCCATATTAAAGTCCCCTCCTAGAATTAAAAAACCTTCTGTATAGGATAGTAAATCAGCTTGAAGTTTTTCCCAAAAGAGAAGACTAAAAACATTAGGAGCGTATATATTACAAAGTGTATATAATGTCTTGTCTATTTTAATTTTGGCCATTAGGAACCCCCCCTCTGGATCCACCTTGGTATGGAGGACTTGGTATTTTATCTTTTTACCTAGCAAGATCACTACCCCTCCCTTTCTTTGAGTACTGGGCGAAGCAAGAACTTCATTAACCCAGGAGCATTTGAGCTTAAGAACTTCTTCCATTTTTAGGTGGGTTTCCTGTAAAAAGGCGATGTCCGTGTGAATTTTTCTTAGGTGTGCTATTATTGTTTTCGTTTAATAGGTGATGTGATGCCCCCAATATTCCAAGAGGTTAATTTAAAACCATTTATTATGTCTATCATCATACAAAAAAAGGCTGAAGTAGCTCATAGATACTGACAAAAGAAAAAGAAAAAAAAACTACGACAAGACAAAACTTAACAGAACAAAACGTAACAAAACAAAACAAAAACAGAAATTATGGCCCAAAACCTGTATGTATGTCAGAACCCTCATGACAGCCTATACTTCAGATGTCGTATAAAAAATGAATACTAGTATATATCTACTAAGTTTATGCCCCAACCTGTTCTGGGGGAAACTGTTGCAATATAAACCTTTCTGCATACCTGGCTGAATCAAAAAAATGCATATTATTGTTAACTGTTATCTTCAGCTTTGCTGGATAAATAATAGTAGCTCGGTGGCCTTGCTTTATTAGCTTGGTACATATCGGGGCCAGGTCCCTTCTTTTGGCAGAGGTTTCTGCAGAGAAATCCTGGAAGAGCATGATTTTAGCTCCCCCGAGGAATATAGGCTGATTCTTTTTAAAATACTGTAGTAATAGGAGTTTGTCCTGATAATTAAGGGCTTTGGCAATGACTGGTCTGGGTCTAGGGTTTTCATTCTTTGTAGTTTGCCGCCCCAATCTATGCGCTCTCTCTAACACTATCCGTGGATGAGATTGAGGAATTTGTAGTAAATGTGGTAGTGTTACCGTTAGTAATTTATCAAGATCTTCATATTGTTTTTCTTCAGGTATACCAATAACTCTAAAGTTGTTTCGTCTCGCACGATTCTCAAGATCTTCCAATTTTAGCTGGACTTTTGTAAGTTTAGAGTTTATAGTATCTAACTTGGTGTTATGGGTTATCGTATTGTCTTCTAAGTCAGAAATTCTTTGTTCCCTCTCTGCTAGTCTATTTGAAAACTGGCGAAACTCAGTTTTTAGTGCGTGTATGTCTTGCTTAATTTCATCTTTAAGAGTATCGAATTTGGGTGTCAGAGCTTCAGAGATACTTGTGACTAAGGCTTGCAAGTCTATTGAATCATTTATCTGTGTCATATTTGTGCTAGTGGAACAAGTGTCTGTTGTGATTCCAGGTGTGGTTTTATTATTCCTTTTTTCTCTGTGCCTCCCAGCCATGCTGGAGGGGGGTGTTTTAGTGTGTGTGGTACAAAATTTGTCCATATATTAGTGAAAGTGCAAAAAAACAAAACAAAAAAAAAAACAAAAAAAAAAAACAAGGAAGGGGTGAGTGTGAGGAAAGTGATTAAATTAAGTATTTTGTGAAGTGAATTCTATGTTGTCAATAGCATTTTTTTTGCTTAGCATAAGACTTGCAAGAATATTTTTTTTATAGCTTGCTTTAATATCTAATAGCACTAAGATGCCCTGCTTATCTCAGATATTTTAGGTATCATACAGAATGATTAAGATATTTCTGAGATAAGCAGAACTACTGTTTCTAACTTAAACAATGCTACAACTCTTTTGTCAATAGGAGTCATATACAGGTAAGAGATAATCACTTTCATACACAATATTTTGTTTTGCGTATAAGCTTAACAGGTAAAGGGAATAATCTAAGCCTATTTTTTCCTGATCAATTAGGAAAGATACCTATTCAGAGCAAGGGATAAAATTCACAACTCTATTGCATATAGATTATGTTCACCTTTACACAGTTATACTTGTTTTTAACAGAGAAGTTATTTTACTGCTTTATTTTCAATAAGGCCCTTATATCCCATATTAAGGAGGGGAAATCAGATAATACACTCTCTCTCCTGCTACCTTCTCTTCCCCCCTTATTCCACAGCCAGTTTAAATCCCTTTTTTCACAAGATACCTTTATGCCATAAGAAACATAAGAGAAATAAAAAGAAGAAAGGCAAAAGCCAGAGAGCCAAAGAAAACAATCATACAGCAATAGTAATATTTTTCACAATTGTGCCACTTTCAGTTTGGCTATTTAGCCAGATTATACTATTCAGTTGCCTACTCATGAAGATTTAATATGCATTTAGTTGCACAGGGTGAGTAATCAAAGTTTTTCTAAGCCAGTCCTAGCAAACATCAAATGCGTATTATAGAGTGGATGGGAAAGCCGCCCCGGAACATAGAAAGAATACCTGTCCCTGGTCCTTGAGGGTATAGTAGTGTCTTCAACGGTTCAAGCTCTATGCGGGCTCTTTAACCAGGCTTGTTGATTCGGTACCTCTCCAAGCAGCATCGGTGGGGAGAGGAAAATCGGTGCTGGAAAGAGCTGTATGGTCAGGCTTCCAGCCTTTCTCTTAAAAAGCAAGCAAGCGACCTCCGGCTGAGGCTACCTCATAAGCAGCTCCCCAGCAACAAAAAAGTAGCGCCGTACTTCAGGTGAACAAAGTCTCGCTCACGAGCCCAGAGAAGAGCAAACCGGGGTCCTCATCAGCAGGCTTCCCTTTCACTCCGCACCAGCTAGGCTGTATGGCCCACAGCAGCTGATTGTATCCTCCAGCAAACAGTCTCAGGGAGTCCAGAGGAGTATTACTCCGCCAATCAGGATGCCGGGCCATCAAGAGAGGCAAGGAAAGAATGAGTCAGGAGCCACCCTGCTCGGTGATCCCCCGGATGCAGCCACAGACAGACCAATTCGAACCGCTCTCCGTGGACCTCACGAGCAAGGGAATCCAAGATCGTATTGATATGTTTCAGGTAAGCTGTGCAGCTCTATTATACCGGCATTTATGCATAAGAGAAGCAGATCCACTGCTCAGGTAGATTTACCGGTGCTGGCATGTATCTTTATGCTCAAGTCCAGGTTAGGAGAAGAAAGGATGTAATGTAAATCCTGGTCTTTTTCTCCCTGTTGCTCTGCCAGGAGAGCTTAAATCTTTCAGGTAGCGCTGCCCCTTTTGTTTTATTTTCTTTTTTCTCCTTTCCCAGGATCACAGTAGGGGTAAAATCTGTAGCAAACACATCTTTTGATGTTTTATCATAGGTTCAGACCATATAACCCGTCTGCAAATTTTAAGTGCGATGGCTTAGCACTTTAGGAGAGCCGGTAGCCGAATACAATTTGCTTGAATAAGCCGCCCCAGGTCTGAGGTGTTCAGCACGCTTTCCCACTGCCAATAGCTCATTAGGCGATACAGAGCAGGTGTCAACCTGACCTTACACCTGGACTCCTCCCACCAGATCTCCAGAGCATGCAATTTTAAGCAACTTTCTAATTTACTCCTATTATCAAATTTTCTTCATTCTCTTGCTATCTTTATTTGAAAATCAAGAACGTAAGTTTAGATGCCGGCCCATTTTTGGTTCAGAACCTGGGTTGTTCTTGCTGATTGGTTTCTAAATGCACCCACATGCTGTCCAGGGTTCTAAATAAAAAAAACGATTGGCTCCTTAGCTTAGATGCCTTCTTTTTCAAAAAAAGATAGCAAGAGAACAAAGAAAAAATGATAATAGGAGTAAATTAGAAAGTTGCTTAAAATTACACGCTCTATCTGAATCATGAAAGAAAAAAAATTGGGTTTAGTATCCCTTTAAGATTATCCTTTACTGTGTTAGTCATTACCTTGAACTGCTTATCAGAAGATGTTTGTGCCATGGATAGTGCCAAGGTAACTATAAATACTAAAAAAAGGGAGGACACGGGACATGTGTGAAATAGATCCCTGTTTTATTGAAAACTTATATTAGAACATAGCAATGAAGTCTTGAGTATGCATTAGGAAATACTTAGATTCAAGGGTTAATGGATCGTTAGTTATTGTAGATTGCATACACTGGCAGCAAGACAATTCACTGTATTCACACACTGGAGGAAATTCATCTCGTCAGATAACAAAACACTTTGGGCTAGATTACAGTTGGAGCAATTACCCACTAACAGTAATGACCAATTACCCCCTAACAGTAAAACCCCCACCCACCAAACCCCACAAAATAAAAAAACCTAACACTAAAAAAAACTAAACTACCCATTGCCCCTAAAAGGACATTTGTATGGGCATTGACCTTTAAAGGGCATTTAGCTCTTTTACTGGGGTTTAGCGGTTTAGGGGTTAATAGGTTAATTAAGTTTATTGCGATTTGGGAGGTTAGCGGTTTAAGGGTTAATAGGTTAATTAGGTGTATTGCGATGTGGGGGTTTGTCGGTTTAGGGGTTAATAGGTTGATTAAGTTTATTGCGATGTGGGGGGTTAGCGGTCTAAGGGTTAATAGGTTAATTAGGTGTATTGCGATGTGGGGGTTTGTCGGTTTAAGGGTTAATAGGTTAATTAGGCTTATTACGATGTGGAGGGTTGGCGGTTAAGGGGTTCATATTTTAATTATGTTATTTCATGTTATTAAATTATGTTAATCATACATATATACCCATACAAATAACTAAATATATATCTATAAATTAATATACATATATATAAATATGTAGTTGCAATCAGGGTTATGTGACCTGTGGCTGTTAGACTGTCAGCATGAAAACGAGGCTCCATTGAAGCCTATGGAGGAAAACATAAAACCGCTATTGAACGTGCTTATGATGACAAGGATGCGATCACGAAAAAGCGTTATTTGCTCTTCCCAACCGCAATCTCATGCTCAGTAGTGCGCACAGAAATAACGAAACTGAGCGCAGATTACGAGTTTGTTGAAAGAGCAAATATGCTCTTAACTTGTAATCTAGCCCTTTGTGTAAGATGTTTCTGCAAAGTATCCTCTTAACAGCTGCTGGTCCAATTCTTTGTGATGTTTGCAAGCAGCTTTGTTAATAAATCTGGAAGGTTTATATATTTCTCTGCCTGCAATAGTGTCAGTGAGACTGACAGTTTAGTCACTGCTCTCTGACCCCACTTCCACAGAATCACAGAACTAACTTTTATTTTTATTTTTTTAACAGGACTTTGAACGATATATTAAAAAGGAGTGACATGGCTACTTTTCTGCCAGTTGTTTAAAAACATTATATTAATTAGTCATAATAAAATTAGTTTCTCATAGCGTTCTGCAATACTGAAAGCCTGTAATGTTTATGTCATGTGTGGAGCAGGAAAGTAAACAAAGCCTTAAAGGGAACGTCTAGTGATAGTCATGATTCAGATAGAGTGTGCAATTTTAAGCAACTTTCTAATTTACTCCTATTATCAATTTTTCTTCGTTCTCTCTGTATCTTTATTTGAATGTAAGCTTAGGAACCAGCCCATTTTTGGTTCAGCATCTGGGTAGCGCTACCCAGATGCTGAACCAAATATGGGCCAGCTCCTATGCTTACATTCCTGTTTTTTCAAATAAAAATACCAAGATAATGAAGAAAAATTGATAATAGGAGTAAATTAGAAAATGCTTTAAAATTGCATAAGGTATAACCCCCTATTCCGTCCTACGTACTCTAGTCATACCTTAAATAAATAAGACTCGACAACCTTGTTGGGAGAAAGACCGGTCACGTTTATTCAATAAATGATTAACTTGTGGCTAATATCTTTATTATTAGGCACTCAAACATATATATTAACTCAAACTTGAAATCAAGTTAGTCATAAATAACCAGTGGTGGCATCTAACCCTAACCTAACCCCTACCAGCAGACGGACAAGGCCCCTTTTGGTGTTTGCAGCGTGACACCCGGCTGTTCACGCCCAATGGCACAGAGAGAGAGCTGTGATGTTTAGAGATCTTTGGCCTGCATCCGCAAGGGAGAGGACCGCTAGGCCAGCGCCTAGTGGGCGTATCCCCTCCCCTTATAGACCGTCACTCTTCTCACCCCATACCCGCTCCCCAGGGCCTTGACCACCCGCCACAAGAGCTAAGCGTAATCTTGCCACCACCCAAGCCAACAGGCCCATATTATCTTCAAATAAACTAAATAACAAAACACTCGTGTAACAATTTTCTTTTTTCTTTTTTTTTTCTTTTCAGAATGGAACTTTAATATTCCCACTTACAATCGTGTCATTTTAGATTAACCTTAACAACGCACTCCTGATGTCCTTCATGAACAAGTCCAGCCCAACTACCGTTAGGTGGACCCCATCAGGGCGAAATAGGTCCTTTTTGTCGGCTGTAATTGCATTGTGCCTTATCACAAAGCCCCCCCAGGGCTGTGACCGTCCTACCCATCTCCCTGTTCACCTTTTTCCTAATGTTGTAAGCTGCTTTCTGGGTCACTATATATCTCCACTGCAGCCGAGCAACTACATTGGACCATCCCAGCCTCACATCACTGAGCCAAGTGTGCACCCACTTCAAGTCAGCCACCATCCTCCTAATGAGGTCCGAAGCGGGCACAGAATCCAAGTCATTCCCCCCAAGTGTGGCTGCCCCCACCTCTTGTGTGCTTCCTGCAGAAGTACTGGCAATTCTGCCCATGTCAGACCCCTGCGCCCTAACAAGCGGAAGTTGGCCCTGGATGTTAGAAATCCAAGCTGTTGACCTTCTGGTGAACGCAACGCCCTGATGGACGCCCAGTGGATAAAAGAATTACCTACTATCCACACGTGAACAGGAGGGGAATACGCACCTAGCGTACCTGGCAAAACATGAGTACCCACATTAACCCTTTACGCGAATCAAACTTAGAAAGACCCCACAGTCCATCCCCCACCAAGTTAATCTGAAACCCCTTAATAGTGCAGGTTTTGTTCCTCCACAAAACCCCCCCTTGTCTTGCTTTTATATATCCTGCGTTGGCCTGTTGTATGTTTTATAGCGCCCCGACTGCCATTGCCCTAAGCGTTTAATATCTTGAATAAAAGCCCAACGCACCGCTGCACTAGTAGCTGCTCCAATCCAAAATGAATGGGGGGCAATCCTCTCAGGATCCAGCCCCGCCCTCTCCGCCACTTGGCGAGCACCCTTCGGAACTGAAACACTGACAAGGCGCTGCCATCTTCATGCACAAGGAACTGCTCTGAGTCCACTGGCCTCACTTTACTAAAGTCCTCAATGCAGCACACAGGACAACATTCCTGGAAGTCATGCTTTGACAATGACAACCATGTCCCTTTGCCCTTCTGGTCTGTCTTAGACCGCGGCACTAGCAAGAGGAGACCCCCATCCGCCCCTCGGATGTGGCTCACTCGGACTCCCCCCGAACCATTCCTCCTGGAAGATGCTACCAGCTCTCCTAAACGTAACGCTTCCGCGAATGCCAAAGCAAAAGACGCCATGAAAAGCAATTTCTTATACTCGTACGAGCAGACCGAGTCCAGTTCTACCACCAACTGTCTTAGGCAAAGTGATGTGTTTCCCTCTGATCCTTCGGCCGGGGGTCCACCCTACCCCATCCCTTCACTACTTGCCTGACCAAAAATTATCTGAAGTGATCAACATTCCCCAATGCTTTATTGAAGAAAGCTACAGCTGACAATCTGCTCCCTGCCCCTAATTTGCTGATCCCCTCCTGCCTCAAAGCTGCTAACTAGTCCAGCAACAGTACCTGTGATACCTGCTTCACCTGGACACCCCTCTGATGACAGAATGCCTCCCATATTTTCCAATGGCCCATGTAAGCTGCCCAGGTCTTCGTCGCCAGTGATGCTCTAATTAAGGGGAAGATGCTTTCCCAAACTTTAACAGCTGACAAAGAAAAGTAGGGCACATTAAACCCTCCTCTGCCGCAATGGGCGCTGCTTTCCTAAACTGCTCACAATTAAATTGGGAGAGTGCATCCGCAATTACGTTCTGCATTCCCGGGATGTGAGTGGCGGTGAAGCAAATGTTGAACTGCAAGCAGCGCAACACTAAGTGCTTCAAGTAAGTCACTACCCCTGGTGATGAAGCAGACAATCTGTTAATAGCGTACACCACACTCATATTGTTCGTCCAGAACACCACCAATCTATTTGCTAATTGTCGCCCCCAAATTTCTATGGCTACCACGATAGGAAAAAGTTCCAACAAGGTCAGATTTTTTATCATGCCTGCAGCAATCCATTCTGGGGGCCATGGGGCAGCGCTCCACTCCCCACCCAGGTATGCCCCATACACAAACCCACCTGCCGCATCCGTAAACAGGTGCAGCGACTGGTTTTAAACTGGTGAATCCCGCCATAGGCAAACTCCATTGAAATGCACCAAGAACCTTTCCCACACCTCAAGGTCTTCCCTCACCTCTGAAGTGAACCTGGCCCACCTGACTTGACCTACTGGCCCTTTCAGTTGGCCCTCCAAGCGACGGTTAAAAACACTGCCCATCGGGGGGGGGGGCGGAGCCAACTGCCACAGCAACAAGACGTGCCATCACAGAGCTCCTGAAGCTTACTTATTAAAATATCAAAACATGGCGATTTAAAAGCATAATTCTTGTCACGTCTTGCTCTTAACATATACCAGAGTGTGGAGTACTAATCCTGGATCTAGGATGCAACATAACTGTGGTAAAAACGGCACAGAGGCCCACTAGCCAGTTTTAGGCCGTGGCGGGGAGTACATCTTCCTAGGAGAAGTGCCAGAGATCCATTCGATGCACTAGCTTGCTTCCCGGGGTATCATCTAACCTGCTAATACCTTCCCTATAATACTCGGATGATGGAGGAGTTTTCTGTGCACCTTAGCTTGCAGTTGAAAGGCTTGTGCAACAAGGCTGACAGACAGTTTGGGAACTTAAAAGCTCTTATTGCTGAACTGTGCGACCAAGATGGCGCCTCTCACATAACCCGGCAAGACTCTGGCGCGGTAAGCCCAGTAGCAGACTCGCTGCCCCCAACCCCGCTCATCCACAAATGAGCACAGGAAGGTAAGACCGGACAGGTCTCAACTACCATTATATCAAGGGCAATGCATTATGACCTGACGCAACTGTACCTGGACGACCCGCTGATCTGCATGACTGCCTCACCAGGCTTCACAAGAGTTGCCCCGACTTCTGCAGGGAAACAGCTCCAGCTCCCTCGATCTCCCTACCTGCGACTCCAAGAGGCCCTTATACCTACAGTATTCAAGAACTTTGAGGATACAGACAACTGCTGTGGGCCATTTCAGTCATGCGCTACAAGGGAGAGAGGAGACTGGGCAGCGGACATGTCATTTCAGTTTGCCGTATGGAACCCGAAGCGATCCCTCATCACAGATACCGCTCTGCTGAATCTGATAAATTTCACACCAGCAGCAGACAGTCTTGGGATCGGATAAACACTGACTGGTAGTGTACTTATTTTCTTTCCCGGCTTGACACAGGACAACGTAATGAATATCCACTAGCGGCTCACAGTGACACAGAACTTCCATTCAGCTTATTAAAGCTTATGGTTGCATAATGCGCTTTTGCCATTATTACATTTCAATGGTCATTCTTATTGCTGCCATTTTACATCTGCACAAATCCATGTTATATGTAGGAGTGATTGTTTTTTGGTTCATAACATATTACAGATGGTTGACAATATCCACGCGCAGTTATCCTAAACTTCTAGCATAGAACTAAAGTACTAATTGTAATGTTCTGTGTTGTCTGTGTTCTGCTGGTATACACATATTTAAACATGGGCATAGAGAGAGTTATCTTATAACATTGCCTTTATGTTTACCGTATGCTAACCTGTTGATAGTTAATGTTTAGGTTCTTTTTGCGGCTGGCATGTTCTGTCTGTTACAATTAGCATTAGCCTCACACTACTGGTTACCCCCATATACTTTAATATCCTTTGAAGCACTCTCCCTACAGGGAGGTAGTTGTTTGTGTCTCTCAGAGATGCTCATATCATGGCCTCTGGAACTTTTACCCTGTGATACATAACAATTAATGTATTATACATACCCTCTAATGTACTCAATTGCAGAGTTCATTTTATTAAGATTTGCATGACTACTTATCTGAGCCTTATGTACATGATCTGAATCAGGGGTACTACCTAGATTGGCCATCTCCCTTCCTATTGTGCTATAAATTTAAAAATGTTATAGGATTTCTGTTTTATTTGGAATAGTTTTATCCCTATATTGTGCTCCTGTTGATGTAACTCAAATGCAATGAAGGTTCTCTCCTTACTATATAGTGGTGCACAGCTTAACTCTGATTTGAATTGATATTTACCCGTGATGGGGTCTTATATACATACTAACATACTTCAACAATTCCCCTCACACATAATCTTGACAAGAGCTGCCCCTACTTATTTGTTACCTTTCGCCTTTTCTGCACTTTACAATATCTTAAGTGTAAAAGCTCACTTTGTTATCTAACATACCTCCATATACAAATATGGTCACACGTTACTGCTATACCTATTTTGGGCAAAATACTACATTCTACAACTGTTCTATTTAGTCATTTTTGAATGTTCATTGTCAAATGTGATTTTTTGTTACTACTTGCAATGTTTTTTTTAAGCTAACAACTGTTAATAAGAGTCCAGAAGGTTTATAATGCATGAATATGTTCTGACCATGATCTTGACACTCTGTTTAGGAAAGATCATAGCTACCCAGGTATACTGTCGTTTGCTGTGATGTGGGAAGTAAATAATTATAGCTCTTCCTACAAATTAACTATATGAGCTAGCTGGTAGGGTTGCTTTAGATGGGGCACTGGCATGTCATATTGTTCTTATAGCTTATAGTAAATGAATATAGTGGACTAATTATTAGATTTATTCTTATGAGGCCTCTGATATGCACCATATTCTTATTTAGAAGTCCACATAGTAGGTTAAGTGTGTTTTTTATGTAACCTCATGGCTATATGTTAACATCTCTTTAGACTCCATATAGCCCTAACAATGTCATAACTTCCCTCTTGTGGTATGACCTTAGCAGTATATTTAGGAAGCCATCTGCGGCCGAGGTGGCTTGATATAGGATTTTTCTGCTTTATTCCTGCTACAGAGGTGGACTCTAACCTATGGGCTAACACAAGTGGGACTCTCTACTCATTTAAGTATTTAACGGCCAGCGTTTAGGTCCAGATTTTAGACCAATTTGGCTTAAGTAGCTCCCTATGTGGACTGGAGGTCTACTGTACCTTTAATACCCTGTCCTTTATATGATATAGTTAGACTTTATAATATACCCCCCATCCCCCATGTTTCAACTTTTGGTAACGTTTATTGGTTGTTTAAAATTGTACTCTATTTTCACATTTGATATGTGAGTTACTTCCTACATATGTATTTTGTTTTGCTGACAATTCTAGCTCATAGACAATGTATAATTTATTTTGATGTAACAATGGCTCAAGGGCGAACTCTGTTTGTTAATTTCTATCTCAACTTCAATAAAAATTATTTAAAAAAAAACAAAAAAAAAAACACTGCCCATCGGGATGGCCCTACCCGCAAAGTTCAGGAGGCCCAGCAATGATTGGACCTCCTTAAGCGGGAACCTGACCTCCCTCTGCACTTTCCGCACCAGTTGCAGCATGCGGGACACTTTGTCCTCTGGAAGTCAACATACTGCCTGCCCCGCGTCTTATCGTCTGCAAGCAGCACCCCAAACCTCACCATCATGTCCTGCATTACGTCCATCAGCAGTTCACACTCATTTGAACCTGCTCTCCCCACCAACAAAAAGTCATCGAGGTAGTGGGCCACTGACCCACCCCCGGATGCCTTCTGTACCACTCGAATAGGGAACAGGACAGGGAACCCCCATGGGTAAGCATCTGTCCACATAGTATGCCCCCTCGAAATTCATCCCCATTAGCCTGAAGGCAGATGGGTGTAAGGGCAGAAGCCGAAAAGCAGACTCAATGTCCAGGTTTGCCATTAGGGCCCTTGGGCCGCAAGCGCACTATTTCCAATGCATCGTCAAAGGATTGGTAATGTACCGAGCTCAGCTCCGGGTCAATGGCGACATTCACTGATGCCCCTTTTGTGAATGACAGGTGATGGATCAACCTGAATTTCCCCACCTCCTTTTTGGCACCACCCCCAGAGGTGAGACCACAAGGTCTGCGAAAGATATGGCCGCAAATGGGCCAGACACCCTGCCCAATGCCACTTCCTTAGCCAATTTCTCCCTGACCACCTGTGAAACTCATATGCCGTCTTTAAATTCCTATGTACACTCGAGGAGGAAGTCTGGTGCGAACAGCCATGCAAGGAGGCGGGACCTGTCACTCCAATCTCCTGACTAGGCCTCAATCCCCCATCCACCCCACCAGCCACCTCAGAGACCGCCTGACCCTGCGCATGGCCTGTTGTGCCAATCACTGAAGATAGTGATTATGCCAGGGCCAGGACCGCCGCCATGGCCGCCGGTGGCAGAGCGGGTAGGGGATTGCCCGCGACCCCCCTTACCTGTCCTCCTTCCACTACCTGCCCTAACTTCCTACTCTGGGGCCTATCATTGGTGCTACAGGGGGCTGCCTGACCTAAGTGGGCTGCTAACCCAGAGACTTGACTCTGTTGCACTGGGCCCATGTCCACCCCTTCTCCCACAGAACTCTGGGCCTGTGACATTGGGCCTTACTCCCCACTCCCTGCCTTCTTTCCCCTGTTAAAGCGTCTGCTTGGGGGTGTCCTAATGGGTGTGGGGGATACCGCCTCATCAGACTGCTGATCCTCCATTTCTCTTGCAGGTCCCTTCTTCCTGGCTGTCATTTCCAGTCCTTCCCGATATCTCTTCGGTGGCAGTTTATGTAGTTTTTGGAGACTCCACATTGACTTTGTTGACTTCTTGCTTTTTGTTTTCAGATATTTTGCTTTTTTGATTTTTTGTACACACTGCACGTGCAATTTTACATTGTTTATATTTTGGTAAATCACATTTTTCCTCCGCTTTTAGTGATTTCCATTTTCACCTTTAAAGCGTTATTTCCCAGTCTTATTGCATTGCTTACTAGTTGTATGTTATCTGGCTTGCTAAACTGTATGTAAAAGCACCCCCCCACATTTCCACAAATTGAGCGAACTTTGATTAGAACACCATCCAATCAGCACCCCACCCTTGGGATCTATTACGTTCATTTTATTCTACCACATATAAATTGTCATATTATTATTTTCATCTATATCACATTGACAGTTTTGAGGTCCTCAGCATTATACCTCAAAGTATATAGAAGTCCCCTATATGCACTAACCACTCGTCCCAGCCATTTGTAGTGTAACTTTCTTACAGATCAGGGGACATATTAGCCCTTATTTGGTCATTTATCATGGATCATCATGGATTGTTGAAAGACTCCCCTCAAAACCAAGGTTTATCTATAGAAAATTCAAGAACTTAAGAAGCAAACTAGCTCCTAGTATACAGAAGAAAAAGACGTCAGGGATGAAAGATGTATTTGGGAAAGAGATAAAAGGCTTCTTCCCTTGCCTGCCATGTAAGGCATGTAAATGCGGCATAAAATCTGCAACATTCAGTTGTTATAATACAAAGGAGAAATACAAAGTCCGCAATTTTATTAGATGCCAAGACAGAGGAGTTATATATATGTTACAATGTTCATGTGGCCATCAATATGTGGGCCAAACTTCAAGAACCTTGAAAGATAGGATATGTGAACATCTGTTACTTATTGAGAAACTCAATATGGATACAGCCCTATACAAACATTTTTCTGTAAAACACAAGGGAAATATAAGAGACCTGACTTACATGGGAATACAGAAAGTCAGAAAAAAACTGGAGAGGTGGCAATTATGAAAACAAACTACTCACTGCCGAGTCTAAATGGATTTTCAACCTTGATTGCCTCTTTCCCAAAGGACTAAATAATAAAGAAGATCTCTCCCATCTTTTCAATATGATCTGATCTTATAATTCTCCCTGTATAACATGCATCTAATCTACTAGTTTGCTACTTTTCTATTGGGCCATCAAGCTGATCACTGGTCCCTATGACTATCAAGGGTAGTTATATCCTGTACCTCATATATGTCTAAAGTTCTCTCTCCTTATATTACTCTCAGCAAAGTAATAGCGCTTCCCTTTTTATAGCAGCCATGTTGTTCTGGAATAGAGCAACTCTATTTATATCCAGTAAGATTTGAGTAGTACACACCTTTAGCATACCTCCCTTATTCATACAAATACTCTTCGGAGTCTATAAGATTGTTGCAGCATTATTATATCAACTATTTTATTATATATCTGAGACTCCATACCTAATTACTATACTGGGCTGGACTAACTAACCCAAGCACTACCATCTTGAGTGAAATACAAAGTATCTTCATGACACTTTCCAAATATCAGTTAGATAAAGACTTATTGAACACTCTTATATCAATCATTCGATACTCCATTTTAAATTTAGGACCAGTGCTGGATCCATACCATTTAGGACATATAGGCACATTAGGATTACCCTTCTTTTGATGGTTATTCCATGTTCTTGGAGAGCAAGTCTCCTAAGCCTCTTCCCTAATATAGACTGTCACATTTCTATATACTTGACTACTACATCGATATCGTCTGTATATCTGACTACCATATTGATTTCACTTATTTTAAGATACTAGCTCCTTGGACTTTTATAATTAGTTATAATAATATGACAATTTATATGTGGTAAAATAAAATGAACGTAATAGATCCCAGGGGTGGGGGTGCTGATTGGATGGTGTTCTGATCAAAGTGCGCTCAATTCATGGTAATGTGGGGGTGTGTTTTTACATAAAGTTTACGTAGTTTTTGGAAACTCCACATTGACTTTGTTGACTTCTTGCTTTATGTTTTCAGATATTTTGCTTTTTTGATTTTTTGTACACACTGCACGTGCAATTTTACATTTTTTATATTTTGGTCAATCACATTTTTCCTCCGCTTTTTGTGATTTCCATTTTCACTTTTAAAGCGTTATTTCCAAGTCTTATTGCATTGCTTACTAGTTGTATGTTATCTGGCTTGCTAAACTGCATGTAAAAGCACCCCCCCCCCCACATTACCACAAATTGAGCGAACTTTGATCAGAACAACATCCAATCAGCACCCCACCCCTGGGATCTATTACGTTCATTTTATTCTACCACATATAAATTGTCATATTATTATAGTATTATATTATAGTTTTGAGGTCCCCAGCATTATACCTCAAAGTATATAGAAGTCTCCTATATGCACTAACCGCTCGTCCCAGCCATTTGTAGTGTAACTTTCTTACAGATCAGGGCACATATTAGCCCTTATTTGGTCATTTATCATGGATCCATGATTTTCCACACCACTTTTTAAGCTGTATCCTTACCCGAATGTCCCTGATTTTTAATTATTTTTAATTATTCTAAATTCTACCATTTTTAATATGTTTTTAATTGTTTTTATGTATTAAACTTTTGGCTAACCCCAGGATTCATCTACTGTGATATACCTTTGGATAAATTTGAAGTATCACATATTACCATTAAGATCACTTTTAGACTTATTTCCCTCGCCCGGGAAGATTCATCCTTAAAGTTATTCACCACTCGACTGTTTTTGATACTCTACCTCAGCCTTTTGCTAGGTGTTTTGTACACTACTTACCAAAGTCTTTAACATCCCCATTGACAACCCATCTGCCCCTGCTGCCTCTAAACTTCTCTCACTCACTAACTCCTTCAGCCTCTCACAATCCTCCATATTCCTCTGTCTGATGTTGCCTGTCGCCCATTTCCCATCTCAGACCACAATCTGCTCCCCTTAAATCTTAATATACAGTCTAAACCTACTTCCCCCCCTCGCCCCTGCATCTGTATAAATCCACACACTGTGGACCCTCCCCAACTCTCCAACCTTATTCTAATACGACTCCCCCACACTTCCACAATATCCTGCCCTGACCTTGTTATAACCCACTATAACAATACTCTCTGCTCTGCACTTGACACTCTCGCTCTGCCCCAACTTCGCAAAGTCCCATGTCATAAGCTCCAGTCTTGGCACTCCCAGCAAAAATGCCACATACAAAAATACTCCTGCACTGCTGAACGTGCCTGGAGGAAATTTCACTCTGAACCTGATTTCATGCACTATAAGTTATTTACTCTTACACCTCTGCCCTACACTTAGCTAAGCAAACCTACTTCTCTTCTCTTATGTCCACTCACTCCTCAAACCCTAAAATACTCATCTCCATTTTCAACTCTCTCCCCTACCCACCTGCACCATCCCCCTCATCTACATTCAGTGCTCAAGACATTGCTAACTACTTATTCAATAAAACACCTACCATCCAAAGAAACATCCCAACACAAGCCTGCAATCTCCCAACTTTGCTCCCAGTCACCCCCTCTGCCACTCTCTGCACCCTCCTCCCAACCACTGAGAGTGAAGTGGCTTCCCTATTGTCTTCCTCACACCTCACTTCCTGCCCACTTGACCCTATTACTTCACATCTAATACCTTCTCTGTCTTTCACCCTCACTCAGGCTCTTACTCACATATTCAACCTATCCCTTTCTATCATCTCATTCCCTGCCTCCTTCAAACATGCAAAGGTCACCCCATCCTCAAAAATCCCTCCCTTGACCCTAACTCTCCTGCAAACTACTGCCCCATATCACTGCTCCCGCTATCTTCAAAAATCTTTGAAAAACTAGTTTTCGATCGCCTAACCCACTTCCTGTCCTCCAACTCATTGCTCAACCCCCTGCAATCTGACTTCCATCCCCAACACTCAACTGAGACTGCCCTCTCATCTTACTTGACCTCTCTGCTGCATTTGACACTGTTGACCATCCCCTTCTCCTACAGACTCTCAGCTCTCTTGGGCTCTGTGACACTGCCCTCTCCTGGATTAACTCTTATCTCTCTAACAGACCCTTCTCCGTCTCTTTTGCAGGTGACTCCTCCTCTCCATTGCCTCTGTCTGTTGGAGTACCTCAAGGCTCTGCCCTGGGTCCTCTACTCTTCTCTATTTACACTTCTTCACTGGGTAAACTTATCAACAGCTATGGCTTCAACTATCACCTCTATGATGATGATACCCAGATCTTCCTTTCCACCCCTGCACTCTCTCCTTCTGTCAATTCTCACATTAATGACAACTTATCTGGCATTTCCTCCTGGATGGACTCTCACCACCTAAAAATAAACATGTCCAAGACCGAACTACTTCTAATCCCCCCCTCTAACTCTACTCCAGTTTCTAATTTTTTCCATCACTATTGCCGGCACCACTATCTCCGCATCACCCCAAGTCCGCTGCCTCGGAGTCATACTTGATTCAAATCAGTCCTTCATTCCCCACATCCAATTGCTCTCTTCATCCTGCCGCAACCACCTACGCAATATCTCCAAAATTAGTCAGTTTCTGAGTGTTGAAACTACTAAACAGCTAATCCACTCCCTGGTAATTTCCCGACTTGACTACTCTAATAACTTACTATCTGGCCTCCCTCTCTGTTGCCTCTCTCCCCTTCAATCCACCTCTCTCAACGCTCTGTTTCTGCTGCACCTCTCTGTGAGTCCCTTTACTGGCTCCTCATTCACAGCAGAATTAAATTCAAAATTCTCACCCATACCTACAAAGCCCTCACCAATGCTGCCCCACCCTCACTCATCAACAAATATACTCCAGCCCACCCCCTAAGATCCAACAGTGACCTGCTCTTTGCGTCCTCTACCATCACCTCCTCTCATTCTAGACTACAGGACTTCTCTCGTGCGGCACCAACCCTCTGGAATGCATTTCCTTGAGCTGTCAGACTTTCCCCTAACCTATTCTCCTTTAAACGTTCCCTAAAGACCTTTTTGTTTAGGGAAGCTTTTCACCCGATTCATTAACAAATTAACTTCACTTACCTAAAAGTTGCCCTCATCTATCTCCTCACTAATATCATTCTAACCTTTGCAGTACCCACCTCCTGTTTCCCATCCTCCTACCCATCTAGATTGTAAGATTGTAAGTTCCCAGGGGAATAGGGCCCTCAATTCCCCCTGTATT